>NC_060081.1:63904455-64207551 GCF_922984935.1 Meles meles | reverse complement strand
TGTCTGCCAGCTGAGCTGTCACCAAGGAAAAGGGCTTGGTGCCCCAATCTTTTAGTGGGAAGGTGAACCTCCAAACTAGATCCAACTTGAAAAGGTTTTCCCACTGTGTAGAGGGCGTCGACCTCTGGTGCTTTGCAGGCATCACTTGCTAGCATTGCAACGTCTGACTCAGCCTCCATCATGACCACTCCCCCTAACCACACACCATCTACTTCCACTGCCACCGCATCTCTCTAGGTGTTTAAGGCAAGCAAATCCTGGGGTTAAAAAAGTGAGGGATACACCAGCTAAATAGACTTCACATGTTTTTTCTTCGCAAGACTCCTCAGAACTTTTCATGTGCTCATGTGCATGGAGAGCTCCACTTCTGGGTCCACAGGATCTTTCTTTCTGGACCATGCTCCTGTTTCTCACCCTTTGGGGAGCTGCACATTCACACTGGGTGGACCCATGCTGGTAGATGCTGGTACCCAGTAGGGACAGACTAAAGCAGCAGCTCTATTTTTGAAAATGGGCCCCAAATCGGCCATTTTTGTTCAGGCTCAATCTCAGTTATACCAGGTTGGAGGTCTGTCTAAGGAGTCATGAGAGGGCAGAGGAGGGGGATTACCTTTCCCTGGAGAGGTCAGGGAAGACTGCACTCTGGGAGTCATGTTTGTTCTGGGTCTTAAATGACGCATAAGCTAGTGTAGGGCAAATGAAAGTGAGGGTGGCATTCCAGACACAGAAAACAGTAAGTGCAAAGGTCCTGAGGTATGAAAAAGTTTGGCGCATTTGGGAGAAGTGAGAAATTCAGTGTGCTTAGAGGAGTGTTCTAGAGGTCATGCGTCAGGAGACAAAGGAGAATAGGCTCAAGTCAAACCCAAAAGGTCCTTGGGTCTTAGGCCAAGAGATTTGATCCTTGGGCAAGAGGAACAAACAGAAGCTTCAGAAATTATTATGGAGCCATTAGACTGCGTTATACATGCCTGTGGTAAACAGTGAACAATGAACCTCCTTCCCTCTTTGTTCCCAGCCCCTGGAACTTATCCCCCCCTCTATGGAACCAAACACTGCAAAGACTGTCATCCTTCCCGAAGGATGCTTTGCGTATAGAAGTGTAGATATATACATGTCTATATCCTTAAAAAACCCTCACAAAAAGCAGCGTTCTAATCACACTGTTCAGCACTTTGCTTTTCTCACTTAACAATATATCTTGGAGATTGTTTCATATCCGTCCATAAAGAGCTGCCTCATTCTTTTTTAACAGCCGTAAAGATTTCCATTGTATGAATGTATGGCAATTTATTTAAGCAGTCTCCTGTTGATGGACATTCAGGCTGTCTCCAATCTTCTGTTATTATAAACCGTGCTGCAGTGAATAGCTTTGTACATCCAACTTTGCATACATATATGCAAGTATGGCTGTGGAATACATTCTAGAGCTGTAGGATTTATGGGTCAATGGGTATGTGCATCAAACATTTTGACAGAGAATGCTGAATTGCCATTCGTTGCTCTCAAAGGCTGGTGGCCTCTCTACACTCTGGCCAGTTCGGTGTGTGATCAAACATTCTGATCTTTGTTAATTCAATAAATAAAAAATAGTTTCTCATTGCGATTTTCAGTTGTATTTCCTTTTTTAAAAAAGCCCAAGTTTAAGCACCTTTTTGCATGTTTAGAGGCGATTTAAGCTTTCTAATCTGAGAACTGCTTGTTCACATCCTTTGCCCATTTTTTATCAGATTGTTGGCCTTTTTTTTCTTACTGGGTTGTTAGCACACTGGTAGAATGGTGCAACTCCTGCCTGTTGGTAAATTTCCCCCAGCCCATGACCCATCCCTGCGCTTATGCCTGTGCATACAAATATCCCTCCTCTGACAGAGACGGCAGTGGCAGTGGCTAGGAATGGTGGAGGCTGGGAGAGTGGGAATTCTGGTTAGTTCCTCCACGGAGATGTGACTAATGGGCTGGAGCAACTGTACTCCTTGGCGGAGGAGCAGACCCTCCCAGGAGCCTGTGACTGGGGCAGAGCCCCCTCCCTCTGTTCCCCACCAGCTCTCTTCTTTTCTCCCTGGTCCAACCAATCTCACTCTCACTCCCCAGGCCCCAGGAGTCCTCTCTGCTCAGCTTCCCCTTTCCAAATATTAGTACAGACACAGCCCTGCCCCCCTGTCACAGGCAGTGATTATATAGCAAATTAACCACAAGCTGTTCGGTCCTCGTCCAGTGGCAGTTGGGGAGATGCTCCTCTGAGTAATGACTTGTGTAGTCGAGGCTCTCATCTGTAATTTGCGCGTGCAATAAATGCAGAAATAAAAACCCAATCCATATGAAAAAGGGACCAAGTAAAAGGAGGGGGAGTGGGGGAAGAAATCATGAATTTTGTGGACTGCGTCTTACAGTCTGGCTTCAATTTCCTCTTGAGTAATGCAGTCATTGCCTACATTTGATTGATGGCTGTGTTTGCCTAAAGGATGAAGGCAGGCAGAAGGAAAGCCAGAGAGCAGGGCTTGAATCTTGACTTCTCAAAGTGTTTCTTTGAGTACAGGAGAGTTATTCTCTGAGCCTCAGTTTCTTCATCTATAAAATGGGGATAATAATAATATTTATCTCCAACCAGGTGTTAGAGAGCCTGGATTCTCTAAGAAGGCAAATACACAGCAAATGTTAACTTTCTTCCCTCCCCCCTTCCATCTTTCCCTCCCTCTCTCCTTTCCTTGTAGCATACCAGGTAAGGGTTTTGAAACTTAACTTTTTGTCTTGAGATAATTGTTGAATTTGATTACTCATATCCCTGAAGTGGTAATATCTCCTAAAACTGTAGTACAATGTCACAACCAGGATATTGACACTGATACAACTTACAAATCTCACTAATATTTCCACACTTTTATTTGAACTTATGTATGTGTGTATATATTTAGTTCTGTACAGTTTTAACACATGTTAGGTTAAGGTACTCACTGCCAATTGATCAAGATAGATCAATTACCAGGTGCCTAGGTGGCTTTGTTGGTTTTTCAGTATATGTGCTGCCGAAGCGAGCACAAGGTGGCTTTGTTGGTTAAGCGATTGTCTTTGGCTCAGGTCATGATCCAGTGCTCTGGGACTGAGTCTGGTATCAGGCTCCCTGCTCAGTGGGAAATCTGCTTCTCCCTCTCACCTTCCCTTTCTCATTATCTCTCTCTCTGTCTCTCTTAATCAAATAAATAAATAAAATCTTAAAAAAAATATCAATTAGCACAAGGTTCTCTTATGTTGACCCTAAATAACCACACCCACCTCCCTCCCCTCCCCCAGACTCCAGTTTACAACTCCTGGCAACCACTAATCCATGCTTGTATTCTTACATAAACAGAATCACACAATATGCAACCTTTTGGGATTGGCTTTTTAAAAATTCAGCATAATTCCCTGGAGATTCATCCACGTTGTCTATCAATAATTCATTCCTTTTTAAAAAGTTTTATTTATATAAGTAATCTCTACATCTCACGTGGGGCTTGAACTCATGACCCCCTCCTCCAACTGAGCCAGTCACTTGCCCCTACAATTCATTGTTTTTTATTGATAAGCAGTATTTCATGCTGTGGATGTACCAGAGTTTATTCATCCATTGAAGGATGTCTGGGTTGTTTCCAGGTTTTGTGTTATTACTAATAAAACTGTCATGAAATTCCTGTGTAGGTTTTCATACAGTTTCACCTATGTATGAATGTAAATCTTCCTTTCTCTGAGATAATTACCCAAGAGCACAATTGCTGGGTCATATGATAATTGCATGCTTAATTTTTTTAAACAAACTGACAAATTGTTTCCAGGGTGGCTGTATCATTTTACAATCCCACCAGCAATGTGTGAATATTCCAGTTTTCTGCATCCTTGCCAGCTTTTGGTGTTGTTAACTATTTTTTTTTATTTTTGTCATTCTATAGGTTCCATTGTGGTTTTAATTTGCATTTTCCTAATGGCCAACAGTGTTGAACATCTTTTCATGTGCTTCTTTGCCACCTGTATATGGTCTTCTGTGAAATGTCTCTTTGTATCTTTTGCCCATCTTCTAATAGGATTGTTTGCTTTTTTTTAACCGAGGTTTTTTGGAGCTCTCTTTTTAAAAATAACCACTTCATTGAGATATAATTCACATATCATAAAATTCACTCTTTTGAAGGGTACAATCGAGTGGTTTTTGGTATATTAACAAAGTGTACATTGATCATCACTCTCTAATTTTGGAACATTTCATCAACTCAGAATGAAACCCTGTGCCCATTCATAGTCACTTTCTATTCCCCTTTCCCCAGTCCCTGGCAAACATGCATCTGTTTTCTGTCTCTGTAGATTTGCTTGTTTCGGATATTTCATAGGAGTGGAGTTATACAATATATGACTTTTGGTGTCTGACTTCTTTCATTTATCATAATGTTTTCAAGTTTCATCCATGTTGTAGCCTGCTTCAGAATTTCATCCTTTTCTATGGGTGAATAATATTCCATTATGCATATCTATCACATTTTGTTTACCCATTCAACAGTGGGTAGACATTTGTGTTGTTTCCAATTTTGGTCTATGATGATTCATGCTGCTATGAATACCTGTGTGCAAGTTTTTGTGTCTGCATGTTTTCAGTTCTCTTGTATATATACGTAGGCATGGAATTGCTAGGTCTTATGGAAACTCCATGTTTGGAGGAAATGCCAAGTGGTTTCCCAGGGAGGATACACCATTTTTTTAAAAAAAGGATTTTATTTATTTATTTGACCCACAGAGATCACAAGTAGGCAGAGAGGTAGGCAGAGAGAGAGGAGGAAGCTGGGTCCCCACTGAGCAGAGAGCCCGATGCGGGGTTCAATCCCAGGACCCTGGGATCATGACCCGAGCCAAAGGCAGAGGCTTTAACCCACTGAGCCACCCAGGTGCTCCAAGGATACACCATTTTATATTCCCACTAGCAAAGTCTGATGGCTCAATACCTCCACAACCTCAATAACATTTGTTATTTCATCTTTTTGATTCTAGCCAGCCTAGTGCATATGAAGGGGTAACTCATTGTAGCTTTGACATCCATTTCCCCAGTGACTAATAATGTTGAGGATCTTTTATGTGCTAATTGGCAATCTTATATATTCTTTGGAGAAATGTCTGTTCCAAATCTTGCCCATTTTAAAACCGGGTTGTCTTTTTTGTTGTTGAGTTGTAAGAAACCTTTATGTATTCTGAACACAAGTCTCTTGTTGGATATATGATTTGCAAATATTTTCTCCTTCTCTATGGATTGTCCTTTTACTTTCTTGATGGTGCCTTCTGACACACTAAAGTTTTTAATTTCGATGAAATCCAGTTTATCTATTTTTTCTTTGTGCTTTCGATGTCATATCTAAGAAACCACTGCCTAATCCAAGGACATGAAGATTTACTCCTCTGTTTTCTTCCAAGACTGTTATGGATTTACATTTAGGTCACTGATCAATTTTGAGTTAATTTTCATATAATGTGTGGTAGAGGCCCAACTCCATTCTTTGGCATGTGGATACCGAGTTGTCCTAGTACCACTTTCTGAAAAGGCCGTTCTTTCTCTATTGAATTGTCTTGGCACCATTCTTGAAAATAAATTACCGTAAATGTAAGGGTTTATTTTTGGATTTTGAATTCTAGTTCATTGATCTGTACTTCTATCCTTATGCCAGTATCACGATGCCCTGATTACTGTGCTATATAGTACATTTTGAAATTGGGAAGTGTGGGTCCTTCCATCTTGTTCTTCTTCTCCAAGACGGTTTTTGTCTATTATATTGTTTTTGTCTCCTCTTGCATTTTCATATGTATTTTTAGGGTCAGCTTGTCAATTTCTGGGAAGAAGGCAACTGAAATTTTTGGTAGGGATCCTATTGATCAATTTGAAGAGTACTTCCATCTTAATATTAAGTCTTACAATACATGAACATCAGCTATCTTTCTATTTATTTAGGTCTCCTTTTTAAAAAGATTTTATTTATTTATTTGACAGAGAGAGATCACAAGTAGGCTGAGAGGCAAGCAGAGAGAGAGGGGGAAGCAGGCTCCCCACTGAGCAGAGAGCCCAATGCGGGGCTCGATCCCAGGACCCTGAGATCATGACCTGAGCTGAAGGCAGAGGCTTTAAGCCACTGAGCCACCCAGGTGCCCCTTTATTTAGGTCTTTAACATATTTCACTGATATTCTTATAGTTTTCATTGCCTGAGTCTTGCACTTCTTTTCCTAGATTTACTCCCAAGTATTTTATTCTTTTCCATGCTATTATAAATGGAATTGTTTTAATTTCATTTCTGGATTGTACACTGCAAGTGTATAGAGATACCATCTATTTTTGTATGTTGATCTTGTATCCTATAAGATTACTGAACCCATTACTTTTTCTAACAAATTTTTAGTGGACCCTTGAGGATTTTCTACATGCAAGGTCATGTTATCTGTAAATAGAAAGAATTTTGTTTCTTGTTTTCCAATCTGGAAAATATGCCTTTTATTTCTGTCTGCCTTTTAATTCTTTTTCTTATTTAATGATCCTGGCTAGAACCTCTAGTACAATGCTGAAGAGGAATGCCAAGAGCAGACATCCTTGTCTTGTTCCTGATCTTAGGAAGAAGACACCCATTTTGTCACCATTGATTATGATGTGGGTTATTTTCTTTCTTACAGATGGTCATTATCAGGTTGAGAAAGCTCAGTTATATTTCTTGTTAAGTACATATTTTTATTTTATTTTATTTTTGTTAAGTATATTTTTAGTTTGTTAATAAAAGGGTACTGGATTTTTCAAATGCTTTTTATGCCTCTGTTGAGATGATCATATGGTTTTTATCTTTGTCTTTTATTCTATTAATGTGGTGTTACATTGACTGATTTTTGTATGTTCAGCCAACCTTGCACTCTGGGATAAATGCTACTTGGTCACATGTTGTTGTATTTGGCTTGCTAAATTTTTATTTTGTTGAGAATTTTGGTGTCTTACTCTTGAATTTTGAGAGTTCTTTTTATATTGTAGCTACTGACCCTTTCAGGCAGGGTCAGTAAATTGTGTCATCTCTGGCTAACCCAAGCAAAACCAGGAATGTGATGGTGTAGATGAAGTCGATAGGTTCAGCCCTGAGGATAGAGTCCAGTTATCAGGAATCAAAGACCAGTTGGATCATGGGGCCTCTGTTCTTTCTGTCCTTGCATCACCCATTTGAGACTCAGAGTCCTGGAAATGAGCATGATTGACAAGCAAGTTGGGGTCACATGGCCAGGAAAGGTGGGATGCCTTGAATGATGGTCCCAGAAATGCTGCATGCAATGAGGGCTGTGTGTTTCCCAAGGCAATATTTGGTTGCTGCTGTCAGAAGAAGAAATGAATACTTGCGTGGATCTGCCCTGTAGAAAGTCTTTCCAATGCTGAGGTGTACATCTTGAAAGCGTTCAGCATTTCATAGTAGTTGAGATCATGGTCTGAAATCAGTGAGTCCTGGTGCTACCATTATTGTTAGCAAGATCCCAAGTGAGTAACTGGGTCCCTCTGTGCCTCAGTTTGCTCAACTGGATGATTTATAGAGGCTTTGTCATAGGGTTGTTGTGAAGGTTGAATGAGTGAAGGTTGAATGAGTGAAAGGATGTAACAGGTTTAGCAGAGAGTGTGGGACAAATTGAAGTGCCAAATACATGGCAGATGTTATTAATAAATTTTAAAACACTTCTACAGTATAACAGCCAATTAGGGACTGGAGGAGAGGTGCCTACACCATGTCCTAAGAAAGCAGAAGAGGTGGTATCAGGGAGGGCTGCTGGAAGTGGTGGGCTTTGAAGGCTTGGTGGACTTGGAGGAGCTGCTGTAGCTTTCTCCTGGAAATAGTGGTAGTAGTTTTAGCCAAAAACATGTGGGGAAGATGGGGTGTCTGGGTGGCTCAGTGGGTTAAAGCCTCTGCCTTCGGCTCAGGTCATGATCCCAGGGTCCTGGGATTGAGCCCTGCATCCCTGCTGAGCAGGGAGCCTGCTTCCCCCTCTCTCTGTCTCTGCCTGCATCTCTGCCTATCTCTGTCTGTCAAATAAATAAATAAAATCTTTAAAAAAATAAAAAAAAAACATGTGGGGAAGAGTTCTAGATGATTCAAGAGGCCAGCACCTCTGTCCTCCTCTTTCCCCATCCTCCCATGAATCCAATGAGCCATGACCTCTAATTGTGTTGACTGAATCTTTCACCCAAAATTATGCTGGCCCCCCAATAATTCCCCACTAGAACTCAGCCTTTTCATTTAATAAAGGTAGACCCTAAGCCCCACAGAGGGTCTAGGGAACTTAGTATCCATCTGAGTGGAAATCGATTTCTAACATTAGTAGGACAGTGAAATTTATTTATTTAAAAATTTTTAAAAAAAGATTTATTTATTCATTCGTTTTAAAAATTATTTTATTAACATAAAATGTATTATTTGCTCCCGGGGTACAGGTCTGTGAATTACACATTTCACAGCACTCACCATAGAACATACCCTCCCCATGAAATTTATTTTTTTTATTGAACATCTAATGCCTTTTTATTATAAAACTTATATTTCTTAATAGGAAATGTGCAATCTATAGAACGTATGAAGAAAAGAATATAAGTTACCCATGTATCGGCATGGTGGCTAACATGTGGAGGAATGCCCTATCTCTCAAACATTTCTGTGTGTGAGCATGTGCACGCTTGTGTGTGTATGTGTGTGTGTGTGTGTGTGCGTGTGTGTGTGTGAGAGAGAGAAAAATCAGGATCCTACAGCTCACACTATTTTGTACCTTTTTCTTTCACTTAATAACATCTCATGATCATTTCCTCATGTCCTAAGTCACTCTTTACGAATGTGATTTTTTAAATTAATGTTTGTTTTTTGAGATTTTATTTATTTGACACAGAGAGAGAGAGCACTCATGAACCAGGGGTGGGGGAGAGGGAGAGGGACCAGCAGAATCCATACTGAGCAGGGAGCCTGATATGGGGCTCGATTCCAGGACCCTGGGATCATGACCTAAGCTGAAGGCAGCTGCTTGACCAACTGAGCCACCCAGGTGCCCCAATGAATGTGATTTTTAATGGTTGAAAATAGTCTACTGTATGGATATATCATCATTTTTAAACCAAACTTCTATTATTAGATGTTTCCAATTTTTCACTATTACAAATAACATTGTAATAAATATTTTGGAGCATGAATTTTAGCAGCTGTCTCTGGTTAATTCCATAGAATAAATGTCCTTAAGTGCAAGTGGGCATTTTTATGAGACATTTGTAAATATTTCATTTTGAAAAGTTATGTACACGGTAAAAAATATCCAAATGGTTCAAAAGAATATTCACTAAAAAATAAGTCTTGTTTTCATCTTTTGCTCCTGGTCTCTATGTTCCCTTCCCAGGGAAAATCCACATAACCAGATTCTCATCCATAGCTCCACAAGAATAGGATATGGACATGAAAGGCATATTTGTACACCTCCATTTCTTTCCTATCCTCTACACATCTTTTTTCTTTTTTTTCACTTAACAGTGTATCTTGGAGATCATTCCTTATTACAGCATGATTGATAGCCCTCCCATATTTCTTCATTGCTGCCTAGTATGTCTTTTCATGGATGTATTACAATCTATTTAAGAAATTTGTAGGGGCACCTGGGTGACTCAGTCATTAGGCATCTGCCTTCGGCTCAGGTCATGATCCTAGGGTCCTGGGATGGAACCCCATGCTGGGCTCCCTGCTCAGCAGGAAGCCTGCTTTTCCCTCTCCCACACCCCCTGCTTGTGTTCCCTCTCTCGCTGTCTCTCTCTCTGTCAAATAAATAAATAAATAAAAAGTTAAAAAAAAAAAGAAGTTTGTAGTGGTGGACAGCTAGCTTATTCACAAACTTTTCCTATGAACAGAATTCTTTCACAAATAACCTTGTTCATGTATCTTTGTACCCATATATCTGGAAATATCTGTGGAATAAAGACCCAAAATGGACTTATATATTTAAAACTGGAATATGCACTGCCAAAATGCCTTCCAAGGGTGAACTCCAGTGCACCTGTTTCCAGCAACCCTGTCTGTGTCCGTTTCCTCAACTCTTATCAACAGCACATCATTAAACATTTAGCTCTTTGCCCATCTGATAGATAGAAAGAGGTTTAAAATTGTGGTTTTAATTTCTATCTGAGGGAGGTTGACCATTCTTCCAGGTGTTTGAAAGCCATTTTTATTTCTTTTTCTGTTCCTATTCTTTTTTATAGGAACTCTGTTTCTATTCTTTTTTTAAAAAAGATTTTATTTTTATTTACTTGACAGACAGAGATCACAAGTAAGCAGAGAATCAGGTAGAGAGAGAGGAAAGCAGGCTCCCTGCTGAGCAGAGAGCTGATGTGGGACTCGATCCCAGGACCCGAGATCATGACCTGAGCCGAAGGCAGCGGCCTAACCCACTGAGCCACCCAGGCGCCCCTTCCTATTCTTTTTTAAACCTAGTTTTGTTTTTCTCCCCCCTTCATTGATTCATGAGGATCTCTTTCTGTAATAGAGAAATTTTATGTTACTTATATTTTCCTCTGAGTTCATCATTCTTCTTCTTTTTTTTTCTCTGTCATGTGGAGAGTTAAAATTTTAAACAGGTAGCTGAATCTCTCAGTCTTTTCTTTTATTCAGTGGCTTCTACATTCTGTGTCCAGAAGTTGACACAAGAGGCCTTTCCCATTCTGAAATCCCAAAAATTATCCCGTGTTTCCCCCCTAGTATTATTCTGATTTCATTTTTTATGGTTCAGAGTTTTGATACACATGGAATTTATTTTGGAATGAAGAGTGAGGAAGGCATCCAACTTGCTATTTTTCCAGAAGCCCAGCCAGTTTTTACAACTGAGTAATCCAAGAATGGATTATTTCTAAAGATGGCCTCAGTCTATTTAGTAATCCCAGTGGCCACTGGAAGCCAACATAAGGTCATTCAGGGCCAGACGGTAACTCACCTGTTGCCTTTTTGCAGGAGGGAATCCAGGCTGCTGTGCTGTGAACAGGTTGCTGTGAAATGTCTGAGATCAAGTAGAAAACAGTATGGAAAGATGGTATCACTTAGAATTCTGAAGAATTGCTTTTTAAAAGTTATATTGTAGAATTATGTCCTTGGCTCCTTTTGTGGATGCTGTAAGAGCCCTCTGGGATCCCCAGCTGCATTACCCACAGGGCTATTTTGAGACCATCATCACAGTGGTTCTCAATCAGGGGGTCTGTTTGTTTTCAGTGAAAAAATTGGCCTAACTTGTGAGCAAGTTATTTCACAATATTTGGGGTATTTCCTATCCTAACAAAGATAAGAAACAGGAGACTGTTGGCTACGTATAAATGAATAGAAGCACTGATGCAAAACACATTTTCACCATTATAACACTTCAAAATCCTAGTAGAGGGAGAGGGCACCTTGCAGTGTATCAGGTTTGAAAGGTTTCTGAAGTTCTTTTTCCCACCAGATGATGTGGCCTATCAGGAGGGGTTACTTTATAAAATACCAGATTCTCAGTTATGTTTGAGTTGCGGGGGTGGGGCGGGGCGGGGGGGAAGAATACTTTTTAGTATAAGTATGTCCCAAATATCGCATGGGACATACTTATACTTAAATATTCTTCAGTGTTTATTCATCGTGATGTTATTCATCGTTCGAATTTTACTTCTCAAATTTACATCCTGAATTTCAATTTCTAACCCTTGCAAACCTACCCCAGGGGACATTTGACGATGTCTGGAGATATATTTCGTTGTCTCAAATGAGGTGGGGTTGCTACAGCACCTAATGGGAGAGGCCAGGGATGACCTTAAATATCCTACAGTGTACAGGACAGAAGCCCCAAAACAAAAATTATCCAGCCCAAGATGTCAATAGCTTCAAGGCTGAGAAACATTTTTTAAAATTATTTATTTATTTATTCATTTTTATTTATTTTTCAGCATAACAGCATTCATTGTTTTTGCACCACACCCAGTGCTCCATGCAATACGTGCCCTCCCTATTACCCTCCACCTGGTTCCCCAACCTCCCACCCCCCGCCCCTTCAAAACCCTCAGAGTCCATAGTCTCACATGGTTCATCTCCCCTTCCACTTTCCCTCAACTCCCTTCTCCTCTCCATCTCCCCATGTCCTCCATGTTCTTTGTTATGCTCCACAAATAAGTGAGACCATATGATACTTGACTCTCTCTAGAAACATTTTAACTGGTCTAACACATTTCTCATGGTCTCTCCTGAAGAGCCCTTGAGTATGAAATTTCCTTTAGAATTAAAATGGAAGACACCCTCCACCGAAGAATTGAGTTCCCCGAGGAGCTGGCTTTTTTCATTCTTTTACTAATGACAGTAAGCCCTGAGGAACTGATTTTATTCCCCTTTTCTCTTTGACTCTCAGGAAACTCCGACCAGATTAAAGGCCCACGCAGAAAGACCGTGTGGGATCTTACTTGACTCCATACACATTTTACTTCCACATTTTGGACTTGCTATTCTGGGCTGATTGGCATTTCCCTGGTCCTAATTCTTTTTCTCTAATTCATTTTTCACCATTTCCTGTGAATCACTCAGCTCCCTTGTGGGGTAAAATGTGACACACACGCACACACACACACACACACACGCACAAATAGACACATTCATATAAATATTTAAATATGGAGCTTACCAGACACTTGACAAGGGCCTGTACTGTGCTCACTGGGAACCAGGTAGACAGACGGGGGCTGTCTGGTTCCTTCCTGGCTCTCCTGTACGTCTCAGGCCCTGGCTTTAGAACACCTGCGGCGCTTGCCCATCAAAACCAGAGCTGCCCCAAGGCTGGACTTCAGGTGTCGGGAAAGCGGACAGCAGCTTCCTCCAACTTGACGTTGGGAGGCATGGAAGGTCTTTTCTGCTGCCCAGAAAGTGAGGGGCCCTGGGCAGAGGCCCGACAGGCGGGGGTGAGCAGGGCTCTGCCACGGCCCACGCAGACACACACACACTGGGAAGAGATTGCATCTTCTCCCGGACCAGCGAGATTCTATAAACATAATCAAAATGTAATAGAAACTTTTTGGAAATGCTGTTATGAGGAGAAAGCATCAATCTTGATGGAACTCCGTTCAACAGGCTTTGCGGAGCTAATCAATCATGGTCAGGACTCGGCCTCCCCATCTGTCTGCGCCGGGGACCGCGCGGAGCTTGCTGGCTCCCTGGCTGGGGCTGCGTCCCCTCACCAGGCAATCCATCATGCAGCAGGGGGACGGCGGGAGGGGAATAATAGCACGCTAATAAACTAGGGGCTTTTTTCATTCCCAACTAATTTTTAGTAAATGAGCCCAATCCAGGCAGAGCAGGAAAAAGAGCCCGAGGAGATGGTGGTTCTGAGATGCGCCTCGCTGGCCGGAGACAATGGCTCGTGGGCCCGAGGGGAAGCGGAGAGCCAGCCCAGCCCAGGGATAACTGTCTCAGCTCAGCCGGGACAGCAAGCAGCCCGTGGAGGTGCAGGGAGGAGCCGGGTGGAGTGACTTGGGGACTTGGGGACTGGTGGGGTGGAGTGACTTGGGGATTGGAGGCCGCAGTGCTGGAGCCCAGGCTTCGGCTGCCATGCTGGGCTTGGTTTGGGGCTTGCTCTTCCCAGGGAAGCCAGAAGCCAGAGCATTAGGTCCGAGCAATGGGGCAGAGGGTCCTTTGCAGGCAAAGAACTGCGGGATGAAGAGCAGAGAGCAAGGTGAGCTTAGACAGAAAGGCTGTGAATGATCAAAGGTACCTGGTACCCATTTTCATCTGGTAGTACCTGCCTTGGGGGTGAACATTCCACGTTACAGAGCAGGACAGGACCCAGAGTGGGATAGTTTCATAGATGCCTGTAATTTGGAAGACCATGTCTGTCTTAACTCATCCCTCGGTCTTTATCACTTTGCTTTGTGCATGGCACATGGTGAGCCCTTATAAATATTTGTTAAGTGAATACATGAATGTGAATTATCCCTGAGACAGCAGATTTTGAAGATCTGCTCTGATAATTTCCTTAAAATTCTTTAAGTTCTTTTCCGAGAAGTACATCCTAAGATCAGTCCCTGGTTTCCTCCCACCCAGGACCCAGTTT
Source organism: Meles meles (assembly GCF_922984935.1). Classification (NCBI taxonomy): domain Eukaryota; kingdom Metazoa; phylum Chordata; class Mammalia; order Carnivora; family Mustelidae; genus Meles; species Meles meles. The sequence goes on along the minus strand of NC_060081.1, from coordinate 64,193,462 downwards.
TGGACAGGACAGTTTGGAAAGAGCGTACATATTTATAATCTGTTGCTATGTAACAAAGAACCCGAAAATGAAGTGGCTTTAGACCACAATAAACATTATCTCTCATAGTTGCTGTTGGTCAGGGATTCGGGAACTGTTTTCACTGCCCGGTTCCCACTCCTGGTCTTTCTGGAGGTGTGGTCATCAGTTCTGCACTGGGAATTTACCGATGGCTGTGGAACGGGAAGAGAGGAGGCCATCCTCTGGTAGCCATGTGGGTGGGGAGGGTGGTGGTAGGGAGACCAGTTAGAGGTCGATTGGGTCAAAGATGGTGGCAGCTTGGTCTGGGGTGGAGATGGCGGAGCTGCAGGAACGTGGGTGGTTTGGAAAGAGTAACATGTGTTTACTGTCTTACTTGAGAATACGTAATTCTGCTAAAAAGGACAAGAAAAACAAGAAGATGGGACGCATCTTCTACAGAGTGTTTGGCATAGATCGTACATAAGTTGGTCGCTTATGCAACAGAGGCAAAACTTAGAGGATGTGTTAAGTACACACAATGAGTAAGCTTCTGAGACTCAGGCAGAATTCATAAGATGTGTTAAATGTAGACAGTACGAATGTTAGCGACGTGCTAATCATAGATAGACTGAACGGCTTACATGGTAACGCCCACAAGAGGACTATAAATAGAAATGGGTGGAAAGAGCAAGTCATGATGGTACCACCTTCAACAGGTCATCCCTAAATTGGCCACCCACTGGTGTTACCCATCCTGGGCTTGTTCTGTCCTACATATGCTCTGTCTGAGAAAGGCAGATGAAACTCAGGACTGGCCAGGCATATGTACTTGCCTTGGTTTTCAATAGAGTGTGTGTGTGTCCATCTGCTGGACCCCCTTGATCCAACTTCAGCTCTGGTCCTCTGAACCACACAGCAGCAGGACAGGCTGGTGTGGCAAGGATCACGATCTCCAGGTCCTGGGATGCAGCCCCATGTCAGGCTATCAGCTCAGCAGGGAGTCTGTTTCTCCCTCTGTCCCTCCCCCTGCTTGTGCTCTCTCTCTCTCTCTCCATCAAATGAACAAATAAAATCTTAAAAAAAAATGAGCTCTCTTAAGCTAAGACCCTCCATCTCTATTTGGGAAGTACACATTTAATGCACCCAGAGAGGGCTCTGGACGGGGATGAGATTATAGGGCAATAACCATCAGAGGCCCTGCCTCAGCTCTGTGGGTCTGGAAAACAGGAGGTCAAGCCCAATTATGCAATCACTTTCAAAGATCCTCCATGCCCATGATCCTTCTGCTAACATTTCATTGGCCAAAGCAAGTCACATGGCTAAGCCCAACACCAATGGGAATATTACTCAGCTTTAAAGAAGAAGGAAATTCTGACCCAGGCTCTAACATGGACGAACCTTGAGCACATGACGCTGAGTGAAATAAGCCAGTTACGAAAGGACAATTATGTATGATTCCACTTATATGAAGCACCTAGAGTAGCCAGGTTCCTAGAAACAGAAAATAGAACAGTGGTTGCTAGGGGCTGGAAGAGGGTTGCTTGATTGATGTAGAGTTTCAATTTTACAAGAGGAGAAAATTCTGGAGTGTGTTGCATGATGATGTGAATGTACTTAACACTAACGAACTCTACAGTTAAAAATGGTTAAGTGAGTAATTTTTCTGTTGTTATTAAAGAACTTTAATTCAAATAAAAAAGAAAATTTAATTTAAACACCAGGTGGGATAAAATAAATACAAAGAGGAAAGTAATGTAGTGTCCACAATCCCACCATGCAACGAAAGAATCTGTTGACTGCCAGACATTTTTCTGTACCTGAACATCCCATGGGAGCATGTATTAATTTTCTTTAACAGAAGAAACACTGCTGTACATACGCTATGGTGATGGATTCTTCTCAAGCAAAGTTGCTTGAACAAGTCATTGTTCTGAAGTTGATACACAGTCCCATCATCATTTTTAATGGCTGGACGGTATTGCACCTGCTGTGTGTTCTAACTGTATCAGTTCTTCATGCCATGTAGCAAAACACCTCAAAACTCAGTGGCTCAAGACAATTACTATTTATGATGCTTATGAGGATTATTGGGAACGTGTTTTCCCAGGACACCACCTTCAGGAGAAGGCAAGCTAAAGAAACACGATAAAACAGAGGAAGAAAGGTAAGTCGGGATGTGATGGTAGCTGGAGATGGGCTTCAGCCTGGTTCAGTGGAGAATTTTGGAACACAAAATGGCACTTCCCGCCTTGATTCCGCCTTAAGCTCCTTTGAACCACCCCTCCCTTGTCAATCAATCACCTTCTACCGCTGACAGATCCCGTTCTAGCCAATGGCAATTCTCCAGAGAAGGGCGGAGGTGAAAGCTATTAGTAGCCGATATTGACAGCTGCGGCTAAAGCAGAGGATGGTAAATTTTGTATGCATTTAACTGCAAGTGAAAACAAAAACAAAAACAAAATCAGTGTGGTGGGGAAGTACACTCCATCTACAGTGGGAGGTCCTACAAATTTACCAGGCAAAGGGTACGGATGCATAGTCATGATGTAGTGGGGGTAAGGATTGGGACCAATGATCTAATTCACTATATTTGCTCAGATTTGCACGGTGGGACCCTTCTCTGGCAATCCCAGTGGAGGATGGGCTGGCCCTCATCCAAGAGGCAACAATCCAGGTGCGGGCAGGGCAGTGGGGGTGGGGGAGCCCTGAAGATGGAAATGGGGTAGTGTACTCAGAGACCTGTTTGTTGATGCCTTCCTATCTATATCTGAAGTACTGTGCCCAAGACGGTGCATTTGCCATTTCCCTTAAGCTTTCAACAAGCCAACAACATAGGTCCTCTATGAATCCCATTTTACAGATGGGAAAACGGAGGCACTTGGAAGGGAAGTACCCTGCTTAAGGACGCACAGCTGGGAGGAACCCAACTGGCATTCAAACCCACATCTGCCTGCCTCCAGGGCCTGGGTCTTTAACCACCATGCCCCTCCACCTTGGTGGTGAGTGCAAGGCAAGCGATCTGACCTTTGAGTTTGGGTGGAAACCCCATCAACTAAGGCTGAACACAGCACTTGTGAGATCAACTGGGGACACTCATGTGGGAGAGGAGAGTGGGGAGGGGGGATGGATTTTGAAAGGGAAAGGAAAATGCTCCGCTCCAAATTAGCCACGTTTTCCTCTGGCCTAGCTTTTCTTCACTTGTTTACCTGTAACTTCTTCCAATTCTGGCTGCGGGGGACAGAGAGAAGGGGAGGACGGGAATCCTCCAGGGGCCCGGGCGCTGCTCAGCTCGCACTGTAGCCTGACAAATCAAGTGGGTAAAACCCATTAATTAGCAGTTTTGGAAACAGTTGCAAAGTTAATTATTCCGTTTTCTGATGAAAGAAAGCTAATTTTTGGCATTTACACCGACAGTGACATGAACTAACATTTTTCGAGTTGACATCCCTCAAGATAAATGATGCTGTGAGGCATTTGTGCAAACATCCTGACCCACGGCGCTCTGACGGAGACTGTCTGCAGTGTGCGCCTTCGCTACCGTTTTTTGCCCAGCAAGTTTGGGGGGTGGGAGAGCCAAGAAAGGGGGTTTATCCGGTAGGGGGTGGGTGAAAAGGAGAAGGCTGATGACATACAGAGAAGATTCAAAGCCAGAGAGAACATTTGCATATTCAGAAGGCTTTGCTGTAACAAAGAGAGCAGGGGAGTTTCTTAACATCTCTGTCCATCTGTCTGTCTGTCTGGGGTGAGAATCTCACCCAGAGGAGGGACCTAGTTTTTCCGAGTGGTTGCTTCCAAATTCAGGTCTTCTCCCCAGACCTCGCTTCTGAATACTAGGCTGATGCATCCAATTTTCTGTTGGAGGCTTCACTTGGCATCTTAGAAGCATCTCAAACTTATTTTTTTAAGGTTTTATTTATTTATTTGACAGACAGAGATCACAAGTAGGCAGAGAGGCAGGCGGGGGGGGGGGGGGGAGCAGGCTCCCTGATGAACAGAGAGCCTGATGCAGGGCTCAATCCCAGGATCCTGAGATCATGACCTGAGCTGAAGTCAGAGGCTTAACCCACTGAGCCACCCAGGTGCCCCAACGAATTTCATTTTTTTAGAATGGTTTTAGAGTTGCAAAAATACAAAAGTCAAGAGATTTCCCACCGACCCCCTGTCCCTGTGTGTGCACAGCCTCCCCCGTTAGTGCCTATCCCCTGCAAGGGCATGTCTGTTACACCCCATGGACCCGCGTTGTCACATTATCTCAAGTCCGTACTTGACATCAGGTTTCATTCTTGGTGTTGTACAGCCTGTGGGTTTGGACCAACATATCATGGCACACATCCTTGTAGTATCATAAGGAGTAGTTGGGCTGCCCTGAAGCCCTCCGAGCTCCACCCAGCCCTCTCTTCCTCCGCCCTGGACCATGTCATTTCCCACCAGCCCGGGAAGATGAAGGAGACTCCGTCCTTCAAGGCCTTGCCAGATCTGACCCTTGCCTGCTTGTCCACCCACCTCATGCCACTCTGTTTGGTACAGCCAGAGAACCTGGCTTTTCTTTCAGTTCTTCAAACTCATCCTGCTCCGTATGGCTGAAGTGTAAATTGCAGAGAGGGGACTAGAGCACAGCCCCGGGTGCCGTGCAGGCCAGGTGGCCCTGGGAGTACCCGGGAGCCCCCGGGGGAATGAGTGGGAGGGAGTGGGTGGACTGGGTTTGCATTCAACCCTTTATGGCTGCCTCCCTCTGCCACTCTGGGATGGAGCTAGAATCATGTGCTCAGGGCAGCGTCCTTCTTAACATGGGCAGATTAATTGGAAACAGATGTCAAGTGGTGGGATTTAAACACAGACATCTCACCAAATGTCAGCCCTTCCCCTGGGCTACGATGGAGTTTTCACTTCTCATCCTCACCAGGGAACTGGGAAAAACCTCTTAGACGTGCTGGTGGTGTGCTTGACCCCAGCAGTCTTTTAGGCAAAAACTTTTCAAAAACTCCAGGCAGATTATGACTCTGAGAATCCGAATCCGTGTGACAAATTTATTGGTACTGACTGTATACTAACAAAAGGTGCTCTCGGAACAGCTGACTCTTGTAATGACCACAGAGCCCTCAGATTGTAAGGGTGGGAGGGCATAGTCTCATTTTCCCAGTCAGAGGTGTGAAACTGAGGCCCAGAACATGGTAGGGACTGTTGAAAGTCACTCAGCAGGCCAGTGTCAAGCTGGGGCTGGGACCTACAGTCAGAGACTATTTTTTTTCTCCCTTCCCTTTCCCTTCCCTTCCCTTCTGTTCCCTCCCCTCCCCTCCCCACCCCTTCCCTTCTCTTTCTTTCCTTCCCTTCTTTTTAAGATTTTATTTATTAGAGAGCAAGAGTGAGAGCACGAGAGGGTGGGGATAGGGGTAGAGGGTGAGGGAGAGAGAGAAATCTCCAGCAGACTCTGCTGAGCATGGAGCCAGGCGTGGGGCTCAATCCCATGACCTTGAGATCATGACCTGAGCTGAAATCAAGAGTCAGATGCTTAACCAATGACTCATCCAGGCACCCCCCGAGATTATTTTCTAAAGTGCAGATTGGATGCTGTCTTCCTCTATGCTGCTCTGTGCCTGGAAAATAAACCCAGACTCCTTGGCAGGGCCTGGGATGTCCTTCCCCGCCTCCCCTTCACCCCAGCCTCACCTCCCTCTGTCTCCCAAGATAAATGACCTCCCTGCATTCCTGAACATAGGCCTCTGCTATCTGGCCGGTGATGTTTCCTCTGTCTCTCTACTGATCTAGTAAACTCCTATTCACTCCTCACAACCCAAATCAGATATGCCCTCCTCTCACAAGAACCCCCAACTCCCCAGCAAGCATTACTCTGCCCCTCTTCTGGGATCCCACAGCATCAGACATAGGTCACTACAATTATTTGAATATTTTTCTGGTCCCCCCTTTCCCTCCTTAAACCCCCATGTTTGAAGGGCGCCTGGGTGGCTCAGTGGGTTAAAGCCTCTGCCTTCGGCTCGGGTCATGATCCCAGGGTCTGGGATCGAGCCCCGCATCGGGCTCTCTGCTCCGCGGGGAGCCTGCTTCCTTCTCTCTCTCTGCCTGCTGCTCTGCCTACTTGTGATTTCTCTCTGTCAAATAAATAAAAAACAAAACAAACAAACAAACAAAAAAATTAGTTAATTGGTCTGAACTGGCACTTGGTGTCACATTTCAAAACATTTAAAAACAAAAACAAAAACAAAAGACCCGTGTTTTATTTTATCTGCTTCCTTGGAACTCGACACAGAACCCGGCACGCAGTAGGCACTCAGTAGACTCCTGTGACTTTGACACTGTCAAAGCCAAGAGACCCCTGTGTTGGCTTTCTTACTCCGCTTTTCTGTCCTATTCAGCGTCACTGAGCTCTCTCTTCTTGAGATGCCCTCTGTCTCACCAGGCTTGGTTCCCTCCAGCCTGGTTTTCTCCAACTGTTTACTTCCGTTTCCTTTCAGGATGATCCCTCCTCTGCCTATTTCTTTTAGTGTGTGGTGTCCCGGGATTTGTCTTGGCCCCGCCCTCCCTTCTCCTCCCTGGAAACCTTTCTCTGCCTGGGTGAAGTGTTGCAGGGCTCAGGGTCTCTGTCTATGCTCTTCCTTCTCCCTGGGATACTCTTCCCATCATTTTGGCATGAGCAGCTTCTTCTCACCCTTCAGATACAACCCTCGCAGGGAGTCCTTCCCTGACCACCTGAGCACCTGTCCCGAGGTTGGGCCTGAGCAGCTGGTGCGCAGGCTAGTTGGATGGAAGGATGGGCAACGGAGGAAAGAGTGGGCGGGGCCAGGGCGGAGCCGAGCGCTGGGGGCGTGGAGGTGCGGGGTCTGCACCCCCAGTGCAAAGAGCTCCCGGGCCTTAGGCCTTACCCGCTGGGTGTCCCACTGCTCCTCAATCCAGAGACAGGCAGGCCACCGTGTTTTTGGGTTATTAACTCTCCTCAGTAAACTTCCAGCGAGTGTGATAAAACACTCCGCAGAATGTAGCAAGAGCTCATAAAAGCAGGATTTAGTGCCATTTTATAGATGTCACGGCTGACTTCCACACTCAAGCTAGTGTATATTTAAAATTCATGCCTGAGTCACTGCTTCGCTCCCTGAGGCCTGAGGGGAGGAGATGACAGGGCTCCCTGCTGACCCCCCAGGTCTAGCATGCCTGGGGCGGGCGCTGGTGTCTGAGGCCTTCTGTGGGGACCAGGCCGAGGCGGACAGGGTCTCCTGCAACCCTGCTTCCTGCAAGGCCGTGGGGATGGGCTTTGGAGTCAGACAGACCTGTGCTTGAGTTCTGGGTGCTGACCACCTTGCTCGGTTGCCCAGGACGGATGTGAGACTTTCTGGGGTACCACGCAGGAGAGTGCCAGTCAGCCTAGACCAGTTGGTCATCTTAGATCTGGGTCTACTGTTTCTTTGCTGTTGCCTTGGGACGATCACTTCCCTCTTGGAGCCTCATCTTAGCTGTCACACAGGCGTGACTACCCACGGCCGACCCACGGCTGATGGTGTGGAGTCAGCGGTGTGTGTACGCGAGGCTGTCGTCCAGTTCACGGCTAACACATAGTTTTGAGGCTACCCTTGGCGAGCTATGCTTAAATCATAGCCTCTTCCCAAAGTGGACAAGCCACTTATCTGGGCTAGAAAGAGCTGGACAATTAAAGCTAGGGAACCATTAAACCAACTTTATTAATCAGGTTAATTAATGCAAGAGGGCATGACCAACAATCCCCCAAATCTCTGTGGCTTAAACACAATGTAGTTATTTTTTGCTTCCGTCACAGGACAACTTGGGTTAGGTGGCCCCTCACAGCAGTGACTCAGGGAGCTAGACTCTTTTTTGTGTAGACATTTTGTGACTCTGTCATCCCCCAAGGCCGTCCCAAGGCTCTCTGCTGGATCCTTTGTATTAAGCCAGGCAAGAATGAGGATGTAGAGGGATGTTTTAGGACAGAGGTTGGCAAACTACACCCATAAGCCAAATGTGTATCTGGTTGGTTTTGTAAATAAAGTTTTATTGGAACAGGCACACCCTGTTAATTATTAGGTTACTTATTATCAATGACAGACCATCGGGCCCTGCATGTTTACTACCTGGCTCTTTGTAGAAAGTGTTTGCAGACTTGGTTTTAGGGCTTAGGTCTGGGAGTGGTATGCCTTACGTCTACCTACAGTCCATGGGCTACAGCTCCATCTCATGACGCCGAACTAGCGACAAGGGTGGAAGAAGTACAGAGGAACCCATGGGCATTGGCTCTCATTGATGGTCTCCGCTATACCTACCTCTCAGGGTCATTATGAAGGTGTAATAAAATAACACCTAGGGAGTATTTCTTAGAAGGTCTGGTGCATGGGAATTCTTCCATAATGACAACCATAACTCCTCAGTTCTCAGGAGGATACAAAGTGGCTGGGATGCAGGATTTTGGGGGAGGATCCCTGTCCTCACCCTGGAAAAGAAGGAATTGGGTTGCTCATGTCTCTTGCAAGCTAGGACATGTGCGGGGGACCTGGTTCCGTTTCATCTTGGTTTGGGGTTATTTCCATGTGACCAGCTGGGTCAGGTATCAGGACGGACTCAGGGATGCTTATTTGGGACTTAAAACGAATGCCCTGGGGCGCCTGGGTGGCTCAGTGGGTTAAAGCCTCTGCCTTCAGCTCAGGTCATGGTCCCAGGGTCCTGGGATCGAGCCCTGCATCGGGCTCTCTGCTTGGCAGGGAGCCTGCTTCCTCCTCTCTCTCTGCCTGCCTCTCTGCCTAGTTGTGATTTCTCTCTGTCAAAGAAATAAAAAATTAAAAAAACAAACAAACAAACAAAAAAAACGAATGCCCTAACCAGATGTTTTTCTGATAGACAGTATAGCTACTGGGTGTTCACCAGGCCCAGACCTCAGGGCGCTGCTCAGCATCAGAGTGACCTGGCTGGACGTCCATGATCTGGCTTTCCTCTTCCCTACCACCACCGCACCCCCTCCGGCCAGCCTTAATATCATTTAAAAAACAGCAAGCTTGGAAAATTAAAGAAATCCTCTCTATTAATCAAAGTGTCTGAAAGATTATAACATTGAACATGTTATGTTATTAATGATATTTTTACTTTGTAAAGTAACTACAATAAAATTTATTTAAAGCATCGATTGAAGGTTAATTAGTACTTAAGCTTGATATTTTAAAGTTAATTCATTAATGTGAGGGTGATTATTCATTAATAATAATGAGGTGATTCTCGATTTAGGTTCAAGTTTGCAAAATTTTCTTCTTTTTGTATTTGATTTTCATAAGGGTTAAGATCCCTAATGTGTAGAAATGTGGTACTGAAATCGCATAGCAGAATTGTCCAGATTTTTTTTAATAATGAGAGTTTTTTTTTTTTTTTTGGTAACAAATCTAGAACTACTTATCAAGAGAGATGCTTGAGGGGTGCCTGGGTGGCTCAGTGGGTTAAAGTCTCTGCCTTCGGCTCAGGTCATGATCCCAGGTTCCTGGAATCGAGCCTCGCATGGGGCTCTCTGCTCAGCGGGGAGCCTGCTTCCCTTCCTCTCTCTCCACCTGCCTATTTGCCTGCTTGTCGTCTCTGTCTGTCAAATAGATAAATAAAATCTTAAAAAAAAAGAGATGCCTGAATGTTTCATCTTCAGGCCATAGCCTAGAGATAGAATCAATTCTTGTTGTAAAATATAACCTAAATTTAAAAAGGTATAAAAACCCCAAAAACCTCAAATCAGCAATACCAGTTCCCTAGTCATGGCTGAGTTTGGGGTCACCTCTTTTGGTCCTCCCCAAGCTGGGTTAGTGGATTTTTTTTTTCCCCTGGTGTCTTCAGTGAAAAACTATGAATACGTTGATTATGGGCTTACCACATTGCATCATAATTGTTTAAAAATCTGTGTCTGTGAGAGTACCTTTGGCTGTAAGTGACATGTAATCACATTCAAGCTGGGGAATTAATGAGGTCAAGGAACAAAAAGAGTAAAGGAGCTGGACTCCATCTCTGCAGCTGAGTGATGCATCAAGGGAGAGAGAGAACTGTGAATGGAAAGACACTGGTTTCCCTCTCTTTAAAAGGTGGGCTCCAATCCTCCCACCCTTGAATGAATGTTGGACTTAATGACTTGTTCCTAACAACTGGAACATGATGAAAATGGTGGTGGGACTTCTGAGGCTGGGCCACAAAGGTCATTTCAGCTGTCCTTGGTGTCTTGGATTGCTCCCTTTGGGAAATCAGCAGCCATGCTGGGAGGATACCAGTCAGCTCTGCGGAGGGGCCCGTGAGGAGAGGAACAGAATCTTCCCACCAACAGCCTGTACCCCCCTGTCAGGCATGTGAGGGAACCTCCTTGGAAGCATATTTTCCAACTCTAGTCAAACCTTTAGATGATGACAGCCTCATTTGACATCAGGTTTCAACCTCATGAGATGTCCTGAGCTGGAATGTCCCAATGAGGCCACTTGTGAATTCCTGGCAAGAAATCTTGAGACATAATATATGGTTATTACTGTTTTAAACCATTAAATTTGGGGATAATTTGTTACACAGCATTAGATAGCTAATATACAGGGAAAAGGGAATTGGACCAACCTTGGTCATGTGCCCATCATCCCTGGACCCGTAATAGTTGGCAGATGTTGCCACATGTTGACTAGCTCAGGCCAACCAACATCTCTTTCTGGAGTCTGCAATGGATGGAAATCTTGAGAGTTGCTTGCTGCAGGGCCTCAGAGGTTAGGCTCAGGCCAACCCTCCTTCCCCTTGATGCTGGCCTCTAGCTCTTTCTGGGTCTGACCTCCTCACCTTCTGTCTCCTTCTTTTGAAGTGGGTATGAGAGGTTGGTCTCTGTTTGACAGCCCTCAGGCCTGATCAGGAGGTGAAATAAACCAATGCATGAAATATATCAGAACCCAGGCAACCTCCAGATTGCAGCAGCTGGAAAGGTGCTGGGAAGCAGCTTGGGAAGTGCTGGGAAGGTGCTGGGAAGTGATGAGACTCTTGACAAGCCAGACTCCTTGGGGGAGACTCCAGCAGTATTCACAATCCACTGTGGTGTCTTCCCCTCTTTCATCTTCCTCTCTTTCCAGACACAGAGCAGGTTCTCTGTCTGTTTTACTTCAAGTGTAGAAATACTACTTTCTTTCCTTGCTTCTGCTGGGGATGGTGTCTGTGTTTCATAAATTCATTCTCAGGCGCCTCAAGGGTCAGATGGTCAGGTAACCGGTTTAGTAGTTGGACAAATCCCAGCTCTGCTAAGTGCTTGCTGTGGAGACTCAAGATAACTCACTCAACTATCTAGAGCCTCGTGACCTCCATCTGTCTAATGGGATAATAATGACACTCACCCGGAGTTGGCTATCAGTCCAGGGTAGGCAATGTGCCCTGTGTATCTGCTGGAATGTTGGTGGTCACTGTGTATGAGAAGGGGCTCAGCAGTCTGTCAGGTGAGTTTAGGGAAGCCCCAGTACTGTGGGATTCCTCAGTGTCCTGAATCAGCTAATCTTCATCTCAGTCCTCTAAGAAAGGTGTTGTAACAAGCTGTGTATCCTTACTGTATCTGACCATAGAATTCTATTTTGGAGGGCATTACATGGGACTATGTTCATTGCCTCAACTCTGTATTTGGGAAGCCACCAGGGGCCACACATGTCCTGTGGTAGGCTCATACGTGGTACTTCTTCTCCCTTTGTAAAAAAGATTTTATCTATCTATCTATCTATCTATCTATCTATCATCTATTTAGAGTGTGAGCAGGGGAAGGGGGGAGAGAGAGAGAGACTCTGTGCTACGTGTGGAGCCGAACGCAGGCTCGATCTCAGGATCTTGGGATCATGACCTGAGTCGAAATTAAGAATTGGAAGCTTCACCCAGGTGCCCCTTTCTGTGGTCCTTCTTTTACCTCAGGGGTGGCTCCCCCGTTTGAGGTGGAGAGAAGCCCCTCCTTTCCTCCTGTGTTGTGCGAATTCTGGGGAACAGCAGACTTAGCCACGCCTCACGTGTGTCCTCATGTATCTCCCACCGTGTACAGGGTTTCATGACATGCAGGAGTCTGAGGACAGGCTCTGGTCCCCAGGGCGGGCGTGGAGATGCAACTGAAAGGTAGTCTTGAGGGGCCCCGGCATGTGTGAGGACACCGTGCCCTTCTCACATCCCAAGCCTTGCAGCGCCATTTGTCACTGCAACGAAGCCTCTTGAAAGTCATCTCAGTGATGAAACGAGCAGCACTTTTCTGAATGAAAGACACTGTTCTCTTTAACAGGCTGATGATGTAGCTTACTGAGAGGCCCCTGACGTGTGGAGCCTATCTTTAGCTTCCTCAGCTACTGGACTGATGGGTGTTAGGGCTGAAGAAGGCTCTGACAGAGACAGGCCGGCACACGGCCATTTTCTGCTCCCAAAGAGAACAGCCTTTTCCCCGGTGATGGGAAATCAAGGCTGCGTTCCTTTCTCTGGTAGGTTCTGGCCCCCATTGTCTGTGGCTGTTCAGTGTGTGTGGCTCCCTCTTATGCCATTGGTGAGGGAAGGGAGCCCCTTGGACGGAAGCCCCAGACGTGGGGTTGTCTGGCTCGGCAGCGCGGCTTGGCTACTGAGCATGGAGCTAGTTTGGGATTTCCAGTCCTGGTGGGCCCTCCTGGAATGAGCAGAACCTCTGAGCTGCAATTCTTGGCCTCATTTTGGGAAATCTGATGAAACCTTTGGTTTCTCTCCCCAGAGAAACACAACCCAGACTCAGCCGGCTGCAATAGCCTGGGGTTTGGGGTTAAAAACCCTTGCGTTAGGGCACTATGACTCTGTTCTCTTCTCACGTACCTTTTGGTTTTGCCCTCCTTCACCTTAGGACGGCAGACATGGTGCCGGTGCTGTTGGGACAGTGATGGCGAGTTTCTGTGTGTGGGGTCAACTGTCCTGGTGGTGACAGTGTGGATGACAGGGGCAACAGGGCCTGGGATGGGGCAAGTCAGGGCTGGAGGAGGGGATGGGAGAGGAGAGGATTTGGGGAGCAGGAGGAGGGAAGGAGAGGGTGGGAGATGGGAGGGGTCGGCAGGTGGGAGGCGAGGGGCAGCGAGAGCAAGGGTCTCTGACTGGGGGGCATTCAGGAGAAGGTGACACGTGAGTGACGTCCGGTGGCATAAGAGAGAAGAAGTTGGCAGCCTGAAAGGGAGGGAGACAGCAAGCAGGGCTCTTCAATATGGGCATTCATGTCGAGATGACAGCGGCCATTTATCATGGCCTGAATGGGAGCGCAGGGCCCAGTGCACCGCCAAAGGCCTCTGGTTAAAGTTTTACCTGAGTGTGAAAGGGGCTGGGGCTTCCCCAGGCTGCGGGGGCGGCCCCCGGAGGCCCATCTGTTTGGAGCAGAAAGACTCTGACGCCAAAGGAGGGGCCACGGGACAGGACGTTTCCGGGTGCGGGGACACCTCCAGGCGTCCCAGGCCAGCAGGGGAAGGGGTCTGCCTCCCATGGGGGTCCTGGAAAGCCCTGCTCCAGGCACTGAATTAGGAGCCTGGCCCCCAAATCAATCTGAGCCTGCTCTGGGGGGAGTGTTGGGCAAGTTGGGACAGGGGCAGGGTTTGGCAGGTGATGTTACCGGTGCCCAGCTCAGGTTTTAATTTTTTAAATTTTATTATTTTTATTTTATTTTATTTTTATTGTTATTATTATTTTAAAATATTATTTAGTACTTACCACGTGTCAGGCACCTTATATATACATACACACAAATATTTAGTTAGGGTGACGACCCTGGTTTGTTACCCGGGGAAGCAAGTGGTCCGTAGAGCGCAGGAGTTTCAGTGCCAAATCTGGGATAGTTCCAGGCGAAACAGGACAAACGGGTATTGACCTGAGGTTAACTCGAGCATTAATTCATTTGCTCTCACAGCAGCTCTTGGAAAGAGGCATGTATGAGTGAGGAGCCGGGAGCAAGGGGGAAGCGAGGAGCCGAGGCCACAAAGCCAGGAAGCAAGAGAGCTTGGGTCTGGTTTCCAAATCTGAGCTCCCAACCCTCCCCCATGCTGCCAGGGGCCTGGAGGAAACCCCGTGTGCTCAGAGGGTTTTCTGAACTGAAAAGCCAGGATGAGGAGGTATGACGTGTTCACTCTTCAATGCAGTGGTCTTCAGGGTTGTGTGTTTAAGAAGGGGGCTTGTCCTGGGTGTTTTGGTCTGTCTGGTCCACAGAGGGGCTGGCAGTGGGGAGGGAGTCCTGGGTGCTTCCAGGGCTTGGGACCTGGTGTTTGTCTAGGAATGGGTCATTAGCTAATGACCCTGGAGATGCTTGCCAAGATTCCCAAGCTAGCGAGGACCAGAGTCGGAGGTCAGGGAGGAGGCTCATGTCAGAACTTGCAGCCCAGGATGCTTGGCCAAGGGGCCTGCCGCCCAGCCGTGAGCAGACACCAGGGTGATGGCGGATGAGCGAGGACAGGGGAGAAGGCTGTGTTCCTGGGCAGGAACTGCTTTGGCCCATTTTCCACCTTGGGTTGTGGGACAGCTTGATCATCCCCTGTGCCTGGCTCCTTGCAGAGAGATGATGCTAATCCAGATCCTGGGAGTCACATCTGCTGCTAAGAGGCCATTTGACAGAAAAATGAAATCCCCCCAAGTTTTCCCCTTTGAGAGTTCTGTAGGTCGCTCTGATGGAGCAAGGATCTTTCTGGACATCAAGTTCGCACCCAGCACTGCGGGTGGAGGTCTCAGTCCTGGGAAAACCAGAGGAGCGTGTGTGGGCAGGTGTGTTTGGTGAGGGTGGAGGGGCACGAGGTACTGGAGGAACTCTTGATTCTGTTGAGGCACTAGCACAGGTAGGAGCATATGGTGCTATTAGCGCTCTCCTGGCCCATCCCAGAGGCCTAGCCACTGAGGCCCGGCTGGCCTGGGCTTCTGCCCCAGGCTGTGACTTCCATCTCCTGGGACCCCATCTCAGCTCCTGCTGGAAGCCATGCTCATTGGCCCATTCCAGCCCCAACCCAGACTCCTTGCCTCTCCACTCTCACTGGGCTTGGCACTCACACTTAGAGAAACCACGTGGTGATGTCCTAGAGCTGGCTGATGGGGCGCAAGTGACGCGAATGCAGAGGTCTTGGGTAGCAGAGAGAAAGGCCACCAGTAGGAGGTATGAACCTCCCCAGGGGTCAGGTGGTGGGGTATTCCGAGAAGCATGTGATGGAGGGGGTTGGAGGGGAGACACCAAGCAGGAACGTGGGGCCAGTGCCCCCCATAGAATCATCCATTCAGCACACACGGAGCACTGGTGCTGCTTCCTGCTCTGTGCATGCTCTGGGTTAGGGTCGGCTTACAAAGGAGGAAACACCACATGGTCCCTGATACGTGGGGCTTGGGAATAGAACATGAAAATGACATCTTGTGGTTTGTGCTGGGATGTCTGTACACGAGGCACTGGGGTAGCAAATGGCAGGAGTCCTGGGAAGGCCTCTCTGAGGAGGAGACATGTAACTGAAGCCTGAGGATGGACAGGAGCCAGCCGGGGAGGAGTCAGGCCAGCGTCCAGGCAGAGGGGAGGCCTGTGCAAAGGCCCTGAGCATGTGGGGTTGGAGTCCAGGGAGTGGCCTGTGGCCTGGGCTGGAAGTACAGAGGGGGACCACGTCCTTCAGGGCCACGGACTGTGATGAGGGGGTGGACTGAGCTGGTAGCTTGTTTCATTAGAACAGGGTCCTTGAATGTCTGGCTGGTTCTCAGTGCTGGCATGAAACGTGTGGTGGAGGGTGAGGGGAGGCATTGGGGAGTGGGGGCTGGGTCAGGGTGGTGGAGGGGCAGTGAGATGTGACAGTGGCCATCTTGGTGGTGGGGGTGGGGGCCGTCCTTGCGCCAGCTCTGTCCCCTCGGGTCTGCTCCTGCTGCTCTCCCCGCCCTCCTTGTCCTCTGGCTTCTCGTGATTGCCTTGGGGGAGCTGACCGGGGAGCCTGTGCTGGTCTGCATTTGTGCCTTGTGCAGGGGACATGAAACGAACAGAGTCCCTCTCGGTTTTTCATGTCATTAATTGGTGATCTTCAGACTCTGAAATAGCATTTCCCCTCTCCCATCCCTTATTTCATTATCCTCAGCTCAGTACACATCAGTGCCGCGCGAGGCAGCCTGCTTGGATATATTAGGAATTATTTAAATGAGATGGGGATGTATGGGTAGTTAAAAACGCAGTCTTCTATTCTGCCCTAATTATGTATCAAATTATGTTACAATTATTCCCAAATAGAAACTTTCTGAGAACCTCCGAAGGGGAGGTTCTGAGAGCATCAGAAGAAAAGTGAGATAGGGCAGAGTGAACAATGGCCCTGGCCTGGGCTCTGAAACCCAGGCAGTGCACACGCACGCGCGCGCGTGTGTGTGTGTGTGTGTGTGCACCTGACTGTCTGTGTTGTCAACTCTAGGGCCATGCTGTGTCCGTTTTAGGCGTTACTGGCTCAGCGTTGGCCACCATCCTCAACGAGCAGAAAGAAGTCCCATGCAGCCTCCGTGTCGGCGATGTGCTGTCACTCTACCATTCCTCAGCCTGTGTGGCCCTGACTCAGGGCTCCGGCTTCAGCAAGGCTCCAGCCTCGGGCCTTCGCTGGAGGCTCAGCAAACACTTACAGAAGCGCTCATTTGTGCGTAACTTGGCAAACGCCTCGTACGCCATACTCGCTCAATCCTGGGAGAAAGGGGTAGGCCTGCTCAAGGGGACTTAGCCACAAAGTGGCAGGTGGAATTCAAACCCAGGTTTTGCTTCTGAGGGCAGAGAACCCTAGGAGGTGAAGCAGGGTCTCTTTGTCCCTGGGCTGGTGGGCAGGTGTCTTCTGAGTTGTTTTCATCCATTTGTTTCTAGCTAGGAGCAAGCTTCGTCTGGAGCTCTTAGGAGGGATCCAGATTAATCTTTATGAATAACTTAATAATGATTAATCCTCACGATGCTACCGATATGGCAGGGCTCAGAGTTTGGCTGCTTCCATTCCTCTTCTCCCACACCTGCCTCCCACAGCCACTCATTCTGGGCCTGGGGATGGGAGGTGGGGGTGTTCCCATCAGAAGAGCTCTCACCCTTCTCTCTGGTTGTTGGGCAGGTGGGGTTGCCCAGGGCTGTCAAGGCGCTTTTAGCCAAGACCTCAAAGCATGCTGGGACCCTGTTGTGGGTTGAATTGTGCCCTCTTCCCCCCTACCCTGCCTGCCAATGTTGAAGTCCCAATTTCCAGTACCTGTGAATGTGACCTCATTCAGACATAAGATCTTTGCAGATAATCAAGTTAAGACAAGGTTATTAGGGTGGGCACTGATCGTATATGACTGTGTCCTCGTAAAGAGGGAATTCAGACACAGAGACATGCTCAGAGGGAAGATGGTGTGAAGGGAGAATGCCAGGGGATGCTTGAAGGCTTGGCATCTACATGGCAAGGGACATCAAAGATTGTAAGTAGACAACCAGAAGCTGAGGGACAGAGAAGCCTGGACCACGTTCTCCCTCACTCTTTCAGGAGACACCAACATGGTCTGTGCCTTGATTGTGGACTCTAGAACAGATAAGTTTCTGTTTAAGCTCCTCAGTTTGTAACGGTCCTGGTAATGAATACAGGACTCAGCGGTAGGGTTTAGGCAGGGTGGAGGAATGGAGAGCTGTGGGTGGTGACCAGGAGCCTCACCCCGACAAATGTCTCAGGGCTGGGGGTGGGGCGGGCAGGCCTCTGGCAGTCAACTTTGTGGATGGGTCTTCGAAGGTGATCTTGTGGCAGCCAGAGCCCCTACACAGAAATGACATACCTTCCCAGGTGGATGGCCGGCTGAAGACTTCTCAGAGGAGTCTGGACCAGGAATCCAGCCCATGGATGATGAGGAGAGGGAGCCATGCCCAGTCTATGGGGAGAGCGCTGGAGGACCTGGTCCCGGGCTGAGCATTGGGGCAGAGACTTCTGGGGCTCACCAGTGTCCATCTCCTGTGCTTATCAAGAATGTTCCCAGGCTCCACTGGGAATGTTCTAGCTCTATTCCCTCTGCCCTTTAGTTCTGACGAGCTGCTGCCAGTGGAATACAGAAGTGCTAGGCTCATCTCTGAGTTGAGGTTGTTACGAGGAAGTGAGCCTTCTGTACATACCTTCTCTTTTCCTTCTGGGGTTTAACTCCCCTACCCCGGAGGTGAGATCGCCTTGGGTGACCTTCTCTTTCTCAGATAAGAACCTCTTTCCAATGAGATCTTTCCTCCAAGAACCTCCTGGAATCCCCAAGAGAATCTGGGGTCCCCAAGCCTGACCTTGGAGTCTCTTTGATTTGCAAGATTGCTTATTTCCATTTTAAAGGAAATATTTCTAATTAAGGTAACCAAAACCCATGAACTATTTTTGGATGCAAATTTTTTTGTTGTTAGGACAATTTGTGCTAATTAGATGTAAAAATTATTCCTGGGAAAATTATATAATTTACATGCAATTTAGAAAATAGGGCTTTGATATTATTTGCGTTGCTACTTTGCTGTGAAGTTAGTAAACAGCATCAACACTGGCCCCGGGTGAATGTGCTCCAAGGGAGAGTGGCGCAGTGGTTCCCAATGTGAGGCTCGTGGCTCTCTGGGTGATGGAGTTGCCGGGTTCTCACTGTGGAGGCCCACATTCTCCCCAGGGCAGCCATGGGGGTGCTAGCTGACATGGGCCATGGCCCACTGGGGCTGGATTGAAGTTTTGGGATGACTCGTACATGACTTTCCACCTGTCTCAGCTCTTATGTAATTCTTGAGTACCCAGATGAGGGCAAGGCTTCTTGGAAGGTGCTTTGGGGAGAAGGGAGGGAGGCTTTCAGGGGTGCGCAGAGGCCTCCATGATGAGGGCCATAGGGCAGTGGAACACACTGGTAGAGGGTGTGAGACTGGGAGGGATAGTCAACGGGTGGAAGACAGGATCCGACAATCTCTAGGTGGGCGGGGGCTATGTTCCAGCCTCGCAGGAGGAAATCGAACAGGTGCATCTGAAAAATCACCCATTAGCTGCACAGTGGGGGACGATGACACCCAGCAGTGGCCTATCAGTCAGGTCCAATCAGGAGGCAGAAACCACAGTGGGTCTTTTAATAGCAAGGGTTTCATAGAAAGGATAGGTGGTCCTCAGAAAACGGAAAAGGTAAAAACTAAACACCAAGGCATCATGGTTTTGTGTGTGGGTGTTGCCCCAGAAGTTAGAACCTGGGAGAAGGAGCCTCAAAGAGCTGGGGACTCAGACGTCCCAAGAGGAAATGCCAGCTGACGAGGGCTATGGTAAGGGACACAAGGAGACCAGTTCTGTAAGTGGGGAAAAAACCCACATAATGGATTGGGTTTTTGTAAGCGGGATAAAAGGCTTCTCCCAGGGTGAAGCAGCATGCTGAGAAACGCTACCAGACAAGAATTAAGGTCAACCACCGAAGTGAATGCCATCTTTACTCCCATCAGCTTCAGGGGAGAGACAGAACCTACTTGATCTGGATGAATCCAGGTGGGGAGCGATTAGGGATGGCTCCAGAAAGGCAGGTTCCAGGTTGGGATAAAGAAGACTTGGTTTCTCTTAACAAAGAAAAAGAAAACCTGAATTTTCTTTCTGATTTTAGAAGCAATGCCTGTTATCGTGGAACACTTGGAACATACGGGTTACTGAGATGTCAGCTGGGTTGCAGGGAGAGACATGATCTCTCAGAGTTCCAGGGGAAATGAGCTGACCCCTCATCCCCAAAACAAACACTCAAAGCCTCTGTGTGTTCCCCTCTGGTTTATGTTCTCTAAGCCTCCCCTGCTTCTTAGAGGCCTACCCACATCGCCCTAAGGAGCAGCTGGGCCTGGTGTCCGACTCCCTTGGGCCAGGCCTTCAGGGGTTCAGCTTCTAGACCCATGTATGCATGAAGGTGTTTCTCCAAAGCTGGGTTCTTTCCAAGAGGAGTTTTGGCACGAGCTCTTAAGATAATTACATTTTTTTCCACCTTGTTGCATATAGAAAAGTTTAAAGAAGCAAATAAAAATCATCTGTAATTATACCTTCCAAAGATGACCACTGTTAACCTTTTGGCCTTTTTTCCCTTGTGCAAATGTATTCATTTTGAAGATAATTGGGATCATAGTGAATATTATAATTTTGTACCTTGCTTCTCCTTCTCCCATCACTTAATACATGAACATTTTTCAAAGGCTGATTCGTGTTTTTAAAAATCTCTTTTTGCCCCAGTGGCCCAGGTTGTCGCTCTTTGACTGTTGTCACAAATTGTTATGTGACATTTTGCTGTAATGGGTTTGTTTCTTTGATGACTAGTTTTCTTGTTGGTATCTTGTACATAAATCTTTGTGCACGTCTTTGAACAACATTTCCTCAGGATAGAACCTCAAAGCAAGGTAACCGGTTCAAATGATATAATAAAAACACCTTTTATTATGGAAAAAATTTCAAATATATGTTGGAGAGAGTCGTGAACCAGACACCCTGTGTTATCATTCAGGTTTCACAATTACTGACATCCTGACAGTTTTATCTATCCCTTCCTCATTTTTTCTGGTTGTTGTTGGAATGTTTTAAAGCAGGTCCTGATGTTGAATTATTTCCCCTGTAAAAGTTAAGTTTTACTTCTTAAATAGGTACAATAACTTCTCGTGGCATAACCAGGATGCCATTTGCCCATCTAAAAAAAATGGACGATAATTCCTAAATGTCGTCTAATATCTGGCTCAGTCAAGTTTTCTCCAATGATTTCAAAAATGTCTTCCCACATACAACTTACTTGAATCAGGATCTGAACGAAAGTCCACGTTTTATGTTTGGTTGATGAGGCTTGTACATCTCTCTTCATACCACCGCTCTCTCTTTACGAAACCGTGCTCTTTGTGTATTGAAGAATCTGGCATTAGACGAACTTTTAATACATATACATATACTTTTAATACATATCAGAAAACAGATTTCCAGGAGTGTTGTAACAGTTTATGCCCCTGCTAGCAGCCTGAGGGAGTGCTCGGTTCCGCATCAAGCGTCGTTGTTATACTTTTTAAAAATCAATTTGATAGGTGAGAACTGACACCTTACGGCAGCTTTAACTGGCATTTCTATGATTAGGAACATGATGGAACATTTTTTTCCCCCATATGCATATTAGCTGTTTGTATTTCTTCTTTCATGAATTATCTCCTACGACCTTTGCCCCCTTTAAAAAGGGGTATTGATTCTCCTGCTTCAGTCCATAATGTAGAGAAATTTCAAGTTTTTAATGCAGTCACGTTAGTTTATCTTTTCCTCTGTGAATCTTCTATCGCTTACATGCTTAGAAAATCCTTTCTGTACCCCCAAATTCCATTCGCCTACCTTTTTTTTCTTGTTTGATTTTTACTGTTTTTAAGTCCATTGGAGATCTCATATAGTTAGACCACTGAGCTGGTATCATGGATAGAATAAGCCTTTGTTTCTTTGCTAGTTTGTGATATGCATTTATCATGCCCTGAATTCAAATACACACACACACGCACACATGCACACGCATGCACACGTGTGCCGCTCTGTTCAAGTACTTGGGCAATCAGGAGTTCTCAGGGCCTTGAATGGTGGTGAGTTCCCTGTGATGGCAAGTGAACAAGTGGGTAAAGCACCATATCAGGCCTGGGATCTTCTGCCTCTGTCAATCTGGAGTTTTCTGATTTCCCTGCTCTCAAAGGCCCATGCACCCCCCATCAGCTTTGGGAGACAACGATAATCCCTCTTCCTTCCCCTCCTTCTCCTGCTCTTCCTGCCTCCGGGACAGACTTCCAGACTCCTGTTTCTGTCGGGGCTCACGGCAGGGGTGGTGCAGCCAGGACCTCACCAGGGAGGCTGGACCCAAAGGACCCGAAGGCCACTCCCAGCTGGTTGTCGAGTGCTCACACTGCCGACTGGCACGGTGACCACATTCAGGACTCCTCTCTGAGGAGAAGTGGGCTTTGTCTGCTCTCCCAGATATTCTCGGTCCTCATAGCATTTCCCCCAGTTTACAATCACAGCCCATTTTGTTGTTTTGCTTCCTCACTGGGCTGTAATCCCCCAAAGACAGGGGTCTTGGATTCCTGTGTCTGACACATGGCAGGGACCGAGGAGTTGGAAAAAATGGATAACCGTCTTTTGGAACTGGAGCGTGATGGTTATGGGACTTCATATTCTAAGCAAAAATGAAAGACTGTCATTTGACCAGAACAAATGCTCTTTTGGGGACAAAGGGACGGCGTATCTGAAATTGAGGTCCATCCCAGGAAACCCAACACAGCTGGCCTTCACAGAGAGGGCTAAGTCTCCTAAATCTCGGGTCTGTGTGGAGCCGTGAAAGTCACCCATTTTGACCCTGATCTGACACCTGACCCCCAGAGCTGATTATTTCTCCTCTCCACGAGCACATTCCCGACAAAATGGGGTCGAGAGACATTTGCATCCAAACCACCAAGCTCTTTAAATGCTGGGGCCCGGAGGCCCGATGGGTTTATTAGATTATCATTGCGGAAGTTAATAAAGAATTAATTTCTCTTCATGTGACATCCAAAGGCAGTTATTTCAGGAGCCTGTCCATTTACACAAAGCCAAGTATTTGTCAAGTGTCACAGGCAATTCCCAGGTCCCAGCCCCCCCTCAATAATTCTGGATTAGGGACAGCCTGAAATGACATTACACAAATTTTCTTTCAAGATGCATTGAGCTCTGGGGACCACTCAGGAATTTCAGGTTCCTGAAGGTTATACTGTCAGCAAAAGGGCTTGGGGGGTGGGGAGAGGGGGGTCCAGAGCTACTGGAGCTTTCCAGCTGGGCCAGCTCTGGAGGGGGGAAGCTTGGGGAGGGGGAGGGAGGAAGCCATGGATGGCCATTAGTCTGTGGGGGCCCATTCTCCTCCTGAAAACAACTTACTTATTGCCATTTGTATCGCAAACCTCGTGCCCAGCTTGATGGCTTTTCCTTGTTCCTTGCTCAGGGCCAGGGAGGGGCCGTGGCCTGCCGGGGACAGCAGGACTGGCCCACGTCACCTTGTGGCAATATATTAGGGAAGGTCAAGGCACCATCAATACTTGTCTTGCAGTTAAGTGCTGGGAAGGGGAGGGCACTGCAGGGACCGACAGACTACTAGCCCCGAAAAGCAAGTGGTTCAGCAGCCGGGCGCCCCTCAGAGCCATGGGGCGGAAGGCTTTGGGGCTGGGCAGGCGGGAGGGGACCCTGAGTCTGGTCCAGGCCAAGTTGTTGGGGTAGCGTCTGGAGACTGGTGTGGAACAGTCTAGACCTCTTGCCGGAACTCCTAAGACACTTGCCCCTGAAGGTCAACAGACCCTGCATCTCCGGAGGACCTCCCTGGCCAGGTGGCGCTTTTCCCTCTTCCTCCAAGTACACCAAGCTCTTTCACACTTCTGTGCCATTCTCTTTCCTAGGAATGACTCCCCTTTCCTTTCCTGTTTGTTGTTTCAAGAGCTAGTCCAGGTGTCACCTCCTCTGTGAAGGCCTTCCTGACTACCTCGGGGAGAGTCAAAGTCCCCTGCCAAGCCCAGTTAAGTATGCAAATTAGAACCTCTGCCCCTCTTCCCCTGGGGTCACATTTTTTGGCAAATGGAAAGTGTCCGAGTGTGAATTAGAAAAGGGTGTCTTTTCTCTGTGCCCCCCAACCCCTCATTGTTGCCATAGTCTCCACAAGGGCTCTTGGTTCAGTAAGAGGAGTGTGGGCTAAATTTCAGCCCCCGGTGACCTTCTTAGCTGATTATGTTTGGGTAGTGTGTGACCTGGACAACCACCCATGGCAGCCTTCCTCCTTCCTCAGAGACTCTACATGCCCCTCTGCCTAATTGTGTGACTGTGTGTATTAGTTTTCTATCGCTGCTGTAACAAACTACCACAAACTGAGGGACTTGGAATAACGAGAACTATTCAGTTCTTCATGTCTCCCTATCTCTGACCACTGCTTCTGTCGTTGCCCTTCTTTTTTGACCTCGACTCACCTACTTCCCTCCTTTACTTATAAGGAGTCTTGTGATTATGCCAGGCCTACTCTGATAGTCCAGGGTAATCAATTGATCTCTGAATCCTTTACTGAATCCCATTTGCAAATTCCCCTTGCAAACACAGCCACAGGTTCCAGGGAGGAAGCTGCGGACATCTTTGGGGACCATTACCCAGCCCAGTCTACCATGTGATCCCATATATCAAAATGATTTCTCCCACTAACTGTAAAATCCCTGAAAACAGAATCACAGCTCAGCATAAACATCTCGAGAATGTGGATCAGACGCATGGGGTTATTGGACAACCTCCTCTGGCAGACAGGAGGCAGTCCTCCTGCATGCACAAGGCTTTCCTGAGAGGATTGGTGACAGACCTGCATGGCTTATGGAGCAGTTTCGTCCTGCAGGGGACACCTGGCAACGTCCGGAGACAGTTTTGGTTCCTCGAGATTCTTCTCAAATCCTACAGGGCACGTGGGCATTAAAGACTTCTCCAGCTCCCAAAGTCTACAGGGCTGAGTTTGAGAAATCCTGGTTTACTCCAGGACTGCATGGCTGGAGACCCCGGGAGGGACCTGTGGCTTGGCACCCATGCTGGAGATCTCAGTGTGTCCCATGTTGTACTCGATGGACTTAGCCAGCTCCCATGTGCGGGTGAGGAGGCAGAGGACTGGAGATGCCACACTCACACGGGTTTTTTTTTTTTTTTAAAGATTTTATTTATTTGACACACAGAGAGAGATCACAAATAGGTAGAGCAGCAGGCAGAGAGAGAGGGGGGAAACAGGCTCCCTGCTGAGCAGAGAGCCAGATGCAGGGCTCGATCCCAGGACCCTGAGATCATGACCTGAGCCGAAGGCAGGGGCTTAACCCATTGAGCCACCCAGGCGCCTCTCACATGGTTTTTATAGCCAGTCCCTGATAGGGCCAGAGTTCGAAGCCAGGTCCCCTGATCCACCCTGTGGGCAGGTCAAAGAAGGACCTGAGTGCCTCCCTCCCAGCACAAGGGACCGCCCAGCTTCCCTCCACCTTCTCTGCTTTCCTGATCACACCGCTCCACCGAATCCCTCCTCTCTGTGCCACACATGTCCCCAGATTCGGTGTCATTGCCCCCTTTCTTGCTTTCCCCAGTCACCTTGATTACTTTCTCTGCGGGGCAGCGCTGGGACCTTGGCTATAGCAAACTCCACTTTCCTGACCTCTGGTCTTGCATTTGGCACCTGTTCTGCCTATCAGAATGGGCACCACTCAGAGACCTTCCGTGGGCACCCATGACTGCCGCCCGAGCCCGACATTCAAGCCCCGTCTGGCCAAATGGAAATGCTTGCTTTTCTGCAAATCCACTTTGCATGTCCTCACTCTCTTGTCATTTCCCGAGCTCTCCCTCCCCACCCCCGACTCCGAATAGCATCTCTTTTGTTCCTCCTCTTTATCCCCCTGGTGCCCTCAGGAGCAGCAGAGATTTGGCCTCTGGCCGGTGGGTCAGCTTGTGGTTTGGGGAGAAGTAGAAGGTTGATTAAACAATCAAGAATTTTGTTGATTTATTCAGCCCATGTTTCTAGAGCACTGCCGTGTCACCGGCGCGGGGTGGAACTGGGGGCAGATGGAAGTGCATGAGAACATCGTCTCAGTTGTCAGAAAGCTCGCAGCCTCCAGGGGAGACAGACACAGAACAGCTAATTTTGCAATCCATTATTTAGTCTCAGTTGGGCTTAGGGTGCTGAGGAGAGGTTTGGGGTGGGAGTTGCTATGGGGGTCTGCTTGGCAATGTCTCCCCAAGGAGGTGACTTTGGGGCCCAGGACCTGGGGGTCGTTTTCTGGATGGGGTGCAGCTTGAGCAGAAGAATGGGCTCTCTGTCGGGGAGGGCTGGCTGGTGGGGGCAGTGTAAATCAGGAAGACCTCTGCCAAGCCCCAGAGCTCTCTGGAAAGGTTACCCCGAGCTGTGCTTCCTGGCCAGGCTTGCTCAGATGCTATTAATCCGGTTTCCAGGAAAGGGATCAGGCTGGGAGGGGGGCTGGGGCAGGAGGATGGGAGGATGTGAGGGTGGGGGTCGGCTGGACTGAGCAAGAGCCCAGGGACACCGGGCATGATCTTGCCATTGTCACGCCCGGCCCAGTTCTACGTCTTACCTGCAGTGTGACCTGGGGACCTGCTTTTCTAGCTGCCCACGCCTGTGCTTCGGGGCCCTCATCACAGATTGTAACTGTACATTTACTTGCGTAATGGATGAGTGCCTGCCTCCGTGCCAGCCACGAACTCACGGGGCAGACTGCAGATGTTCACCGCGTCCCCAGCACCTTCTGCCGGGCCTGGCAGTCACTCTGTTCACATCTGCGCCCCCAAATGAGCCGGGATCACTGGGGCTCTCCTCTCCTGTGGCCCAAAGGGAGGCTACTGTGGGCTCAATGATATACCCTCTCATTCATGTGCTGAAATCCTAACCCCTGGTAACTCAGAATGTGGCTGGATTTGGAGATCCTGTCTTCAAACAGGTGATTCAGTTAGAATGAGGTCATGACAGTGGGCCCTAATCCCATATGCCTGGTGTCCTTACAAAAAGGGGAAATTCGGTCGGACACACACACACACACACACACACACACACACACACTCACACACACACACACTCACACAATGCCATAGGAGGCCTGGAATGATACTGCTACAAGCCAAGGAGCCCCGGGAGGCTGGGAGAGAGGCCTGGGACAGACCCTTCTCGGGCACCTTCAAGGAGGTCTTGGCCTTGCTGACACCTTGACCACGGACTTCTAGCCTCCAGAACTGTGAGACAATGAAGACTTGTCGTGGAAGCCGCTCAGTCTGTGGCCCTCCCCCCTGGCATCCCTGGCAAATGCCTCCAGTGCCCTGGGTCTCTGGTAATCCTGTCTCTGGGCTTCGGCCTCGGCTGGCTCAGAGTGGCAGGGGCTGTGTGTGTGAGGAACACTGAATTCCAGCCCTTGGGAAGTGGAAAGGTCTCATGCTTTCAGCCAAGTGTCCTCTAGGCGGGTGGACCGGGCAAGGCAGGGTAAGATCTGGCTGAAGTACCCTCTTGTTCCTAGCATCAGGATTTGCAAATCAAAGGGTCTCTTCCAGGCAAGATTCTGAGCTGGGGGGCGGGGGTGGGGGGGGAGTGACAGTGTCATTCTCCAGGCCCTTGGAGGCCTTGCTTGGATGGATCTGGGGGGGTTAGGGAGGTGGCCGGAAGGGAGCCTCAGCCAGCAGACAGGAACCAGGTGCATTTCAAAGGGGCCTGCCCTGGGGGCCCTTCATTCCCTGTATGGTGGCTGGGGGTGTGTGGGGGGGGCCACAGATCGATGTCCAGGACCAGGTTAACCTTTAACCAGGCGGCTCCCGGCCTCAGCTGCCCGGCCTGGGCTCCCGCCGGCCTGTAAGCAGGTCTGCTTTTCTGCTCTTGTCTCCAGCGAACCTGAATCCCTGATGAATTACCCACCGCCCCCCGCTCTGAGCCCTGCCACCATGTTGAGTGCTGGTGTCCCCAGCAAAGATGAATGGGCCCCACTAATGAGCTGGAGGCGGCGACGCTGTGACCCCTGACCCTGCTCCCTCGGAGCCATCGGGCTAGGGAATGGCCACCCCAAGCCTGCTTAATGTGTCGGGCTGGCCTCTGAAAGGAAAACACATTTATTGCTACTTAGAGAAAATTGATCTAATTGGACTGGAAGCATTCTGCTGATGGAACATGGAATTTTTATTAGGAGGATGACTCAAGTTCAGCCAAGGTATTCCAGCCAGGAGAAGGTGAGAGAGGGTTTCTAGGGATTTCACCCAAAACCCTCTGCCTGGCTGACACTGGGTTTACGGGGCGGACTGGGTCTGAGTCCCTGCCGGGGTGCCTGCAGTCCCAGGCCTGAGGCCCTAACTGTAAAACGAAAAAAAAAAAAATTCTTGCATCGTTGCAATCTTGTGTGCGGGAGACGAGCTATGGGGCGTTGGGGCCGTGGTGCTGCCCGTCTCTTGGGAGACTGGGTCGGACGGGATCTGCTCGAGCCAAGGTTACATGGGCTTTCGATTCCTTTGGCCAGACCCCGCTGCAGTTCAGAAACGAACTGGCCAAAGCCTGGTTGGCTCTGATTGAAGTGACTTATTTGAGAGCTATTTTTAGACAGAGCCCCAGTCCCTGAAATGTGGGGGCCATGCTCCTGACAGTCTTTGCACTTCGGCTTGCCCTCCAGCTTCTCCTCCTCCAGCTTTTACTGCAACAGTCTTTTCAGTATCTCCTAAAGTTTCCGAAACTTCCTGGATGCCATTACCACTATTCCGGCCTCCTTAGAGGCTGTCGTAGTCACTGACCGTCTGACAAGCTGTGTCCAGGTCCTCCCTCATCTCTCAGCTTGTTCAATCCCGGTCAAGCCTCCACACTCACTCCAGACCAGTCCACGCTGCATCTCAGTTCACCTGGCACGCCTGTGCCTTCTCTGCAAATGCATCTTTCTGAAGCACCTGGGATCGGGTCACTCCCAAGCTCAAAACCCTTCCCTGGCTCCCCGTGCCTCCAGGGTAAAGACTACACTTGGGGCTCATCAGCAGGGTGATCACTTCTAGCTCATAATCATCTAATATGAGACCATTTTATCTCGGACAAAGAGTGAATTGCTTGGGATGTGTTGATAATAGGTGTCAGTCAAGGCTGTCCTGGGTGGGGGCTTCCTGGGTGGCTCAGTCGGTTAAGGCATCTGATTCTTGATTTCGGCTCAGGTCGTGATCTCAGAGTCATGAGATTGAACCTCAAGTCTGACTCTGCACTCAGTGGGGAGTCTGCTTGAGATTCTTTCACTCTCCCTCTGCCCCTCCCCCTGTTCACATTCTCTCTTTCTCAATAAATAAATGAAATCTTAAAAAAAAAAAAGTTACTGTCCAGGGCAAACTGGGACGTCTGGTCACCCTGTTTATCCTGACTTGGGTCCTGTTGCATCTCTAGCCACTCATTGGGGTGCCTCCTGTGCTCCCAGCAAAGCCCAAGAATACCAGGTCCGTGCACTCACTGTGCCTTAGCACATGCCGTTCCCTCTACCTGGAATGAATACCCTCTCTCTCTTTTCTGGCCTGTGTTCCTCCAGCCCTGGCTCCTGTGTCATGTCTGTAGCTTTTTTCTGACTCTCATTGATGGCGAAAGCTGTTTCTTTGTATTTGTCGTCTATTAACGCTGAGTAAGGGATACCCCAAAATGTAGGGGCTTAAAGACACAAACATTTAATGATCTGACAGTTTTGTAGAATCAAGGAGCAGCTTAACCGGGTGACTGTTGCTCAGGAACACTTAGGAGGTTGCATCGAGATGTCGGTGGGGGATAGACTGTCCAATGGCCAGATGTCCAAATTGCCTGGCAGAGCTGGCTGTTGTCAGGAGGCCTTGGCTCCTCCTACAGACCTGACTGTGGCACAGCTGCTGGTTTCTCCCACAGTTAAGTGACCTCAGAGAGTGCAAAGGGGGAAGGACCCCAAGATTGTGACCTGAGCTAAAGACACTTAATGGACTGCCAGGTGCCCCTAGCTTCCACTTTTTTAAAAATTTTCCTTTATTAACATAGAATGTATTATTTGTTTCAGGGGTACAGGTCTGTGAATCATCAGTCTTACACGATTCACAGCATTCACCATAGCACATACCCTCCCCAATGTCTGTAACCCAGCCACCATATCTCTACCCCCAACCCCCAACAGCCCTCAGTTGGTTTCCTGAGATTAAGAGTCTCTTATGGTTTGTCTCCCTCCCTGGTCCTGTCTTGTTTCATTTTTTCCCCTCCCTTCCCCCACAACTCCCTGCTGTGCCTCTCAAATTCCTCATATCGGAGAGATCATATGATAATTGTCTTTCTCTGATTGACTTATTTTGCTTAGCATAATACCCTCTTGTTCCATCCATGTCATTGCAAAAGGCAAGATTTCGGGTTTTTTTTTGATGGCTGCATAGTGTTCCATTGTATATATATACCACACCTTCTTTATTCATCATCTGTTGATGGACATCTAGATTCTTTCCACAGTTTGGCTATTGTGGACATTGCTGCTATAAACATTCGGGTGCACGTGCCCCTTTGGATCACTACATTTGCATCTTTAGGGTAAATACCCAGTCATATAGGGTCGTAGGGTAGCTCTATTTTCAACTTTTTGAGAACCCTCCATAATGTTTTCCAGAATGGCTGCATCAACTTGCATTCCCACCAGCCATGTAGGAGGGTTCCCCTTTCTCCACATCCTCGCCAACATCTGTCGTTTCCTGGCCTGTTAATTTTAGCCATCTGACTGGCGTGAGGTGGTATCTCACTGTGGTTTTGATTTGTCTTTCCCTGATGCTGCGTAATGTTGAGCACTTTTTCATGTGTCTGTTGGCCATCTGGATCTCTTCTTTGCAGAAATGTCTGTTCATGTCCTCTGCCCATTTCTTGATTGGATTATTTGTTCTTTGGGTGTTGAGTTTGGTAAGTTCTTTATGGATTTTGGACACTAGCCCTTTATCTGATATGTCATCTGCAAGTATCTTCTCCCATTTTGTTGGTTGCCTTTTGGTTTTGTTCACTGTTTCCTTTGCTGTGCAAAAGCTTTTTGTCTTGATGAAATCCCAATAGTTCATTTTTGCCCTTGCTTCCCTTGCCTTTGGCAATGTTTTTAGGAAGAAGTTCCTGTGGCTGAAGTTGAAGAGTTTGCTGCCTGTGTTCTCCCCAAGGATTTTGATGGATTCCTGTCTCACTTTGAGGCCTTTCATCCATTTTGAGTCTATTTTTGTGTGTGGTGAAAGGAAGTGGTCCAGTTTCATTCTTCTGCATGTGGCTGTCCAATTTTCCCAAAACCATTTGTTGAAGAGACTGTCTTTTTTTCCATTGGACATTCTTTCCTGCTTTGTCAAAGATGAGTTGACCATAGAGTTGAGGGCCCATTTCTGGGCTCTCTATTTTGTTCCATTGATCTATGTGTCTGTTTTTGTGCCAGTACTATACTGTCTTGATGATTACAGCTTTGTAATAGAGCTTGAAGTCTGGAATCATGATGCCACCAACTTTGGTTTTCTTTTTCAGCATTCCTCTGGCTACTCGGGGTCTTTCCTGGTTCCATATAAATTTTAGGATTATTTGTTCCATTTCTTTGAAAAAAAATTGATGGTATTTTGATAAGGATTGCATTAAATGTGTAGATTCCTTTAGGTAGCATAGACATTTTCACGATATTTCTTCTTACTACCCATGAGCATGGAAATTTTTTCCATTTCTTTGTGTCTTCCTCAATTTCTTTCATGAGCACTTTATAGTTTTCTGAGTACAGATTTTTTGCCTCTTTGGTTAGGTTTATTCCTAGGCATCTTATGGTTTTGGGTCTAGTTGAAAATGGGATTGACTCCTTAATTTCTCTTTCTTCTGTCTTGTGTTGGTGTATAGAAATGCAACTGATTTCTGTGCATTGATTTTATATCCTGACACTTTACTGAATTCCTGTATGAGTTCTAGCCATTTTTGAGTGGAGTCTTTTGGGTTTTCCACATAAAGTATCATATCATCTGCAAAGAGTGAGAGTTTGACTTCTTTGCTGATTCAGTTGCCTTTTATTTCTTTTTGTTGTCTGATTGCTGAGGCTAGGACTTCTACTACTGTGTTGAATAGCAGTGGTGATAGTGGACAGCCCTGCCATATTCCTGACCTTAGGGAGAAAGCTCTCAGTTTTTCCCCATTGAGAATGATATTTGCTGTGAGTTTTTCATAGATGGCTTTTATGATATGGAGGTATGTATCCTCTATCCCTACACTGTGAAGAGTTTTGATCAAGAAAGGATGCTGTACTTTGTCAAATGCTTTTTCAGCATTTATTGAGAGTATCATATGGTTCTTGTTCTTTCTTTTTAAAATTATTATTTTTAAATATTTTATTTATTTGACATATAGAGATCACAAGTAGGCAGAGAGGCAGAGAGAGAGGGGTAAGCAGGCTCCCCGCCAAGCTGAGAGCCCGACGCGGGACCCGATCCCAGGACCCTGAGATCATGACCCAAGCTGAAGGCAGAGGCTCAACCCACTGAGCCACCCAGGTGCCCAGTTCTTGTTCTTTCTTTTTTTAATGTATTGTATCACAATTGCAGTTGTCAAACCAACCTTGCAGCCCAGGAATAAATCCCACTTGGTTGTGGTGAAAAATCCTTTTAATGTACTGTTGGATCCTATTGGTAGTATTTTGGCAAGAATTTTTCATCTGTGTTCATCAAGGATATTGGTCTGTAATTCTCCTTTTTGATGGGGTCTTTGTCTGGTTTTGGGATCAAGTGATGGTGGCCTCAGAAAATGAGTTTGGAAGTTTTCCTTCCATTTCTATTTTTTGGAACAGTTTCAGGAGAATAGGTATTAATTCTTCTTTAAATGTTTGGTAGAATTCTCCTGGGAAGCCATCTGGCCCTGGGCTCTTGTTTGTTGGGAGATTTTTTATGACTGTTTCAATCTCCTTACTGGTTATGGGTCTGTTCAGTTTTCTATTTCTTCCTGGTTCAGTTGTGGTAGTTTATATGTCTCTAGGAATGCATTAATTTCTTCCAGATAGTCAAATTTACTGGCTTATAGTTGTTCATAATATGTTCTTATAATTGTTTGTATTTCTTTGGTGTTGCTTGTGATCTCTCCTCTTTCATTCATAATTTTATTAATTCAGGTCCTTTCCCTTTTCTTTTTGATAAGTCTGGCCAGGGGTTTATCAATCTTATTAATTCTTTCAAAGAACCAACTCCTAGTTTCGTTGATCTGTTCTACTGTTCTTTTGGTTTCTATTTCATTGATTTCTGCTCTGATCTTTATTATTTCTCTTCTCCTGCTGGATTTAGGCTTTCTTTGCTATTCTTTCTCCAGCTCCTTTAGGTGTAGGGTTAGGTTTTGTACTGGAGACCTTTCCTCTTTCTTGAGAAAGTCTTGTATTGCTATATACTTTCTTCTCAGGACTGCCTTTGCTGTATCCCAAAGATTTTGAACAGTTGTGTTCTCATTTTCATTTGTTTCCATGAATTTTTTTATTATTAGTTATTTTTATTAACATATAATATATTATTTGCCCCAGGGGTACAGGTTTGTGAATTTTCAGGCTTACACACTTCACAGCCCTCACCATATCACATACCCTTCCCAATGCCCGTAAGCCAACCACCCTTTCCACACCTCTCCTTCCCCCAGCAACCTTCAGTTTGTTTTGTGAGATTAAGAGTCTCTTATGGTTTGTCTCCTTTCTGATCTCATCTTGTTTCTTTTTTTCCTTCCCTACCCCCCAAATCTCCCATTCTGCCTCTCAAATTCCTCATATCAGAGAGATCATATAATTGTCTTTCTCTGATTGACTTATTTTGCTCAGCATAATATCCTTTAGTTCCATCCATGTCATTGCAAATGGCAAGATTTCATTTCTTTTGATGGCTGCATAGTATTCCATAGTGTGTGTGTGTGTGTGTGTGTGTATGTGTATATATATGTGTGTGTGTGTATATATATATATATATATATATATATATATATATATATATATCGGATCACTACATTCCGATATATATATATCGGATCACTATATATTCGGATCACTACATTTGTATCTATACAGTAAATACCCAGTAGTGTGATTGTTGGATCATAGGGTTGTTTCCATGAATTTTAAAAATTCTTCTTTAATTTCCTGGTTGACCCATTCATTTTTTAGTAAGATGCTCTTTAGCCTCCACGTATTTGAGTTCTTGCCAACTTGTGACTTGTGATTGAGTTTGAGTTTCAAAGCACTGTGGTCTGAAAATATGCAGGGAATGATCCCAATCTTTTGGTACCAGCTGAGGCCTAATTTGTGATTCAGGATGTGATCTATGCTGGAGAGTGTTCCATATGTACTAGAGAAGAATGTGTATTCTGTTCCTTTGGGATGGAATGTTCTGAATATATCTGTGATGTCCATCTGGTCCAGTGTGTCATTTAAAGCCTTTATTTCCTTGTTGATCTTTCGCTTAGATGATCTGTCCATTTCACTGAGGGGTTGTTACAGTCCTCTCCTATTATTGTATTATTGTCAATGTATTTCTTTGATTTTGTTATTATTTGGTTTATATATTGGCTGCTCCCATGTTGGGAATAGTTATTTAAAATTGTTAGATCTAGGGGCATGTGGATGGCTCAGTGGGTTAAGCCTCTGCTTTCAGCTCAGGTCATGGTCTCACGGTCCTGGGATCAAGCCCTGAACTGGGCTCTCTGCTCAGTGGGGAGCCTGATTCCCCCTACCCCACCCCCCCACCTACTTGTGATCTCTGTCTGTCAAACAAATAAATGAATCTTAAAAAAAAATAAAATTGCTAGAACTTCTTTTTGGACAGACCCTTTAAGTATGATATAGTATCCTTCCTCATCTCTTGTTATAGTCTTTGGCTTAAAATCTAATTGATCTGATATAAGGACTGCCACCTCAGCTTTCTTTTGATGTTCATTAGCATGGGAAATTGTTTTCCACCCCCTCACTTTAAATCTGGAGGTGTCTTTGGGTCTAAAATGGGTTTCTTACAGAGAGTATATCTATGGGTCTTTTTTTTTTTTTTTTTAATCCATCCTGATGCTCTGTGTCTTTTGATTGGGGCATTTAGCCCATTTACATTCAGGGTAACTATTGAAAGATAGGAATTTAGTGCCATTGTATTTCCTGTAAAGTGACTGTTACTGTATATTGTCTCTCTTCCTTTCTGGTCTGTTACTTTTAGGCTCTCCTTTTGATTATGGGACCCCTTTCAATATTTCCTGTAGGGCTGGTTTGGTGTTTGCAAATTCTTTTAGTTTTTGTTTGTCCTGGAAGCTTTTTATCTCTCTTTTTATTTTCAATGACAGCCTAGTGGGATATAGTATTCTTGGCTGCATATTTTTCTTGTTTAGTGTCTGAATATATCATGCCAGTCCTTTCTGGCCTGCCAGGTCTCTGTGGATAGGTCTGCTGCCAATCTAATATTGCTTCCATTGTATGTTACAGACCTCTTGTCCTGAGGTGCTTTTAGGATTTTCTTTTTGTCACTGAGACTTGTAAGTTTTACTATTAGATGATAGGGTGTTGACCTATTTTTATTGATTTTGAGGGGGAGTCTCTGTGCCTCCTGGATTTCGATGCTTATTCTCTTTGCCAAATTAGGGAAATTCTCTGGTATAATTTGGGCCAATATACCTTCTGCCTCCCTCTCTCTTTCTTCTTCTTCTGGGATCCCAGTTATTCTAATATATAATAATATATAATATATATAATATATATAATACAATATATATAATATATTATATATAATATATAATATATATAATATGTATATATAAATATAATATATGTAATATGTATATAAGTATATATAATATAATATATAATATGTATATATAAAATATATATTATATTTATATATACATATTAAACTAATTATAATTGATATAATATAATATATAATGTGTATATTATATATTATATATAATATGTGTACATAAGATATATAAAAATATATAATATATTTATTTATATATACATAAATACATATGTACAAATATGTATATATTATATATATTTATATGTATAAATTATTATATATAATATATAATGAATATATATACACATATATAATAATATATAATAAATATGTATATATACATATAAATATGTATATATAAATGATAATATGTATATAATATATAATATATAGATATATAACATATAATTATTTAATTAATTATAATCAATATAATATATAATATTTATAATATTATATAGTATATAAATAATATATAATATATTATATATATAATATTATATTTATTAGAGTGGTGAATAGAACAGAGCCACACACTTGATTTTGGGTGTATTTTGGTCTGTTAGAAGAAACTGCCTCCCAAAATTTTAAAGAAAGAAAAACTTATATATTTACAAAAGTAAGGGTAAACAAGATGAAGGAATGGAATATGACTGTAAAGATGAAAATTAAAAAAGGATTCTAAAAAAGAAATTGGTAAGATAAGAAGTTGGTTGAAAAAAGAAAGAAAAAGATGGGAAAGAATGTGATTAGGTTTGAGACTAGAACAAATCTATGTGCTAGATTTAAGGTACATTTTGATCCATTAGAAGAAACTGTATCCCAAAATTTTAAAGAAAGAAAAACCTATATGTTTAAAAAAATAAGGTTAAATACAATGAAGGGATAGAATACGACTATAACAATGAAAATTAACAAAGATTTTTAAAAAAGGTATTGATAAGATAAAATGGTTAAAAACATTAAAATAAGAAAGAGAAAAATTAAATAAATAGAATGAGAAAAAAATGAAAAAATTTAACTTTGGGGCGCCTGGGTGGCTCAGTGGGTTAAGCCTCTGCCTTTGGCTCAGGTCATGGTCTCAGGGTCCTGGGATCGAGTTCCGCATTGGGCTCTCTGCTCAGTGGGGAGCCTGCTTTCCCCTCTATCTCTGCCTACCTGTGATCTTTCTGTCAAATAAATAAAAATAAAATCTTTAAAAAAAATTTAACTTTGAAAGATTAAGGGATCATGGGAAGGAAGCCATGAATTCTATGTGTTGCATTTCCCTATCTCTGGAGTTCTGCAGTTCTCATTGATCCCGTGAGCTTGGTCTTGGGTGGATGTTCTTGTTGATCTTCTGTGGGAGGGGCCTGTTGCGGTGATTCTCAAATGTCTTTGCCCGAGGCAAAAAAATTGCACCGTCCTTGCCAGGGACCAGGCTGAGTAATCTGCTCGGGTTCTGTCTGGGGAGCTTTTGTTCCCTGAAGGCTTTCCGTAGATCTCTGGAGGTTGGGAATGAAGATGGTGGCCTTCCTGTTTCCGCCTGAAGATGCCGAGAGCTCTCGGCCCCACTCCTCAGGGCGCCTTCAGAGAAGAGTGGTCAATCCTTCCCATGTCCCTGGGACCACCCTCAGGATGCCTGCATCAGAATCGCCTGGGACACACACCAAGAACGTAGGTTCCCAGGTCTCCCACCTCAGTTGATTGAACTGGAATCTGAGAGTTGTGGGAAGTGGGGTAGGTGAGTGAGGGTGAGAATCTGTGTTTTTGTGCAATTATGCAAATTCCCCTAAGATTTAGGAGCCAAGTCCTTCAGAGAACAGTGGTTAGAAAGAGGAAACCCATTCTCCAGATTTGAATTCTATTTCGGCCACTTGTCGGACAGTTTGACTTTACACAAGTTACTTAAGCTCTCTGTAGCTTCATCTGGAGAATGGGGCTAATAATGGTACCTTTCTCACTGTTCCAAGTTCTAAATAAGTTAAATTTGTATAGTGTTTAGAATGTTGCCTATCAACTGGTAAGTAATAAAAGTTTGTTACATTAAAAAAATTAACAAAAGTCAATACTTGGAAAACAGTTCATTTTAATAATCTGTTTACTTTCCTATTTCCCATATTAGGTAGAAGCTTCTGGAAGGCACATACCTGGTCTTCCTTATATGTTTGTGGATCAAATCTCAGTGGTTCTTAACAACGGTTGCCTCTTATCACCTCTTCTTTTAAAAAATCAGAGAATATTAAAGCACAGCCATCCCAGAGGCCAACAGAATCACAGTTCTGGGATGTGGGCTGTCTCAGGTGCAACCAGGGTTTGAGAATGATGAGAATGAGCAAGTGAAGTAGGGATCCCTTTAAACTGAAAGTTTTGGTTTAGGTGAGGCATTTCCAGAACACAGTGATTGTGTGCAGGGCTGCTGGGCACATGGTGGGTGCCCAGGGTGGCTGTCCCAAATCCTCACTGGGAATCCGTGGCCAGCACGGGATTTTTGCCTGTGTTCCCAGAGTTAACTGGGTGCTTGAATGGTGAGATTTTGGAGTTGTTTATGGGGAGTATGGGAATGTTTATTCCAAGTAGGGACCATGGGAGGTGGTGGGAATCAGGATCTGTAGCTTTAATTGAGTTGATGGCCTGGCCTGAAGTCCTTGTTCTGCCTCTCTGGGGTCCCCACCTGTGGCTGAAGGTTATCACACCCATCCCGTGGGGTTAGTGAAGAAGTCCTGTTGGTAATGCCCCGGAAACTCTCTGTAAAGGGAGCCACAGAGGCAGAGAGGGATATTGTTGTTATGACCAGTGGAAATGAAATTAACTGGGGCTAGGATGCACCGGGCTCTGCACACTGGGCTGTGGGGCACTGGCTTCTTCCTCTTGGCTCGCAGAGAGGGCAGGGGACATAGTGTGTGCAGGGCTGTCCCCGTGGTGCTGTGTGGCTCTCCACTAGGAGGTCTGCAGCTGACCTCCATCCAACCACAGGACACCTGGGGCTATGTGTGTTGTGATCGCTGTTTCCTCTCCCTGCAGCAGAGCTGACACTTTGGGATGATTGCTTTGGTCGGAGAGGAAGGAGGTTGATGAATGAGGTTGGAGGCCTGGCCTAGGAAGAAAAGGTGGAGAGAGAAGAAGCCAGAGTCAAGGTAGGTCCTGGAACGAGTGCTGAGGGGACCTGTGGGTGTGAGGGGGCAGGCTCACAGAGAGAAGTCGGGGGCATTCCTTGGTGTTTGGTTCCAGCGGTGGGGTGGTACCACTTCCTGAGAGAGGAAACATGGAGAAGATCAGTTCATTTTGGGCATGGTGAGTCTTAGGTGCCCTGTGGAAGTGCACAGAAGGATGGAGTCCAGAGTCAGTGGGGAGGCTGGTGTTGGACATGAGAATGTTAGAAGTTGCCAGTATGTAGATGATATTCAAACCCTGGGAATGGATGAGATAGCATAAGGAGAGAACTGCAGGGGGAGAAAGGGAGGTACGGAGGGAGAGAGAGAAAGAGAGAGAGAGAGAGAGAAGAATGAGCTCAAGATGCAGCCCTGGAGTGCTCTGACACTTGGAAGTTGTGGGGTGACAGGACCTTGCTGAGCAGAGAAAGAGCAGCCAGGGAGACAGGAGGAGAAGGAGGGGGAAGATGATGGCATGGAAATCAAGAAAGAAGGTTCTGCAAGGTGAAGTGCTGGCTGGGCAATAGGTGGCAGAGGGCATGTGAGAGCTGAGTACCCCATGGGGGGACAGATGAGGCATGTGGGGGGATAGCTACCACCAGGGGGCCAGTCTGCACATGCACCTTGTGTCCGGTCTGGAGGGCTGCAAATGTTTCCCAGAGCAGGAGAGATGGGAGAAATGAGGGAAGATCAAGAGTAGGATCTGGGGACCAAGGGGTTCCCCTGACTTAGGCTCTGGGTCACGCTGTCACCTAGGAGTTTTCCAGTGACGGGGTTTGTCTTCTGCTGGCAGGAAGATGAAATTCCTAACTTTAATAAACCAATAGAATTTCATTTCAAATATTTTACTTTTAATGAATTGTATGGGTGTTCTTTAGGGACTCAATATCAGAAGACACCTCACTAGCAAGTCCTCTTGGATAGATCCACTGTTAGTTATCAGGATCCTGGAGCAGATCAGCCTCATTTTATTTTTTTAAAGATTTTATTTATTTATTTGAGAGAGAGAAAGAGAGAGAGAGAGAGCATGAGCTGGGGTAGGGGTAGAAAGAGAGGGAGAAGCAGACTCCCTGTTGAGCATGGAGCCTGACACAGGGTTTGATCCCAGGACCCCGAGATCATGACCTGAGCCGAAGTCAGATGCTTAACTGACTGAGCCACCTAAGTGCCTTTCAGCCTTATGGTTTGTAGCTATAAGGGAGGGCTTTGTATGTGGGGGCTCTGGCCAGCTGTGTAGGCAGGATTCCAGACCCAGGAGAAGCCCTCATTTGAGACCCTGAGTCCCCAAGAAGATTGAGCCTACTTTCTTAGGTATCCTCATCCCTGTTCCATGATGCTGTGTTATGGCAGAAGAGGGTGTGGAGGGCTGACTTCATTTGGTTTGTAATTAGCCATGTTTCTTGAGTGGCAGAGCCCTTATATTCGCAATTACTGACCTAACATATGGTTCAAGGACAGAGTTAGTACCTCCCTTTGATTCCTAGACATGGCCCATTTCTCCCTTCTTCTCTCCCTCTCTCCTCTCCTCTGTATATCCACATTCACCCATCCATCCATCCATCTCCATCCATCTCCATCCATCCATCCATCCATCCATCTATCCATCCATCCATCCATATCCATCCATCCATCCGTTCATTCATCCATCCATTTATCCATCCATCCATCCATCCATCCATCCATCCATCCATCTCCATCCATATCCATCCATCCATCCATTCATCCATCCATCCATCCATTCATCCATCCATCCATCCACCCACCACCCACCACATATTTGATTTCCTTTCCTGCAACTCTTCCCTCTCCTCACTCCAGTCTGTCTACACTGACCTCTTGTCAGTTCCTTGAACTACCAAGCCTTAGGGACTTTGCATTGTCCATACCCTTGGTCTGGATTCTTCTTCTCCCAGAATCTCATATGGCCAACTCCTTCAAACCACTTTCTTGAAAACTTACTTAAATGGCAACTGTCAACAAGGCCTTCTTGACCACCTACTTTGTTTTCAGATGGTGCTGTTTTATGCCAGTGCTCAATCTCCCTTATCCTCCCTGCCCCTGCCCCTGTACTTTGTCATCTTCTGGCATCTCTCTGTTTACTTACTTGTTATGGTCCTTGTTGAATGTAGAATGTGAACTCCATCAGAAAAGGACTATTTATTTTGTTCCCTTGGAGTAGCATTAGCACACCATAAGCATTCACTAAATATTCAGTTAGCGAACATTTATTCAGCACCTACCATGTACCAGGCACCATAGACTCTGGGCTAGATACCGGGAGTGTAGCAGAAAACAAAGCAGGCAAGACCTCTGCCTTCACAGCCCTCCTAGTCTAGCCAGTAAGATGGGAAATGAATGTGACACGTGAGGATAATTATACTTTTGTTATTACTGAGATGAAGGAGGAAGAAAAGAAGATGTGTGATAGAGAAGACAAAAGAGATTGACCTTAGTGAAGGGTTTATTAACTTCCGAGGGCTGCTCTAATGGTGTACCAGACTGTGACTTAAAACAACAGAAATTTATTCTCTCGGTTCTAGAAGCTCACAGTCTGAAGTCAAGGTATCGTATGCTCTCGCAAAGGCTCTAGGGAAGAAACTTCTTGCCTCTTGTAGCTTTTGGCATGTGGCCCCAAACTCCAGTCTCTAGTCTCCGACCCCCTTCTTCGCATGACATTCTCCTCTCTGGGTCCAAATTTCCCTCTGGTTACTATGAGGGAGAAATCACTGTTGGGTGGGGCCCACCCGAATCCACCACGACCTGTCTTAACTTTACATCTGCCAAGTCCCTGTTGGTAATTAAGGTCACATTCACTGGTACAGAGGGTTAGGACTTGAATCTGTTTTTTGGGGGGCATACCATTTAGCCTAGAGTAGGGGGTCAGGGAAGCACTTTCTGGGGAGATGACAGGTAAGCTGATACTGAACCTGGAGAATGGGCTGGCCACAGGACAAGGAGGCCAAGAGTGGGGGTAGAGAAGGGCTTAGGCAGGAGTCCTTGCAGGAGATGAGCCCTGCTGCAGGAAGAGGTGAGCAGCACTGTAGGTCTTGGCCCCTTAGCCCAGACCATTGTGCCACACACAGTTGTCATGAGGAGTGAAGGAGGCCCTGGGACCCCTCAGCCACCCTGATCCACGTGGGCATGGCAGCCCAAAGCAGAAGGCCCAACATCTGGGCGCACAGCTTTGATCAGGGCTCTGGGGCTGGAGAATCCAGGTGCTTGTCCTTACCCTCATACCCTGATGTTTGTCGGATGCCTTTTGCTTCTCCCGCAGCCTCTCCAGTCCCCTGTTCCAACTGCCAAAACCCGAGTGCCACACAGATGGCTAGAAGTCACTGGGGAAAGAGAGAGGAAGGAAAGCTGTCAAATCAGCATGGATATGACTGACTAGTTCTTGTTTGGTGCTCGTCCCGCATTAGTTTAGAGGCCTGGTGTTTGCACCATGGAGGGAGCTGAGACTTGGTCTTTAGGAGGTCACCCCTTTGGGCTGGTTTGCAGGGCTGGAGGTGATGGAAGTGAGAGCTGGTCCCATTGCACGATGGTTAGTGTCTCATGACTGTGCCCACTAAGGCCTGGGAGCTCTTGGGGGTCCAGGAGTCAGATGTTGGGGGTTCTGGCTGAGTCCCCAGCCCTGACCACAGGGCTTGGTCCAGAGCAGGCTGGTCTTCTATGGAAGATGAGACCTTCATCTTGTGTCCTCTGATGATTCCCCACTCGGCATGACTTTGCCTTAGATTTTGTCCCTGCCTTCAGGTGGCGGTCTGTTCAGGTGCAGGGTTGACTGGAAGTCAGTGCCAGGGTGGGCTAGCAGAGGAGGGGGGCTGTGAGAACGGAGAGGAAAAGGAAGCCCATAAAGGCTGTGGGCAGTAGGAGCCCACTCCCACTGGGAACCTCTGCAAGCCAGTATAGCTCACGCACCCCCGAGTAATCCAACTCAAGGGGCAAGGAAGCTGGGGCTATGATGTGCCCACTTGCAGTCCATCATTGAGGGGGACCTGCTCCGGGGGCATTGGCTCCCTGGTGATTCCAGCTCACCATGTGTCGGGGGAGCAGGAGCCTTTGCGGAGGTGCAGGGGCGCAGGGCGCAGGGGCAGGTGGTGGTGGGGCTGGAGGTCCATGTGGAGGAGGGCTGGGCTGGATGCCATGAACGCTCCCAGGCTCTGGTGGCCGGGGACTCCTGAGACCTTGGGCGGGGGGCACCGATGCCACCTGACTGTCCACAGGCCTCTGACAGCGTGGCTGACAGCAGACACCCTTCCCAGGACTCACCTGTGCCCCAGCTCCCAGAGTCCCTGACACGGGTCTTCATCGCTTTCCCAGGCCCTGCCCTGCCCGGCCCAGTGCCCTAACGGGGTGGGGGGGAGGCGGGAAGGCATGAGGGTGCCAGGCTGGTGGACTTTGGCTCTTCCCCAGCCCGGAGCCAGCATGAGTGCTGAAGTGGGGATGAAAAACGAGCAGCCTCGCGCGCATCAAATATTTAATATTCTCTCCCTGGGAGGTGTCAGGCAAAGGACCCCATAATAAATGCCACACGGGACAATTCCATCATGGAGCTCGTCAGTTAATGGCCTCGTTTGCTCTGACAGGAACATTATGGACGCTGGGTGTGTGTTGCGTTCAGGCGTGTGTTCCCTCGAGCCTCGGACCCACGGGAGCAGGGACAGGCTGGAGACGAGGGCCCTCCGGGGAGCCAGTTTCTACTCTAATACTTAGAGAATCCATGGACTGATGGTCGTGTGAGCAAAGATGTGTCTAATAAACACATGACCCTTGGTACTGGCCTGGCCATGTCACGCGTTTCCAGTGGGTGTCCAGTAACCAGTCGTTGGTGCTGCTACATTATGATGATGATTTCCATCTTACAGGCAGGGAAACTGAGGCTGAACAACTCATCCAAAGTCCCAGTGCTGGCTAATGAAAAAGGCAGGATTCCAAGCCAGGCTGGCTGGTTTCCCAGCCTGGGCCATGTGCCGGGGCTCTGGAGCCAGACTGCTGTGGGTTGGGATCCCAGTTCTATCACTGACTGGCTGTGTGACCATGGCACTGTGGCTCAGCCTCTCTGAGCTTCAGTGGCTCTGTGTCTACAGTTGGGATGCTACTTGTTCTATCTCTGGGGAGTTTGGAGAATTGTATGAGGAATCATTTATAAAGCTTTCATTGTCACATTGATAAAGTTGTCTCTGCTTGAGACCCAACTTTGTTGTTTATTGGTGGTGTGACCTTGTGGCAAGTGACTTGACCTCTCTGAGTGACAGTTTCCCTCTC
This sequence comes from Meles meles, assembly GCF_922984935.1. NCBI lineage: Eukaryota > Metazoa > Chordata > Mammalia > Carnivora > Mustelidae > Meles > Meles meles. Next base: position 64,149,874 of record NC_060081.1, on the reverse strand, counting down.
TGTCATTGGAAGGAAAAGTCCTGTCTCCCAGGGATATTGGGAGTGCCCTCTGACCTCTAAGCCTTGGGTTAAACCGCAAATGTTCTGCTTGGGCCTGGGAGTGTCCCGGCATGCCTCGTGGGCCAGGCCTGGGTCCAGCGGTCCTTGCATGTCCCAGTGGGCCAGGCCTGGGTCAAGTGGACCCCGTGTGCCTCAGTGACCTCCACGGCCCTGGCCAGTGTATGAGATGGGGGAGGCGGGGACCTGGTATGGGGCTGAGCTCAGGACACCCCCTGGTCCTGACAGCAGGGAATCTCTGGGCAGCAGTGTTCCAAAGGTCATTCTGAAGGTCGCAGGCTCTGGGGGGCTGCTGCTGGTCCCGGGGTGCCATCCCCAGCCAACTTTACATCTCGGAGCTTGTAGCTGGTTGTGGGGGCAGGGAAGAAAGGAGGGAAGAGGAGGGGGGAGGAAGAGTGCGCGGTCAGCAGCAGCTTTAAGTGTGGCTGTGAGGTGAGGGAGGCCTCCTTGCTGGTCCCCAGAAGCCCTGCTCTGCCGAATGGGGAGCAGCGGAGATGCGCTCCACTAATTTATATTAATTCAAGACCATTAATGATGAGCTATTGTCTCAATTTTCTTTCTCGTCTCCCTCTCCTGCTGGAACGACAGTGCTCAGATTCAAGTGCCGAGTCTGGCTGGTACTTTCTTGCATACTATGCTAAGAGTCTGGCAGCCGCAGTGCCTGACTCCCGCCTGGTCCCCTGTCTTGACCCCAAGAACCAAGTCCTTAGGTCCTTTTCTTCTCTAAATTCAATCAGCTATTCTCCTAATGAAGAAAAGAACCCCCAAACTGCGGCGAAAATCTGGTGCTAACATGGAGGGTGCAGAGCCTCTGAGGTACTCGGATGCATTTGCAACAACCACACAGTATGGCCTTCACGACCACCTCATCTCTTCTCCCTGCTTGTGCCTGAAAATGCCGGAGCAGCCGGAAGGCCTCCCGTCGCTCTGTTCTGCAGACCCCCTGCCCATGGCTCTTATTCCTGACCTGACTGAAATTTTTCAGCAGGCCTAAGAGGCCGAGACAGGGATGATGAAATGGTCCTCATTTTACAGAGGAAGGAAGTGAGGCCCACAGAAAAAGACCAAGCTGGGCCCAGGACCTGGGAGTCCTGAATCCAGGCAGACTGACTCTTGAGGCCAGAGCGGAAGATTTCCTACAATTATCTGGACACACTTGTTCAGTTCCCATGGGACCCGGGATAGTCCCGGGTCATAGAAATGCCTGGCCTCAAGGCTGGGTACGACAGACACCTCATTTGTAGCGTGTCTCCAGAGACTATGGAGACAGTCATTCAGGTGCAGTGTTCAGAGAGCAGAACAGGTGCTGGGGTGAGCAGGGATAGCGGCAGGCGGCCAGTGGGCGGGGCCCAGCCAAGGTCCAGGGGAGAGCAGTGCGTATGGATGGGTCAAGAGGCCTGACCAGCATAGCCCTTCTGGCAGGGTTCCCTTCCCCTTGCAGGCCTCAGTCTTCCCATCTGGGCACTGGGAATTGTCTGGGGGACCTCTGTGAGCATCAGCCTGCAGACTCCTGAGTGAGGCCTTAAGGAAGGAAAGGAAAGTGCTTTGCACACTGTCTGCGAGATCTGGGTCGGGGGGCTCTGCTGCTGTCTGAGTCTGGGACCCAGACCCCGGTGGCTGAGACTGCCAGGGCAGGGCAAGGTAGTTGTGGCCTCCCTCCAGCCTCCAGTTCCCCCTTGCCTCCCCTGAGCGGTGGCAGCTTAATTCCACTGCTTTTGCTTTCTTGCTCCTGGTCCAGGATGTTGAACTTGGGGAGGGGCAGCTGAAACACTCACACACAAACCCGCACGAATGATTTCTCCCAGCATTAACATATTTCCTTTTGAAACCCTGGAAGCTTTTCTCCAAAGTAATGGATTTTTCCCCCCACCCCCTTGTCTGGGCCAAATGTATTCAAATCTGGTCAGAAGATTTCTATCAGCTCAGCAGGGCTTCCCTCCTGTTTCCTGGCAAATCAGCATCCTTTTTAGTCCCCCCTCAGATCTCTGCGCAAAAGGGAGGCTTTCTATGCGAAAGTTTGACTAGGATGGACAGACAGACGCAGTGTTGCTGGGGCCTTTGATAGCCAAGAACACAAGATCTGACTTCAGGGAGCTCAGAAACTTCATCAGCCGAGAAGGGGGATCAGGAGAACAGGATCCTGCTGAAACGGCCCTTTGAAATCCCCCAAATGATGTTTGATGTGCCGGCGCCTTTCAGCTTAAGTCATACCTTTGGCATCAAAAGCACCTTTTGAAAAAAAAAATTAGCTATTTTTTAAGGCACAGAAGGAGTAAATTTAATATTAAGTCCTAATGGCAGAAGTCTTTGAAAAGACATTTCTGGACTTGGGATCATTTAATACTCCCCCTGATCTAGCAGCCCAAGGATTTTCCTCCCCCCTTTCTTTCCTTTTTCTTTGTTTTTTTTTTCTTCTTTAATTCTTAATCCTCTTCTCTCCAAATCCTGGGCCTCTGTGATGGCAGGTCAGGGCCCGGTATCCCTAGGGGTGCAGTGAGTTCAGGCAAATGGAGTAAGAGTTTCATTCCTTTGGCTACCCAGCTACCCCAGCTTTTAAAGGACTAGCCAACCCGAGACTTTCTGCTGGCTTTTAAAAGGAGCTGATGAAACATTTGTTCGTGCTGGAAGCTGGAGCCACCTGGCTCCCCATGGCAAGAACACCAACCTCCCAAGGTGACCTGGGGTGGGAGATGGAGAACCAACCCTTGATGGGTGCTGGCCCAAGCCCAGGGCCCAGGGGCTCCCCCAGCTCAGCCCAGCCCAGCTCCACAGGAAGTGACTTGTCAACCTTGATTCTGGAGGGGAACCCCCCCGACCTTGGGGAGCATCTTTCCTTTCCTCTTCCCTGGACCAAGGCAGCCAGAACCAGGGACAGCTCTAGGTGTGATTGCAGGGGACACTTTGCATTCTGGTCGCTCTTCAGAGTGGTAAGGAGGTCTTGTTGGACTAAGGCAAGCTTAACTTTTTGGGGATAGGACATCATGTCCTTCCCCACAGGGTCCAGGTCAATGGTTAACAACGGAATCCCAGGGATGGTAAGAAATGGAAAAGGAAAGTGTGCAGAAGGACTCCTAGGTTTCTTGCCTGGTGGCAGGGGTGGGGACACTATTGATGGGAATAAGGAGGTTGGGGGATGTGTTCAGTGTGGGTAGAAGGCAGTTGGGGACCTTCTGGGGTAGCAGGGCTGCGTGGTGAGACTACTTTGGCTTCCATCATATTTCACGTAAGTCATTCCATCTGTCCCATCCCCACCAACCCAACTTTCCTGGGCACAATTTTCCTCATATCCATCCCTGCTTAAGACCTTCCACGGCTCCCTGTTTCCTTTAGAAAAAGGGACAACCTCCTCACCTGGCCAATGAGACCTTTGAAGACGTGGCTGAGCCCAGCTGCCCGGTTCCATTTCCAGCTCCGTTCAGGCATGCTGGGCACCTTGTGTGGGTCCTTCCCTGTTGTCCTCCATGTCTCTGCCTTGGCCATCCCCTCGACCTGGACGTCCTCTCCTCTCTTCCTCCCCTGGCAAATACTTGCTCTCTGATTAAGATCCAGCTCAAAGGTCACCACCTTGGTGAAGCCCCCTCTCATCCTTCAGGCACTGTTTCCAGCGCTGGGTTCAGACTTCTCCAAGAGCACCAGCGTCTTCCCTTTGTGGCTGTTTCACCTGTTTTTGCCCAGTGCCTCTGAGCTCTTTCAAGATAGAGGCTGAGACTTAGGACTTTGCGTCCTTATCATCTCAAGATCCAACCCAACCTCCTTCTCCTGAGCACCAATAAACACTATTATCGCCATTTTACATACGGAGAAGCTAAAGCTCAGAGACCTTAAGTAACTTGCTTAACGTCACACAGTGAAAAAGTTGAATACCCCCAAGGAAAAGAGGAGATCTGTAGCAGAAAAGCAGTTTCTTGGAGCTCAAAGACCATTTGCGAAGCGAAAGTTTTCAGAGATGGTTAAGCGGAAGTGGAAACTCTTCCAAGCAAAGCCTTCTTCCTTTAGACATTTTCTTCAGTATGGTGAGCTGTCCCAACTGTCCTGAGTGGGATCCCCTGGATCTGGGGCTTCCCAGGTCCCTGGCTGGTGAACTTGGGCAAACTGAGACCGTGGAGGGGAGAGGCACCTACAGAGAGCAGAAATGCATTCGGCATTTTCTGGGCCTTGAAAACACTGTCCATGACTAGTTCTGAGAAGGTGTGGGAGCTCCAGGCCATGGCTCCCACTGATTCATGTTGCTGCCCTTACTCCCCACCCCCCGAAGCATTAGCCCTTTATGACTTCATATTAATCTGCAGGCACTTATTGCTCTGCAAGGCTGTTTTGACAAAAGTTCATTATCAAGACTGCTAAATGCTTTTAAAGCATTGATTGGGCGAATTATTACATCACTGGGGTAGACACTAGGTTTGAAGATGGATGGTGTTGCTCAGACCATCTGAAATTTTCCTTCTTTTAATTGGATCGATCCCCAGAATAAACGAAGTTTAATTGAATTTTGAGGAAAATTGAGCAGTTGTTTGTGAGTCTCTGTCGATAGGCATTATTTCAATTACATGGTGATAAGTGAGCGGGTGCGGGGAGGGTCTGAGCAGGACTAGATGAAAATTTCCCTGAAGTGAATCCTACCTCTGGTCCCACTCATTCAGTAAATATTTACGGAACGTCCACTTTGTGTCCCAGCCCAGTGTCGGGCCAGGTCCCTCCTGGTTGCTGAATTCATTCAGTTCACATCACGTGTGGCCAGGAGCATGGACTCTGGAAGCTCCTGTGCCTGGATCCAAATTCTAACTCTACCACCCACTGGTGATATAGCTCAGGGCAAGTTACACACATTTTTCTGAGCCTCAGTTTCCCCACCCATAACATAGTAATATGATGGCTCCTATCAGTTGGGGTCGATACAAACATGTAATACGATTATGCTGATGCTACCCCTCAGTTATACCTAGAAGGTTCTGCAAGTTTAGTTTCATACTAGAAGGGAAGCAATCAGGAATGTACACATATCAGGAGATGAGAAAAATCTAACTTACCATTGAATTGTCTTTTAATCTCTACACTAAGAAAATGACTGGGATTCTTTCTCTCCCTCTTTCTCTGTTTCCTTCTCTCTCTCTCTCTTTTTTTCTTGGGCATGCTCTCTCAGGCTTATTTCTTTTTCTCTTTCTCCACCTTCCCCTCAGTCCTTCTCTCCCCCACAATACTTCTTTAATCGTGAATATCAAGGGATTCCATAAAGTGAACATCATGATGCACTTAAAAGTCCAGGCATCCGGAAAAATATCTTTGAGGAGGCAACATTTAACCTGAGATGTGGAGAGAGAGCTAGCGCTGTGTGGGTCTGCGCTTATGGGTATGTATGTATGTGGGAGGTAAGAGTTTTCTAGGCAGAGGTAAAATCATGTGCAAAGGCCCTGAGGTTAAATGTAGGAATGTATGAAATGCTGCCAGCAGACCACTGTGGTTTGAACATGACAAGGAAAGGAACATCTAGGTTGGTAAAGAACAGACCACACCTGACCAAGTGAGGAGCCTGGGCTCAAACCCAGGTCCATGCCCATGATATTACTCTGTGCCATCTGGTCAGTTCTCCTTCAGTCTTTTTTGAAGTCCCAGACAGATCAAAGCTAAGGGACTCTGTGCCCCCTGTCCTCCCAGGTTCACACATGGGCAGTGGTGGCTTTGTTGAGATGAGCTGAGGAACTTCAGATTCTTTGGAATGGAGCATTTCTGACCCCTCCAACCTTTGTCTGACAAACCCTGGACTCCTTCTCCATCTTAACCAAGATTTGAAACTGATCATTGAAGTCTAGGTCAGATGGGTCCAAAATGGGGGTGATTTGTCCCCATGGGGACATTTGGTAATGTCTGGAGCTATTTTTTTTGTTGTCATAACCAGAGGGCATGCCACTGGCATCTAGCAGGTAGAGGTCAAGGATTTTGCTAAACATTCTCCAATGCCAAACTGTGCAATATAACAACCCAGGGATACTCCAACTCAAAATGTCAGTAGTGTCGAGGTTGAGAAACTCCACCCTGGGGGATGCTGGACAGTAACACTGGCTGTTTTACCACTCACGGCTGGTGAGCAGGGAAGTCAGGGGCCTCTCTTGTGGTGGCACATATGATTTTTCTCAGTGACTGGCCTGGGCTCCCCAGACACCCAGCTTGTCCTGTCCTTGGAGATAACTTCCTTCAGAGATGTCTTCTACATCCCAGTAGTTATCTGTACTTTCTGACTTTGGACAGTGCCTCTGTTAGGACCTTGAAGATACCATGTCTCTTGGTCTCCTTTCTGGGGGTACAGCTTCTTCATGGCTGTGTCCCCCAGCCCCCACCCTCCCATCAGGGCTAAATACTTGGAAAACACACACTCTGCGTGATATGGCACGATCTGGGTATCTCCATCACTTGTCACTAATTGCAAACAATAAAATAAAACATCAGATTGCCACCAAGACTGCATTGAAGTTCAAATAAAGTCTGTGCAAGCACGTTTATGAAACACGCTCACTGGAGACAATGTGCTCCCTGCATACGAATTCAGATGGTGAAGAATGGGTTCCTTATTTTCTTTCTCTTCACTGGTCATTGCAGACTTCTTGCAAGTGCCTTTGTGGCCTCTGGAGTCTGCTCAAGGAGTCTGCTTGAGGCTTGATTCCATTTCCCCTGGTCCCTTTCCTGGGGATGAAGTCTGGTAAAGGGCAGATTGTGTTAGGGGCTTCAGCTTTCCTGGCCAGAGAGCAGAGTGAACGTGACACCAGGGATGTATCAGTCTTATGCTCCTAAGGCTCTCTGTTGACCACAGGATGAAGGCTGAGCTTCTCCTAATGGCACATGAGGCCTTTCTCCAGGTGGCTCCTGTCCATCCATTGAGCTTTTGGCTTCTTCTTTACCCCACCAGAACTTTCACATTTCCCTGAACACCCTGTATGTTTATAGATATTATTTCTCCTACCAGAAATGCCCTTGCAATTCATGCCTGTAAGGTGATCATATCCTTCCGGATCCAACTCAAGCATAACCTCCTCTGGGAAGCCTTCTTCGCTCTTCTGGGATGCCCTGTTCTTTATGTTCTCAAGGTACTGTGTTCACGCCTCTTTCGGAGCATGCTTCCCAGGGTATTCAAAATCATATTTACTCATGTAACCCAAGTAAAACCAAGGCCCCACACGGTTCAGTCTCAGCATGGAGTTGCATTCAAAGAGTCACATATAACAAAGGACTTTAAAGCCATTTAAGGGACACCTGGGTGGCTGAGCCACTAAGCATCTGCCTTCAGCTTAGGTGATGATCCCAGGGTCCTGGGATCGAGTCCCACATCAGGCTCCCTGCTTGGTAGGAAGCCCGTTTCTCCCTCTCCCTCTCCCCCTGCTCATGTTCCTTCTCTTGCTGTGTCTCTCTCTGCCAAATAAATAAATAAATAAATAAAATCTTTTAAAAAAAAGCCATTTAAGTGTTCTATTGGTATCTTTCAGAGGGTCAAAGAGAATCGAAATCATAAATCACAGCAGCACTTAAAATTCTCTTTCTTCTTTCTTCTGGCTTTTCAGGGCTTCCTTCCTCCACAGGTGCCTTCATAACTAATTCCCAACTCAAAATCTGTCTGAGACAGAGAGAATGAGATTCTTGATTTCCTGGTTACTCCTCTTTCTCTTTCAAGTTCCTCCTTTCTTTTTTTTTTTTTAAGGTATTAAAAAATTTTTTATTTGAGAGAGAGAGAGAGAGAGACTGCACAAGCACGGTTGGGGGGCGGGGGGCAGGAGAGGGAGCCCACTGCAGGGCTTGATCCCAAGACCCTGGGATGGTGACCTGAGCTGAAGGCAGATGCTTAACTGAATAAGCCACTCAGGCACCCCAAGTCCTCCTTTTCTAGTAAGCGGTTTTACTTCACAGTTTTCCAAATAGAAGTAAAAAAAAAAAAATTATAGGGAAATGATTGGCAGACTTTGAATCACCGCCCCCCCGCCCCGAGAAAGCAGGAGAGAAAGAGGGTCAGAATGGCCAAAGATGGATGGCTCTTTAGCAGTCTGGGAGGTGGGGAGGTTGCAAATGCTTCGTATGTCTTTTCACCCTGGTGCTTGTCTGTCTGTCCTGCTAGACTTCAAGGCTGTATCTGCACCCCATTCATCTGGGTCTCCAGCCCCAGACAGAGAGTTTCTCACTAAATATTCACTCAGTGTTTGTCCCCAGCACACCTCTCACACACTGCATGTGAAGCATCAGCTCTGGCAGATGGAAAAGGCTTGGCCCAGACCCTTTGGATCCCACATTGAGGGAGGCAGGGTGTGCCGTGTTATGACACCTGTTCTAGTCCCCATCCACTGTGACCTGCATCCTGCTGGAGTTTGCTTTCTTTTCTTTTCCCCACAGCTCATACTTATTTGTTTTTGTTTTTCATCTGTGAATGGAGAAATTATTTTTACATGTTCTCTGCATTTTGAAACAGATTTTTAATTATACATTTTCAACTGTTTTAATGTGAACATATGAGCAGCTACTGAAAGTGCAGATAAATGTACCACGTTTCCAATTGTTTGTCACAATATTTGCTTTTTGCCAAAACATTCTGGGGACGTGGTCTCCTACATCCACGTTTTGTAGGCTGTTTTGGAATTTCTGCCAATGGCATGGCCAGTGTTGCGAAAGCCGAGAAAGAGAGGGTCTGCAGCTTGTCACAGTCTTGTTTGGGTGGGTGGATTCTGGATCTTCCTGGCCAAGCTGAGGGAGAGAATGGAGGTGGGATGAGGCTTAGGTAGGGGGCATCCAATAGGCCAGTGGTTGTGTCTAAGGATGGGCAAAGGATATATTTATTCACTCAGTAGATGATTCTTGCGTGTCTGCTATGTGCCTAGAAGCCCAGATCAAGCCTAAGATTTTATGTAGTGACTATCTAAGCCTGGAAATGAGTACTGATGAGGGTCTTTGGGACATGGCCAACTTGAGTAATTATGGGAGTCAGGTGGTGTGCAGAAAGTTTAGCCTGTATATGGAATGGAGGTCTGAGGCCTAGACTTGTTCACAGAATTAGGTCTTCTCTATCCCAGGAAGAGAGGAATACTCACTATGCCCAGACAGAGTGTTATGGTATGTAATGAATTACCTAGCGGTCACACAAATATTTCCTCCTTCCTTCCCTCTCTCCTTCCCATGCCCATGGAAGAAGTACACTTATCTGCTCTATTGAATTAGACTTTGCCATATGCCTTGTTTCTGACCCACGAAGGGTAGAACACACTTCTTTATTTCCTGACTTTGGGCTTGGTGATGTGGCTTGGTTTGGTCAATGACATGTCAGCAGAAACCAGTCTCTGGCCTGGAGCCCAGCAGCGGTAGCCTAGAGCAGTCAGATCGCAGATGATCTGCAGACCCACATTGAAAAATAAGTGATTATTATATATATATACTGAGATTTTTTTTAAAGATTTTTATTTATTTATTTGACAGAGAGATCACAAGTAGGCAGAGAGGCAGGCAGAGAGAGAGGAGGAAGCAGGCTCCCCGCTAAACAGAGAGCCCGATACAGGGCTCGATCCCAGGACCCTGAGATCATGACCTGAGCCGAAGGCAGAGGCTTTAACCCACTGAGCCACCCAGGCGCCCCTATATATACTGAGATTTTGAAGCTGCTTGTTAGCCAGCAGTAGATGGCTGATGCAAGAATCTGGTAGACACGCAAGGCTCTTTGAAGGCTATACCAGAAGGCCACCCAACAGTTTTAAACCCAGTTTTAAACTCTTTGACAAATACTCAAATCTCTTATACCCCTGACCCAAGCTCCGAGATGGACACATCTTCAAGGAACCGTGCCCTCTTTCTCCATATGATCATTACTATCTTCTGGACATCTTCACCAGCTGGGATGTTTTTATTAAGCTTTACTTTCTATAGTTTGTACTATGAAAGGAATAGGTGGGATTTTAGGTTTCTAAGAGATCAAATCATGGTAGGAGATCGAGGATACTTATAAAACTAGGCAGTTCCCCTGACATGACCTCCGTAAAGGCAAGCTGAGCCCAGGGATGAGCTGGAGGGCAGCTCTACCCAAGGTCACTCAAGGTGACCACAGCAGGCCCAGATATTTGTGGTTCAGGGTAGAGTCTCTACTCTTCCAGCCAGAACTTGTGCATTTCAGGGTTAGGGCCCAAGCACAAGGTCTAGCCTCATATTTGGAGTCAAATCTAAGGGATAGATTCACCCTTAAACAGAACAAGGCCACACTGGATCATACTATTTCTTATTTGAACTACCTGTAGCCAGGGTCTCTCTACCTTCCAGGACCCCCTATGATGGGCATCTAGAGGCTGTCATCATCTCCTCCCCATCCTCCTCCTCCTCCTCCTCCTCCTTCTTCTTTTTAGTATTTATTTATTTATTTTGGAGAGAGAGCGAGCGAGCATGAGTGGGAGGGGCAGAGGGACAGAGAGAATCCCAAGAACACTCTGAGCTGAATGTGGAGCCCGAAGCGGGGCTCAACCTCATAACCCTGAGGTTATGACCTGAGCTGAAGCCAAGAGTCAGACACTTAACCCAGGTGCCTCCCTCTGTAGACCTTCTACCTGGACTGAACTCCTCTTAGGTGCCTCAGAGGCCTGAGCATAACCCCAGGGGTATAGACAGAGTCTTTTCTCCCATGGCTTAGAATAGTCCATGCTCTTATGGTCCCAGAGGATCAAATATGCCCCAATTTTTGAGATCAGCTTCTTCCAGGAAGTCCTCCGTAATCTCCCAGGTGCGACACATCTCTTCATTTTGTACTTCTCAGTACCTCTTAATCTCTGCATTTGTTTGGGAGATCATTTAGTATAAATATACTATAACATAAAATATAATTATAATATAATTTATAATAGAATCTAATTATATAATCTGGTCCATCCCCATTACCATATTATAAACTCCATGAGGTTAGGTATTGGGTCTCTTTTTGCTAGCTATTTTATTCTCTGTACCTGACATGGTAGTTTGCATACAGAAAGTGATTAACAAATATTTGACGATTAGACCAATCTTTAGTTTGGCTATATGTATCTTCTTATCCATTTTAGTCTCACTGGCAAGGTTTCAGGATGAGCATCAAAGGACAAGAATGACAACCACAACCAGAACACTAGGTACTATTTATTGAGCTCCTACTATGCACTGAGCCGAGCTAAGGCCCTTTCAAGCAATTTACTTAATTTTATTATTATTATTTTTTAAGTTTTTTTAAGTTTTTTAAAAATATTTTATTTATTTATTTGTCAGAGAGAGAGAGCACAAGCAGGCAGAGAGGCCGGCAGAGGCAGAAGGAGAAGCAGGCTCCCCGCTGAGCAAGGAGCCTGAGGTGGGACTTGATCCTAGGACCCCTGCGATCATGACCTGAGCTGAAGGCAGCTGGTTAACTGGCTCTACCACCCAGGTGTCCCATGGCATTTGTTTAATTAATATTCACAAGGAACCCAGGAAGTAGGTTCTACTATGCCTATTTCAGAGGTGAAGAAATTGAGGTTGAGAGAAGTTTCGTACTATAGCTTCAGCAAGTTACCTCGTGGCTTAAAAGAGCACAGATTTATCATGGTACAGCTCTGGAGGTCAGAATCTGAAATGGGTCCTACTGAGCTGGTATCAGGCACCAAAGGAGCTGCTTCCTTTTGAAGGCGCTAGGGGAGAATCCATTTCCTGGCCTTTTCTAGCTTTTAATTAATTAGTTAATTGATTTTTATTAAAGCTTTTGTTTATTCATGAGAGAGTGCGAGTGTATGCGCATGTGTGGGGGAGGGGCAGAGGGAGAAGCAGACTCCCCGCTGGGCAGGAAGCCCAGCTCAGGGCTCCATCCCAGGACCCTGGGATCATGACCTGAGCTGGAGGCAGATACTCAACTGACTGAGCAACCTCGGCAACCCGTATCCAGATTTTAGAGGCCGTCTATATTCCCGACTTGCACCCTTGCCTCCTCATTATAAGGACATTGTGATCACTTTGGGCCCACATGTAAAACCCAGGATAATCTCTCCATCTCAAGATCCTTAATTATATCTGCAAAGTCCCTGCAAAGTCACTTAAAGTTTTGGGGATTAGGATGTGTCCACATCTTTGGGGGATCATTAGACCACAGACCGCTGTGTTGCCTCCCTTCTGGAATCTTCTTTCAGGGCCTCCGATAAACCAAAGTGCATCCCTCTCTCTGTGTAGGTTCATAAGGCTTAAATTGAACAGAAGCCCCCAAACATGCTGATAAAGTGGACCAGAAGTCACAGGGCAGCCCTTCCCCCTTCCTTGGGAGCCCAGAGTTGGGGACAGGAACCAAACAGCAGTGAGCCCTCCTCCAGCATCAGCCAGAAGCAGGGGCCCAGCCCTGGGGCCACAGGTTTCTCACTAGGCCCCGCTGATCTTCAGGGTCGTGTCTGACATTTGCTGGCTGGCCCTGCCAGGCTCTACGTCTTCCAGTGTAATTTGGGACAATTAAAATGAAGTGTTAGCAAGCACCGTGTTTCCCTGCAATGATGAGTTTCTAGCATAGTGTAGAGCTGAGCAGCTGGGTCCCTTGATCCATCAGAGGGAGCCGATGCCGGCCTCCAACCTCAACGCCGATCTCCCACGTGGAATGAATTAACATGGCAGATATAATTTCCCTGGGTCACCGTGCTTTGCTCTGCAGATCTGTCTCCGTGCAAGCTCAGGGGACGGCTGACTGCGGCCACCTGCTTGCCTGGCCTTGGAGGCCTTGGCTGGGGCTGTCCGGCCCCACCCCCAGCTTGTGCTTTTAGCTGAGAATCCCCATCTCCGGTCTAATCACCAGGGGGAGGGGAACACAATCAACTTGGGTGTAAAATTCTAAAGTCCTTTGAAAAATGCAATTGGAACATAATCCTGCCTGTTAACATTTCCCAGTTAATTATCATGGGCTGTATTTTTGGCATCAGAGCTGTGCTGATGGGGGTGTGTGTGTGTGGTGGCTGGGGGGTGGCGGATTCGTCACAATACCAGTTTTAGGGCTCGTTTATCTTGTCTTTTAGACTAATTATCCCAAACTCACCACTAGGCTGTCACACTTACATGCTCCAATAAATGTAGTTTTAAATCAGCCTGACTTTGCGGCAGGGGTAGCGCGTCCCTGGCTCGTGTCTAACTAGGGCCATCCATCTGCAATCATGGCGCTGAGGGGAGGCGGCACCGTTCCGGCCTCCGTGAATGATCATGCTTATTTATATGCAAATACGTTTGACAAATCAATAATGTATGATTTAGCTGTACTCTGGCTGGCAAGCCCAGGTGGGTCAGCCACCACCCCCCATCCCCGCCAAGGGTGTGTGTGTGTTTTGGCCCCTGCCCCATCCCACCTGGGCTTTGCTTGCAGCCCCCCTTCCCCACTGCCACCAACTTCTAAGGTCTCCCAGTTCACGGTTTCTTTGTTCGGCTCAAGGAACTTACTCTCGTGAGGGTCTTCGACACTGTCTCGGGCTCTGCCCCAAGTAAGACTTCGCCCCTTTCTTAAACTCAGCCCATTGTTAATTTACCTATTTATTGAGCATCTCCTATGTCTCTCTCTCTATGTCGACACCTGACCTACCAAGCAAAACTTCGTATCGTATTTCCCATGGTCCCGTGTTGTTCCAAGTGCTTTACATACACTATTATTTAATCCTAATCCTAAGGAGACAGGTGTTATTACTGACCCCACTTTACAGAGGAAAAGACTATGATACTCTGTTGTCTAAGAGTATGCAGCTAGAGAGTACCAGTTCTGGAATTCAAATCTGGTCCCTATCTGCTGGGCTTTGCTGTTGTCACGTGCTATGTGAGTGCTGTGTCTATCAAGGAGTACATGAGGCAGATAGTCCCTGACCTCATGGAGCTTTCATTCTGGTTGATGGACTGAGTGCAAGAACAAAATAAAAACAATACCAGAAGACCATAAAGCCCATACAAGTATATCACTAAAAATTCACAAGTTCTGACACTGCCTATGAAGGAAAATGACAGAATGAAGAAGTAATGGAGTCACGAAACTTACTTAGCTGAGCACAGAGCTGCTGGAGTGTGGTCAGCCCAAAGGAGGGTGTTGTCTGATTTTGCCCATTTCTGGGGACTTCTAATTTGGCAGTAAGACTCCCAGAAGCAGAATATATTTTTTTTAAAGATTTAAAAAAAATTATTTGACAGACAGAGATCACAAACAAGTAGGCAGAGAGGCAGGTGGAGAGAGAGGAGAAAGCAGGCTCCCTGCTGAGCAAAGAACCTGATGCGGGGCTCCATCCCAGGACCCTGGGATTATGACCTGAGCCAAAGGCAGAGGCTTTAACCCACTGAACAACCCAGGCGTCCCTCAGAAGCAGAATATTAAGTAGTGTTTAGAGGTTGGGGAGGATGGGGTGGCTGGGTGGCTTGGTTGGTTAAGTATCTGATTCTTGATCTCAGCTCAGGTCTTGATCTCAGGGTTATGAGCAAGCCCTGTGTTGTGCCTCATGCCAGGTGTGGAACCTACTAAAAAAAAAGAAAAAGAAGTTGGAGAGGAGGTGGTAGGGAAAGGTGGGAGTTCTAGGTCCCAGAGAGAAGAACTTTGACAGGTGGAGCCCTTCTTCACTCCAGAAGAATTTACTGAGTGGATACTATGTCCAGATGCCTCACCTCAATCAATATCCACAACAACTTCATGAAACATGTGCTACTATTATCCCCACTTTATAGATGACCTCAGAAAACTGGGGCCCACTGAGGGTAAGTGACTTGCGCAGGATCACAGAGCCAGCAAGTAAATGTGGGATGGTGACATTTGATATAGAACCTCTGTCCAGTTCTCCAGTTCTAATTGTATCTCTAACTTACCTCTAACCCTAAGTAGAATCCTCCAGGATACGCTAGAGCCCAGGGCTGACTCAGAGTTCTGTCTGCATCTCGCCAGAGCATCTTTTCAAACCCACCCAGACACACCCACCATTGCTTGGTTGCAGTGTACCTGGGACCAACCATACCCACAGGGGAGTCTCGAACCCTTCAAAGTCTCCCTAGGCCCTTCACAATGGAGCCAACCATTCAATGCTCTCTTCAAGCTCCAGCCAAACTGAACTTTGTGTTTTAGTTCCCCAGGTTCCCTATGCCGCTGGCTTCCAAGCCATTGTGCGTTGGGTGTTCCTTCTGCTGGTCTCTTTTCCCCCTTCTTCTTTGCTAAGAATAACTAAGTTACTAAGATAACTTAGTCTTTTAGGTCTCTAACCACATGTCATCTCCTCTAGAAAGCCTTACTAGATTCCCTTATACCAAATCGGCTGCCTCTCTTTATGTGTCCACTTGCCCCATGTGGTCACTATCCTCCAAGATGACCCCCAAAGATTCATCTCCTGGTATCCATGCCTTTGTGTAGTGCCCTCCCACAGCACATCAGGGTTTATCAGGGTGACCAGTAGAATGTGGTATAATGATGATTTGCAACTTCTGAGGGTGGGCCACAAGACATTGTCTTTCCAGCTTCCTCTCTTGGATAATTCACCCTAGAAAGAGCCAGCTGCCATGTTGGGAGGGCACTCAAGAAGCTGCCATGTTGGGAGGGCACTCAAGCAACTGCCATATTGGGAGGACCCTCATGTGGACTTATAAAAAGGTCAACATTATAAGGAACTAAGGCCTCTTGCTAACAGCCAGCACTATCTTTCTACACATTTGAGTAGAGTTGCCTTGGAATCAGATCCTTTAGCCCCAGTCAAATTTTCAAATGACTGCAGCCCATGTCAACGTCTTGACTACAACCTCATAAGAAATTCTGAGGCAGAAACATGCAGTTAAACCACTTGCAAATTCCTGACATAAAGAAACCATGATGGATAATACATGCTTATTGTTTCAGGCCAAAAAAGTTTTTGAGGTAGTTTTTTAAGTAGAAATGGACAGTTGATACATCTCATCAACATAATTTCCCATTTTGTTTTCTGTCTTCTACACTTGCCTGTGAGTTCTGTGAAGACAGGGACTGTTTTTTTCACAGTTGTATCCACAGCACTTAACAAGGAGCCTGGCACATGACGGAGTAATCGGTAAGTGAAGGATTGTGGGGGTGGGTGATCCAAGAGGGGTTTCAGAGGCCAACACTGAGCTGGGCCCCCTGACTCCTCTTCCAGCATAGGCTCAGAAAGGATGAGGGCCTCCCTGGAAGAACATGCCATTTTCCACCCTCTGCTCATTTCCGCTTCGTCCACGTGGCTTGAGAAGTCAGAGCGAGATGGCTTGAACAAAATCCTTTCTCTCTAGAAGTTTCCAGGAACCATAAGGTAGAGGCAGGAAGCAGATATTTTGCTGACTTGAAAAAGCAGCAGCGGGCTGTGTCCAGATGATAGGGGGCTCATCAATTCCAGTTAGCGGCTCCCCTCCTGGCTCAGGAGATTGTTCGTGCCTCATCTCCCAAACTATTAATGCCAGCTCTCCCTAGCACACGCGGCCAGGCCAAGCTCTGGGCTGGGGACTGTTGCTTCCTGCAGGGCTCACGGCCATGAAATATTCAGTGCCAGAGACTTCTCCTCTCATATTTCTTCATATTCAGAGTGGCCACTCAATTGATATGTAAATAAAGTGTACCAGCACTGAGCTTGTCCCACACTGCATTATTTAAGCCGCAAAACAATGCATCATCCGTCATGGGGCCCATTGGCGGGACCCTGCTGGGCGCCGGGCAATAAAGCCCACAAGAGCCTCATCAGAAGCAGCGGGTGGCCTAGTGGAAGTTCATTTATGCATGAAATATTCAGCCAGCAACAGTGCCAGCCTTAAACATCAGTAATTGGGGGGTTTCTATTGCTCCTAACTAGTGCCTCTAAATTATTGCAAAAGACTGGCCAATTTTCAAATTACATATATTTGTCATGCTCTTGTACCTTTCCTGAACTAACTGAAATGGCCCCTGTGTTGTGGCTGCTTGCACACTCACCATGGTGAGCCAAGCCCAGTGGGGCTGGGATTCTCCGCGGAGTAGAACGAATAGGGGCTCCATCAGCCCAACAAGCCCTAGGCTGCCTGCCAACCTCACTCTCCTAATTGCTGGCCATGACCTTGACTCAGGGCCCTAAAGTGGGGCCTTCTTCATGACTAGGCCAGCTGTCTGAGGCTCTTGGGGGCCAAATACTCTCCAGGGTTCTCCTGGGAAGGGCTGGGTCTGATGTCCAGCCCTTGTGGGGACCTGCCTAGCTCTATGAGGTCAGTCTGTCATTCAGTATTTATCGAGCACCTTCTCTGCCCTGGACCTGTGTGAAATATTGGGGATACAACCGTGGCTAAAAGACAGGCTACCCCTGCCTTTAAGGAACTCACAAATTCAGTAGCTCACAATTCCATTTAGATTACTGAGTAATCCTTGCATACCGTCTAGGTTGGCTTCCCTGGAGGTGGACCCTGACACTGGAATGGGTTCATCAGAGGTCATCCCAGTAAACAATGGTGGGAGCGGGAAGAGGCCATAGGGAAGGGAAGGAAGTAAGGACAGGAAATGTTCATGAGCCCGGCAACTGGGGTTCAGTGTCACGGGGACCTCTGAGAGATAGTGAACATACTATCTGAATTATTCTCCCTAAGGGGTGAGGGAGCAGGGTTATTTATCCAAAAACTCCTGTAGTCCCTTTGAGTAATTCAAAATCAGTAATTGAACCAATTTCAGAGAGGTGCCCCTGCCTGTGGCATGGGAGGGGTGCAGGTCGGTAAAGGCAATTTGCTTGGCATCCTTGCCAGTGTCACCCCTGGGAACTGCCAGCATCTTATAACCATCTGGGAATGGAGGGTCTCATTTCTCCCCCTGAATTCTGGCACAGCTGCTATGTGTGGAGGGACAGAAGTGGGGGGTGGTCCCTGGGGAGGGCCCACACTAACCTGCCCAGGGGGTGGCTGATCTTTTGGAAAACATAGCTTTGCCTTTTAGTTGAATGGTTACTTGCATTGGCCAAAGGAGGAAGGAAGGATGAAGGAAGGGGCACTAATCATGTCATGACCATTTCCAGATAATTTCTAATTATCTCAAGAATGCCTTTTCACTTGGCTGATATCCCTTACCCTTCAGGTCTTAGTAAAGTGCCACCTCTTCAGAGAAGCCTTCCCTGATCACCTATCCAAGTAGATCTCTGTTCTTGTATTCTTTGACCTAGTCTGCTATTATTTCATCCATAATCTACGAATTGTGGTAAGTTACTTATCTGCTAGCTTGCCGTCAGTCTCCTCCCACAAGGTGGTAAATTCCAGGAGGGACTGACCACATCTTCTCAATTTACTCTTTTACTTCCATTGATTCTCCTGGCATCTGGCTCACAAATGCTTAGCCTCAGAAAATGCTGCTGAGTGAGTGAATGAGGAGATGAAAGCTGGGATATGGGTATTATGAGTCTTCTTGTTATAGATGGGGAAAAGGAGGCCAGGAGAATCTGAAGGAATTGCCCAAGTGTTCAAGTCTGGGCTGGAACCAGGGCTCGATCCCCAATGCCCTCCAGCAATAACTTCCTTTCCAGCCCTTTTCCATATCAATTTTCAGCATTACACCTTCTCAATCCATACCTGGGGAACCTTGAGGTCAAATTCAGCTTTGAGATTCACACGTGAGAAAATTCCAAGCACTGAATTGTTCATACACCGGGCAGGTAGGAAAGAGTGGGTTGAAATTATGTCCTCCCGGTATCCCAGCCTGGCAAGCACAGGGTGGGACTGGCCTATCAGTCAGCTCTGCCTCTGGGCTTTGCAGGGCGGTGATGTTGGGTGTCGAGTCCCAAGGTTTAGCTACCAGAGCCATTTAAGATCCTGAGGAGAAGAAAATATTAAAATATTAAAATATCCAAGAAACCCTTCAGGGCCAAGACCTTTTTCTGATAATTTCCTCAAAGACATTTCCCATTTCCAGTAATAACCCTTTCTTTGTTGCCCTCTGCAATGGGCTGGGATTTTGTTGTTCTTGTTGTTGTTCCTTTTTGGAAAAAGGAAGCAGATGAGTCTCTGTGGTATTAGCTGATTTTTAAAAGCTGTTAAGATGTAAAAATAATCTCAGATTTATAGGAAAAGTTACAAAAATAATTCAAATAATTGTATAACCTTTATTATACCTTATTATAAATTAGCATTCATAGAGTATTATTATCTAACTGAAAACCTTCTCCAAATCTCACCAATTGTCCAGTTATGTGGATAAAGTGCCCTTGAATGAACAACACTGCTGGGTCTGGGGCTGGGGTTAAGAAGACCAGGTTCTAATCCTGGCTCTTTTCCTTTTTAGTGGTCTGGGGACCTTGGATAAATAATATATTCCACTACCCAAGGTTTGTTTTTTTCCTCTATAGAATGGTAATGATAATGCGACCTTCTTCATAATATTGTTTCAGAATTAAATGAGATATATATTGAAAGGACTTACCCCTGTATCTGGCAGCCAATATACATGCAATAAGTTGTAGCTCTTGCAATTAATCAATTAACAGCATAGGAATGCCCCCCCCTTTTAAAAATAATCTCCATACCCAACGTGGGGCTTGAACTCATGACCCCAAGATCAGAAGTCACATGCTCCAATGACTGAGCTGGCCAAGTGTCCTAGGAATGCCATGTTGCAATGAGGGCATTTAACCCTGCTTCTGCCTTCTCCAGGTTTGGGATAGTGAATAAGGCCCCTGGCTTTACCTTGGATCCATCCTGACTCATCTGCTCCCTCTGCCTGTGGGCACATCCCTTTGTTCCTTCTCTCACTTTGGCTATGGTTGCAGTGGGGGGTTCATAGGTAAATGACCAAAATTCTGTTTTAAGTCCTCATGGATCTCTTAGCTCCCTTGTCTCAGGCCCTTCTCCACAACCTAGGGGAGTCTCCTTATTCCCTGCCCAGGTGCATCCTGGAAATGTGGGAGAGAGTACTTGCTGAGGGACAGGCCACAGCACTTGGTGAATACCAAATTTCCTGTCTGAGAGACATTCTGAC
Source organism: Meles meles (assembly GCF_922984935.1). Lineage (NCBI taxonomy): Eukaryota > Metazoa > Chordata > Mammalia > Carnivora > Mustelidae > Meles > Meles meles. The sequence continues at coordinate 64,129,917 of NC_060081.1, read as the reverse complement.
AATTCCCCAGAAAGTCTGCCACGGGAACGAGCTTCATTTGCCCCCACTAGTGATCAGCTCAGCCAAACGCACCACGTGTCGGCTCTCCATCCTTCTATGGCTCACTCTTCTCCTTCCTCATTTCAGGGGTTAACATCTATGCATAATACCCGAACCTGAGTTCTTGCTTTAAGTTCTGCTTTGTGGGGGGTGGGGGGATGACTCAAACTAAGGCAATCGCCCATCAGCACTTTGGAAAATGTCTGCTATGTCCCTTGTTTTTCAACCACTTCTAGGAGCCAGTTTCCAGCCCCAGGCTTGTTGAATTTGCCCCTCAGTTTCCCTTTCCTTCTGTTTTACCTCGTCTTAGGAATGCCTGGTTGTCAGAGAGAAATACCTCACCTCGGGTGGGGCCAGACCTTTGGATGTCACTTCAGAATACCACTAGACTCCACCCTCCCCTCTAACTTTGGCCACTGCCCTAGCTCAGACCTCATCATCATCTCCCACGAGGACTGTTGAAAGTGCCCCCAGTCACCTCCTGTCCTGAACTTCTCCCCTTCAATCTATTTTGTACAAGGCTTCTCATCATGCAATTCTGTTTTTCTATTTCTAAACTGCTTAAAGAACTTTTTGACCTATACGATGAAGCCTCATACTGCAACCTGGCACACAGAGTCCTGGTCAAGCTCTTCAGCCCTTCCCGCATCTCTGCCAGATTTCTGTCTTCCAGGACTCCCAAGTCCCCGCAGTTCCCAAACACACCAGCCTGACTCATGTTCTGTGCCTCTCCATGCACTGTTCCCTCCACTAGGGAAGTATATCTACTCCAGTGGGCCCAGAAAATTCTTGTTGATTGACCTTCACATTTCATCTCAAGCACCACTGCCCCCCAGAAGCTCCTGACCATGTCCTCCCTTGCTTCTTTCCTAGGGTAACATTTATTGCCCTGAACTGAAACTGTGTCTTCATTTGCCTAGACTGGAGTTCCTTAAGGGCAGGCCTGTGCTTTTTCCCATTGCATCTCTCAAACCTAGCACAGTGCTTGGCTCAGATGAGCACCTGGGAAATGTTTATGGGATGAATTCAAATGACAGTCTTTTGGATCCAGCTCAAAGATCTGGACTCCTTTTATTCAAACCTACATGCTTGAGTTTTATGCTCATTGGTTTGCTAAGAGGTCTAGGGGCTGGAGGGACCCTATAGAGAGAACAGGAAACTGAGTCACATTGGTCTGATTTGGACAGAACCATTAGTTGTAGTTTTCCTCCTTCCCTATTTTCCCAATGTTCACATTTGCTCCCTTTTTGACTGTCCTGGTCCCAATCATGGACGTCTGCTTCTCCTTGATTCCTGAGCTTCCCAAATAAACTTCCCATTAGTGCTTTCCTGATGCAAATGTCGAATGGTCCTATGTGGATGCTATTAAAATAATGAATGCAGAAGGGTATAGATGAACAAGGCTGGGAATCGATCTTGGACCACTGATGAGATCATTAAGAACTGGGGGGAAGGAGTGGAAGCATCACTCTCACAGGTTGAGATTTCAGCAGTGCCTCCTCCCTCCCTCCATCAACTCCTTTCCCCTTTCCCATCTCCCCTTTGATTTATGAGCTGGAAGCCTACCCCTCCCCCATCCATTACCCTCAATGCAGTGCTAACTCACCATAGAAAATCTATTTGAGTCAAATGGACTTTTTATCTTTGCCTGGGAATTAATGCATTTTGTAAAAGATATTTTAATCATGCTTTCCTTGTGGCAAGAATTTTTGCATAAAAATATCTGCCTCAAAGACTCAGGCAGGTGCCATGTAGAAGATGTATCTTGGCTCCTTGATAGGGAGCACATAGCAAGGAGTCTAAACTGGTCTTGCCTGAGGACTAGACGTTGTGGAGGGAAGAAGAGCTATATGGAGGCGGTTTTGACTGGGTGATGGAGAGGGGCATGGAGAACTCTTAGGGCAATTGCCTCTCTTATTTGTCAGTATATCCTTCTTGGAATCAAGTTCTCATGTTCTTATGAAAATAAAGAAGATTTTAATTGGGGTGATTTGATTCAATTCAAAAGAGGTTGAGGAGGGAGCATAATGTGAAGATAAGAGCCGTACCTTCAGGTCCAAATCCCAGCAGTACCACTTTCTAAATGTGTAGGGATGGCTCCTTGAACTAAAGAAAAATTAGTTATTATTTCCTTGATACATGAAGATTGAGTGAAAATATATGCACAAACTTTCATTCATGTCTGGCATACAGTAAGTCCCCAGTAAATGCTAGCTTTCCTTTACTCCCTTCCTTCCTCATGTGAAGCTAGAGACATTGGGTCAATTTTTAATATGGGCAGCTCATAGCAGCCAGGCACATGGTGGGTACTCTGTAAACACATATTGAGTGAACGAGTAACTTACCTTTTGAATCACTGACAAACTCTTTTCTCTCTCTGGCTTATGGAGATTAAAAAAATTCCGCCAAACAAATCTTTCCAGGTGGGCTATAGATCTGCTATTTTCCCTGCAACCTGCCTGGATTTTATTTTTCTATCCTATTTATTTATTTTTTCTATCCCATTTATTTATTATTATTTATTTTTCTCTCTGTTATGTCAGCTTATTTAAATTCTTTTATTAGCTGATATTTTCTTTTTTTATTTACTTGTTTGCTCACTGCCTGACTCTCATCCTGGATTATGAGCTTCACGATGGCCCATATCTTTCTCACGACCCATTGTATCCCTAGGACTTGGCACATACTAGGTACTAAATAAAATATTTGTTGAATATATTCATAAATAAGTAAGTGAAATAAATAAAATTGCCTGTTTTTTCGTTGATCCCTGCTTGATTGTATAAGTGCCAGGAAAGCAATACCAGGTCAGTCCATTTCAAGGATGGCTTGTACAAAGGACTTAAAACTGTAGCCATAGGAATGGCAGTGGCTGTGGGGGACACTAGTGAACAGAAGTGCCCAACAGTCCTGTGTAAGATCTCTGAGTGTTGCAAAAAATTGCTCTCCTTGTCTCTATTGATCTAGGAAGAGAGGAGGGTGGTTTGGATTGCAAAGACCAGCCTCTTAGTGAGAGTGGTAGAAGGGGAGGGGATGACCCCTGGCAGCCAGGTAGGAGAGGGTGTTGCAGAGGTCTTCTTGAGACCATACAGATGACACACCAGCTTGGAGAGAATGGGAGAGAAGACATTCTTCTTCCCCATAAGCCCCTGGTTTGATGGTCAAAGGAAAGAAGCGTATATTGCTTGAGCTCCCCTCCCTCTGCCCATTGGTGCTGGTGGAAGGAGTGGCTTCCAAGGCTAAGATGAGGCGTGGCAGGGAGACCACTTGCAGATGGGCATAACTTCCAGAATTCCAAAGGTTTGTGCCAGAGGCTCTCGTTGTCTCCCAGGGGCTCAGGTTCTCATGGCTGATAGGCTCAAGGGTGAAATATCAGCTGCTCTGACTTAATCCCTCTGCTGTGAATTGTTTTGGAGAATGGTTCTGTCCTGGAGAAAAGTGGCTGCAGGAAGAGTGAATGGGGTGCATTCACTTACTCATCCATTCAATCACTTGATTTTATTAATTCACTCCATGAATTTTTTGAGCACTTCCTATGTGTGAGTTATTATGTCAGGTTAAGGAATTCAGGAATGTAAGACATTCACAGTATCTGCCAACGTGAAGCTTATGGTCTAATGGAGGAAGACCACTTAGAAGATAAAGCACTAATAAACATACAATCACAGTTATGATCTGCTAGGAAGGGAAACTCATCAGTATCAGTTCTCAATTGTCAGCTAATGCTGTGTAACAAGCCATCCCCACACATGGTGCCTTAAAACAAGCATCCATGTACCTCATGGATGTCATGTCGTTCAGCCCTGTAGGCTGAGCTCAGGCTGGTTGTTCTTCTGGTTGTGACTCAGTCACTTGTATACCTGGCTGTGGGTTGCCTGTGGGTTGGCTGATCTGGATGGCTTTAACTTGGATACCTGAGGGCAGCCCATTTCTGTCCAGCCGTCTCATTGCCAGCCAGCCTGGGCCTGTTCTCACGGTGAAGGCAGGTGAGCAAGAGGGTAAGTGAACATACACAGTGCTTCCTGGAAGCCTCGGCTCAGTCCCTGCACACCGCCACTTCTGCTTCATTCCCTTGGCCAAAGCAAGTCCCAAGGCCAGGCTAGATTGTAGGGGTGGGGAAATAGACTTTACCTCTTTAGTGAGAGAGCTGCAAAGTCATAGGTGAAGTCTGTGGATGAAAGAAGAGGGGAGGTGGTGAGGCATGGGGCACGGACGCAGTCATTCTCTTGCAGCCTACCTTGCCCATGTAGAGGAGAGCACTTGATATAAGCCAATGGGAGGCCCCTCTGAGGATGTGACATGTCAGCTGAGCTCTGTGGGTTAAGTACAAGTGATCCAAGTCAAGAGAGCGTGTGTTCTCTGAGCTCTGGGGTGGGAGTGAACTTGATAGAATCGGGAAGCTAGAAGCAGGGTGACATGGCTGGAACATGATGAGAGAGTCTTTGGGAGGACACGAGGTCAAAGATGAAGGCAGAGGCCAGCTCAAGCTTGTTCTGGGGCTGCCCTGCCAGGGGCACAGGGTTTCTTTGAAACTACAATCATAATAGTCAATCACAAGAGCTCTAATTCATGGAGCATCGACTATGAGCTGTGTCTGGGTAGTTGGATGGAGGACAAGACACTGTCCTTGTCCTTGAAGGACGCAAAGAAAAGTGGGGAGTGACTGGTCACGGAGCAAGTGACCATGCGTGTTGGGGGTGTGATGAATGGAAGTGCAAAGCTCAGTCACCCATGAAGGGGTCCTGTTGAAGGAGCTGCCTCCTTGCCGGGTGGGGGCCAGGGGAGGGGAGCTGGGCCAGGAAGATGAATGGGGGCTTCAGGTGTTGAAGAGGCAGAACACTTTCCTTACTTTTCCTTCTGAACAAGTAATAAACTAACAGCTCAATTTCTTTTCCCCTTAAAATAACTAATAGACATCCTCATGTGGTTTTATTTAGTAATGATTTTCTGACCCAAATTTTATTTTCTGAGTGGAGTGAGGGGTCTGGGTGATAGATATGTGTGTGAGAAGCAGCCTGAGGGTCAGTGTGGCTGAATGTAGTGGAGTGTCTGCGCAGGAGTAGGGGCTTAAAAGGGAGCAGGTCAGGTCTGTGGAGGATGTTGACTGGTGGGGGGTTTGGGCTTTTGGCTGGGTCTGGGGTTGGGTCAGGATGGAGTCTGGGCTTTGGGAAAGACCACTCTGGTGGGGCATGCGTGCATGGGAGGTGTGTGGGACTGGGTAGCCAGAGTTGCTGCAGGAACCCAGCAAGTATGGGAAAGAACCAGGGAGCAGCATTGGTGTGAGGGGTGTACGCCAGGGAGGGGGAGATGGAAGGTCATGCAGACCCTGAGGGAGGGCATGCAGACCCTGAGGGAGCCACTGAGGAGGTGGTGTCTGGCCAGTGGGAGGGGTTCATGGAGGCTAGAGGGGTTCCTGGGGGGGGCGTTCTCTGGAGAAATAGAAGTGGGCAGAACCCTTCTCACTCCAGACCTCTCCTCTCTGGCCTCAGCCTCAGAGAGCTGAAGACCCCAGCGGCAAACAGGCTTCCCAGCCACTCTGTGATGGTGTGGGAGAGAGGAGGAGGAGGCTGGAGCACCAGAGTGGCCAGCATGGAGTGGAGTGGTACCATGGGAGCAACCCCAAGGAGGATCCTTTCCTGCACGGTGTCAGGGAGAGAGAGGGGTTGGAGGAGGTCAGTGGACCTGGGTTCAAATCCCACTTTATTCAGATACTGTAGGGAGAGGTCAATGGGATGCTTAGCTCAGAGTTAGGCTGGTGGAGGCTGTCCAGAAATCCCAGCAGAGTTGCTGATCCATGGCTGCGGGGACACCTTCAACATGGAAAGCCAGGTGGCTGTTGCCTTCTGAGTTGTGTAATAAAGACAGGAGGGATGGGTGACAAGGGCAGATGGTGGTCTTCAGGGTCATGTGACTTGGTGGTGCTCAGCCTTATTGGGGTGGGCCTGGAAGGAGGCCTGGCCTTTGGAGGGGGGCTTGTCCATCCTGAATGCCGCTCTCCCATTCTCTACGGAACTGCCATCCATCAGGGCCTCTGGCTGTCAGGCAGGCCACTGAGGGGGCCTGCGGGCGAGGGACGCTTCCCCTGACAGGGAGTCCTTCACTGTCAGCAACTTCGCCTCAGTGGGTTAATAAAGCCATCCATCACCCTTCTCCACGCCAGGTATCTCAATACTTACTCAATACCACCCTGGGGGGCAGGAGCCTGCAACAGGGAGGCTCACCTGGCACCAGGGCGCTGGGACAGGGAGAACATGCTGCAGCCCAGATGTGAGCCCAGTCCCGGTCCTCCCTCCCCTGGGTGGTTTAGGCCCCTCCGAGATCAGCCAGCTCATGGGTTGTGAGGCTGTGGGCTGACTAACGGCAGTGAGTCACACTGAGGTTTTTATTTGCCCTCTTACTGCTTGCAGAGGACAAATCCTGGGCTGGAAATACGTGTCCACTCCCCTGAGCTGCCCACAGCGCTCAGCCCCACACATCTGTCCCCAACACAGGGTCAGGGATGGGGGGGGGGCTTCTTGGGAACACCAGTGGGTACACAGGTCTGGCTGTTCAGCAGAAGGCACTTGAGGGACACTGGGGGTGCTTTGATGTCTGTGGGAGCCGAAAAAGTTTGGACTTGTGCAGGAGAGGTGAGGGAACTTGGGTTGATGAGCTTTGATCCAATGACAGGCTCTTGTCTGCTGAGCACTTATGATGTGTACTTGACTTGCATCATACCAGGGACCAGGGGCAATTCTCATTGCCGTTATGCGGATGGCAACAGAAGTCTAGAGGAGTGAGTTGTGTGTGCTTACTCAGCCAGAAAGCCCAGAGCTGGAATTGGAACCCAGTTCCAATTCACCTGACTTGGGAGCCTTGCTCTTAATTGCAACATGTTGCTGGTTTCAGGGTGAGGTCCTTTCACAGTGCTAAAATCCCCCCAACAACTCTGTGAACCAGTGTTATCCCTCTCTGTGCCCCCTCCCCCACTGCCGGTTTGATCCCTCCTGCGAAGAAAGCTCAGAGAGGGGATGTGAACAGTGCAGGGTCACACAGCCAGGAAGCTCAGAGCTGGGATCCCACCTGGGGCTGCGTGACTCCAAACCAGTGATTCCCCCCACCGCCCCATCAGACCAGTGTATTTGCAAATGTTTACAGCCACAGATTCTTCTCTAGCTAAAAAAAGAGAAATTAGATGTGGGATCCAGATAGGAAGAGCAGACGAAAGAGGGGGCCACTCTGGCTCAGTTGGAGCCTGTTCCAGTTACCTGCTACTGCCGTGTAACAAATCGTTCCAAAGCTTGTTGGCTTAAAATGCCACAATCATTTATTATCTCTCAGTTTTTGTGGGTCAGGAATTCAGATGGGGCACAGTGGGGATGGACTGCTTCTGCTCCATGGTATCTGTTAGAAGCCTTGCAGGCTGGGGCACGGGTCATTCTCTCTCTCTCACATGTCTGGCAGGTGGTGCAGGCTTTAGGCTGGGGGGCTCGGGTCCTCCCCGTGCAGTGTCTCTGTGCGAGCTACTTGGATTTCCTCACAGCATGGAGATTGGGCTCAAATAGCAGGCACCCACAGGGAATAAGGCAGGCAGAGACTATGTTGCCTTTTATGGCCTGGCTCAGAAAGTCATGCAGCCTCTCTCCTGTCAGGTTCAAGGGGAGGAGAAGAACATGTGGGACTGGAAATACTGCTGGGGCTATTTTTGGAAAATACCATCTGTCCCAGGGCCTGAACCGGGAGCTGGGTGAACCCCTTCTTCCCTCCATAGCTCTTGAGTAACCTATAGGTCCAAAGAATAATGGAAGAACTGCCCCACAACGTGTGGCCTGACACACAGGTGGCATTTGGAAGACCAGTCAATGTATTAAGCCACAGTCAAACCACAGCTTTCCTTTTCTAAATGGACTGGTCTCTGTCAAAGTGGGATTTAGCCTCATCACTAAGCTCTCTGGGCAGGTTCTCTCTGCATTTGTTCATGATGAAGGGGGGACACTGAGTCACAGTTGTCAGGGGACTCTCTGTGCTCAGGTGGAAGAGACCCACATGCAGCAAATCATCTTGGGCAACATACCAGAGAACTTACAGAGGCCAAGTTAACCCTCATGAGCCAGAAGGAACACATGGACATTCCTAGGAGCCACAGGGATGCTGAGGACTTCCTCCTGTGGTTGGCTCCTCCCTGACTTCTGGCCTTCCTGATCTTCCTCTCTGTGACCCCAAGGACTTTTATAGTGTCCCCTGCTTTGCCGTGGAATAGGGGCTTCTGCTTGGCCTGCTCCCTCTCCCCCTCTGGTAGTGCCCCCTCCAGACCAAGCCTAAACCAGCCCCCGACTCTGATTCCCCTACCTGGGTCCTCCTGGCTGGATCCGTCCACCTCCTGTTCACTGGCTTTTTGACCAGCAGCTGTATTAGTTGAGATAATTCTGTCAATGCACGTCTTTTGTACCCAGAACATGCCTGGTAAATTTGTTAAAGAATACCCCAGGCTAACACATCATTACACTCCCAAACTCATCTATCTTTACTTCGGATTAATTCTTTTTTCCCTCTCTCTTCACCTCCTCCATAAATCCTGGTGCACTTAATTAATTTCAGTTCCACTGTAAGGTCCATAATACAGAATTGTTCAAGCAAACACAAAATTAATTATTCTATTTACAGCCTTCTCATTGAGAGGAGCATTTCATCTTTCATAATTACATTTTGGAACATCCAATTATGAATTCAGGCGCCTGCTGCTTTGCATATGGGGACGGTCCCTGAGTGTCCTCGAGGTAGGGGACTTGGGCTGGTGGCCTCTTGTGCCTCCCACCACTGACCCAGGTACTGCTGTTCAGTCCCTGAAGGACCTTTCTAGGAGACACTGAAGCAGGGGCAGAATGGCAAGGTCTGGAAGGAAGTGGTGCCCAGAGATGGTGGTGAAGGGAAGGAGGTGGAAGGGTGGGGGATGTGCCAGTTTAATTGGGATCTCATCATATGAGTGAGAGACTTTGAATGGGAGGAAACACACCTCTTCATCTTGCCAGGTTGGCAGGGAAGATTCTCTGCTTTTCTGCAAGTCAGTGAGCCAGACATGCAAGGCAATCTCATGTCTGGCTTTTGTCTGGCTCTCAGGCGTGAACCCTGGAGGCCTGGCTTCCCTCCTTCTCTCTGCCCTTGGTCAGAGGACCTCTTGGTGGTATGAATCTCACCAAGCCACCAGGCTCTTGGGCAGGACACCTCCAGCAGAGTAGGTAAGAGAGCCACTCTCTCTGCTCCCCAGGGGCTGTTCTCTGCCTCTCAAAGTTTATGTATGGACCAGGAGTGCCTCTCACATGGGATTGGAAGTCCCTCTGTTCAGGACCCTGCTCTGGGCACTAAAGAGCTACCACCAGAGAGCAGCCACTTGGCCACACCACTGTGCTTGGCCCACTGGAGTTTTAAGATACTGCCAGAGCCCTGTTTGAAAACTTTAAAAAATATTGGTTTCCATCTGACCTATATTTAGATGAAATGAAGCATATCTGTTTAAAAACAAGTCCAACTATTCCTTAAAATATTTATTAAAAGTAAGACCCAGTTTTTGGAGTGGGTATTGTGGGTTTGTGCTGGTTCTCACTAACAGAGAAAATGGGGCTTCACTTCAGAATAAGTAGACATGTTTTTCTTCTTGGGGAGAAAAATCTATTGAGTTTCTGCTAAATGCTAGGCATGGTGCTGTGCATTGTGCTGGGTACTTTGTATCTGTTCCTTATTTAACCCCCCACTGCCACCCTATAGCTTTCAGGGGTGAATTCCTGACACATGGAACCTCTTCTTGGACATGTATATGCAGGCAGCCATGAAGAGACTTCAGTCCCTGGCATGCACGTGCTGTGAAATCTCTGAAAATGATTGACACCATGAAGGTGATAAGGTGTGGTGTCAGAACTGTACTGTGGACTCACACTGCTTGTCTGAAGCCTAGCTCCCGGTATGCTCTAACTTCTTAGGCAACTTACCTTCTCTGTGTCTCCATTTCCTCATGTGTGTGTGTGTCACTGGGCTGCTGTGAGGTTTCCATGAGACTGTGCATGGAAAACCCTGGCTTCTATCAGGAAGTCCCTCACCAAGAGGCCAGGTCTCAGCTTCTCCACCTGTGGAATAAGTAACTTTGGGGTAGAAGATGACAGTGATGCCCTTTGGAAATGAATGCACGGTCACAGTTCACAAATGTCAGTGCCTGGGGCATGCTAGGACTTTTGGGGAAAGGACAGGAATTAACATGGAATGTGAGGGACCCTGAGTTTGTGCACCCTCCATTTATAATTCAATCTTGTTTCTCCTTGATTAACCCCCTCTGATAGTTTCCCAGTTCATTTAGAATAAAAACATCCCCTTTCTGGTAGCTAGTAAAGATTCTGTCTGCTTACTCTCCAAACTTACCTACTTTCCACTTTCTTCTTCACGCTCTATGTACCAGTCACACCCCTTTTCCTGGAATTGACAATGTCTTTCCCACCCCAGGGCCTTTGCACTAGCCATTCTAGCCCGTGCCACACACTTTCTTCCTCTGCTCTTAGCGTGACCGGCTCTGTTCAAGTACAATCTCTTCAGAGAAACTTCTCTGATCATGCTTCTTATAAAGTAGTCCTTAGCCTGATGCTTCTCACCATATCTCTGATTAATTGCCTTCATAGCTCTTAACACTAACTGAAAGATTTTGCTTGTTTTCTTGTTTATTGTCTGTCTCCAAATCTCTAGAATATAAAGATGCATGAGAGCAGGAGTCATGCCTGTCTTGCTCTATTCTTATTGCATGATTCATGGTAGGTGCACAATAAATATTTCTGAAGTGAACACTTTAACTTCATCCCCAGTGTGACTAGAAGGAACCTGGAAAAGCAAAAGACTTTGGGACACCTTGGTTTGTGATTAGCTGTAGAGAAAATGGGCAAGGCTTAATTTTTCCTTTAAATCAGTTTTCTCATCTTGAGGAGGCTTCCTCCACCCTAATAGACCCTCAAGATGGGGGAGAGCCACTGATTTATCTCATAAGTGATTTTTTTTTTCTGGATGTGCCCATACCAAATAATTACTTGCTTTTGTGGGCCGAGAATGTCTCTCTGCTGTTCCACCTGATAGGTTTGTTTTGTTTGTTAATTAGCTATTAATTGCAAGGGCTCCTGGGGGCTGGGGGTGGAGGAGAGGCCCCAGAAGTGGATCAGGGGGTGTGGGGCAAGTGAGGACCCCAGACTGGAAAGAGAATGACCTCACTGGGTACTGCGCTAATTTATTTCAAATGTTGTCATGTCCAGATAGCCAGTGAGTTCCTGAGATGATGAGTGATTTTGTTAATTGAGTCCCATAAACACTACAGCTTAATTTCCAACAGTGGGGCTGCAGCTGGTGGGTGGGAGCTGCCGGCAGCTGCAACAGAGGCTGTCCTTGAAGGAAGAGGCCCTGGGGGTGGGGAGGCTGGCAGGGCAGGGAGGGTGTTCAAGGGCACCAACCTCACCCTGGGGGTGGGGAGGCTGGCAGGGCAGGGAGGGTGTTCAAGGGCACCAACCTCACCATGGGGGTGTACTTTCCTCTCCCCTCCCATTGCCACTCACTATTTCATGGGAATGCCTCAGTTTGGCAAAAAGATAACACCCATAAGTCACTCAAAGGGGATTTCAGGGCCACAAAGGCCCATCCTTGTCTTTCATCTTCCTTTACTTGGCTTCCTCTAAGACCTCATTTCTGTCATCCCTTCCATTTCTGAGGCTACAGTGTGTCTCCAGAGCATTCTACATGTTGCCTTTACCTACATCTCTCCAGGCCCTCCAGCAGCCCTGCTCCAGCCCACACCATCTCCATCCTGGCAGGCCCTGACAACCATTTTGTGGGTCTCTTTGCTGCCACTTTTGGCCCTGCAGTCCTTCCTCCTAATGGTGGCCTTCATGATCTTCCTGAAATGTACACCTGATCATGTAATTTCCTTGCTTAAAATTCTCCTGTGGCTTTCCACATCTTTAGATAAAGGTAAAAGTCCTTTCCCAGGTCTGTGAGACCTGTTTGGCCCCATGGCCCCTCCTCTTACCACTCTGTTGCACACCTGGGGACTAATTTCTTTCTTCTTTATTTCAGTTTTTGGATCCAATCAGATTTCTTTAATTAAAAAAAAATGAGACCTTTGAACAAGATGCCCTTCTACCTGGAACACTTTATTTTTTTTTTTTAACAAATGTTGACAATTTGCCATATTTATTTAAGAACTGTTTAAGAGGGGTGCCTAGGTGGCTCAGTTGGTCAGGTGTCTGCCTTCGGCTCAGGCCATGATCCCAGGGTCCTGGGATGAGCCCTGCATTGGGCTCCCTGCTGAGCGGGGAATCCGCCTCCCCCCGTGCCCCTCCCCCTGCCCGTGCTCTCTATCTCCCCCCTTCTTTGTCAAATAGAATCTTAGAAGAAAAAGAGTACATTAAAATTTTTTTTTTAAGAAATCAAAGGTTATAGCTACAGTTGAAACCTCTTATATTCCTCTCTTCCTTACTTCCCCAGAGGTGATTCTTTTTTTTTTTAAATTAATTAATTAATTTATTTTTTCAGCATAACAGTATTCGTTGTTTTTGCACAACACCCAGTGCTCCATGCAATATGTGCCCTCCCTATTACCCACCACCTGGTTCCCCCAACCTCCCACCCCCGTCCCTTCAAAACCCTCAGGTTGTTTTTCAGAGTCCATAGTCTCCCATGGTTCGCCCCCCCCCTTCCAATTTCCCTCAACTTCCTTCTCTCTCCATCTCCCAATGTCCTCCATGTCATTTGTTATGCTTACCTGGAACACTTTCTATGCTCCCCATCACCTCTCTCCATCTTTGCTTGGCCCACAGCTCATCCTATGGCCTCAGAAGCCCGTTCATCATTTTGGAGCAGCTTCTCTGGCCCCTGTAGTCATGGTAGGCCTCTGCAGGTGACTGAGAGCCTGGAGACATGACTGCATTTGCACACTTACACTGTGTGTAGTGACATATTGATCGTCAGACTCCTCCTTGGGGGCACAGGGGCCATGAATCTCTGGGGCAGTACTCAGTACTCCCAGCACCCAGCATAGTGCTGGCCAATACATGTGTGTTGAATTGCATGAATTCAAAATGGAATTGCTAGGAGGGACAGAGGGCAGTGGGGTGCATCGGTGGGGTGTGGTTGGTTCCATGGAGGCTACAAGGATGGGTTTCCAAGATTCTGGCAATATTAAAAGGTGTTCATATTCTTGGGTCTGAAGTTTGTTTGGGTTCAGTCCTGGTTCTATGATGACCTTTATGCCCTTGGAAGGCTCAGTGAAACTCCCTATGCCTCTGTTTCCTCATTTGCAAAACGGGTCAAATAATAGCACCTGTCTTATAGGGTTTCTGTAAGATTACATGAGGTGATATGCGAAAAATCTTAGCTTATCATCATTATTCCAATATCCTCACCTCCAAAATCATCATCACTATTTTCCTCTTCCCCTTCTCTCCTTCCTCCTCTTCTTCTCTTTTTTCATTTATCCCAACTGGATAAGGAAAAGGAAAGAAAACTGGTATTTATGGAGAACATCTTGTATGCTAGATAATTTCCTATACATTATCTCATTTGATTTTTTTCACATAGAAACTTATATTCTCAATCTCTTTCTGTCTCCTTCTCCCTTTCTGTATATGTATATATACAGGTTCCCTGAACCCAAGAACACACAAATACACAGGCAACTAGTGGCCAAGTCATGCTATGAATCCCAGTCTGTCTTGCCCCAAAGCCTTGTTGACAGAGGGGGAAATGAACTATTGTGTCATACTCCTGGGTTGGATTTCCTGTTTTCTGAATCTTATCTTCCTCTTTCTTGGCTTACATACTCATTTTGGTGGAGCACTTTTGTAGTGTCTTAAAGAGATATATAAAGAGTAAACAACTAAAGACTTCTCATGTCTGAAAGCATCCTTATTTTATTCTCACACTTGAATATTTGGCTGAGAGTACATTTTTGTTTATTTGTGTGTTTAGAATATTTTCCTTCATAATTTTGAAGCCAGTCTTTGCCAATCAGGTCCCAAAATAGCCCACGATAATTCTTATCTCTTGGTATTCATGTATAGTCCCCTCGCACATTTAATAGAAATGATCTGTGTAGCCAATAATTATGACCATAATGATATGTGGCTTCTGTCTTGCTCTCTTAGAATTAGTCTTTCTGGGGGAAGTGAGCTGCTGTGTAATGAGGAGCAGCCTTTTGGAGATGTTCACATGACGAGAAACTGACACCAACCACCAACAGCCAATGCAACTTGTGAGCCATGTGAGTGAGGCATCTTGGAAGTGGGTCCACCAGCACCAGTCAAACCTTCAGATGGCTGCAATACTGGCCATCATTTTGACTATAACCTCATGAGACCCTGAGCCAGAACCACTCAGCTAATCCACTCCTGAATTCTTGATTTACAGAAACCATGTGATATAAATATTTATTATTGTTCGAAGCCGCCAAATTTTATGCGCAATAGATAACTAAGACACACTATTCCATCATCTTCTGGTTGTTGAGACATTGGAAACATTTCTAATTTTTGATCCTTTATTTGATCTGTTTTGTTTTTTTCTCTCAGGAAACTTAGAGGATCTTCTCTTTGTATCCAAAGCCTTGACATTTTCTAACATTTCACTATAATGTGCCTGGTATGAGACTATTTTCATCCTTTCTCTAAACCCTTTCAGTGGAAATTCATATTCTTCAGTTCTCAGAAATTCTTGTAAATAGTTTTGGTAACTTTCTTCCTTTATTGTCTCTGCTCTCTCTTTCTGGAATTCTCATAATTTATATTCTTTAATTTTCTCTTCTTTTCTGTCCTATTTTCCAACTTGTGTTTTTGCTCTATTTTCTGGGGAACACCCTCCTTTTATATTCTTAGTCTTCTGAATGTTTTTATTTAAAATATACTGCATTTTAAATTTCTTTTTTTTTTCATTTTAAATTTCTAAGGCCCACTTTTAAACTGTTTGGAATATTCCTTTTTATATTTTTCTATATTTGTTTGAGGTAATCTCTTTTCAATTTCTCTTAAGATACTATGTATATAATATATAATACATATTATAATATGATATATAATATGTACATATATTTTTATAACAGCCTTATTGAGATTTAATTCACATACCAAACAATTGGCCCATTTAAAACGTACAATTCAATGGTTTTTAATATAATCACAGAGTTGTGCAATCATCAGCACAATCAATCAATTTTCATCACCCCTGAAAGGAACTCTGTTTCCTTTACTTACCACTCCACAAACCTCTCATCCATACCCAGACCTAGGCAATCACTAATGTATTTTTGTCTCTATATTTGTCTATTCTGGACACTTTATATAAATAATATATATATGTGTATATATATGTATACATACATATATGTAATATATATATTTATTGGATAGCATAATTTCTGCTTTCTTCTACTTGCTTCTTGACCTGCATTTATTTGCTTTGGTCTCTCTCTTCCATGTCAGGGGACTTTCTCAGATGTCTGTTGACTATTGGTAGTCTAATCTCATTGAAGAAGGGGGCACTAACCAGCTGATTGGACACTTCGGGTGTGTGAGTGGGCCTTGGTGACTCCAAGCTTTCCCACTGGATGGCCTGTGGCTTATTTGGTAAAGCAATCTCAGAAGTCATCATTTTAAGCAATCTCTTTTTGGGATGGCTAGATTCATAGAGAAGATCCTTTCGGTCTCCTTCCTACCTGGAAGCAAAGCTTTGATGGTCAATGTTCTGAGAGCCAAGTGGGAGAACAGCATGGGGAAACCTCAACATCCCAAGAGTGTAAGTTCCCTTGATTCTCCTAATTTCAGTCAGGAACCCTGCTCTTAATGGTGCCTGACATCTTTATTCTAGAGTTCTTTTGTTTTATAATCTCTGGAAAAAAACTCTCCACTTCATCTGCTGAAATAGGACAAAAACAATGGCTTCTCTGTGAAAGAGTACGAAGAAGATCTAGGACTCTGTTTCTTTTTTTTTTTTTTTTTTAAAGATTTTATTTATTTATTTATTTGACAGAGAGAGAGATCACAAGTAGGCAGAGAGGCAGGCAGAGAGAGAGGAGGAAGCAGTCTCCCTGCAGAGCAGAGAGCCCGATGCGGGGCTCGATCCCAGGACCCTGAGATCATGACCTGAACCGAAGGCAGCGGCCTAATCCACTGAGCCACCCAGGCGCCCCTAGGACTCTGTTTCTTAAAAATACTTTCAATCAATTTTATTAATATTTATTCAACAAACATTTATACAATGACTACTGTGTTCCAGACACTTTTAAATTTTTAAATTTTTATTGTGGTAAGAAAACTCAACACGAGATCTACTCTCTTAACAGATTTTTAAGTGTACAGTACAGTATGTTATCTCAACATTTGCCTATAGTCAGGCCCATCACATACCTCCCCTGTTCCTCAAACTTCTGGCTTTCAGCTCTGGGTAGCTTAGTTTTACTGGAGTGAAGAGTGCAGGGAATAGGAGAGATACTGTGGACTGGACCCAACCTGACTATAGGCACAGTGTTTTACACTGAATCTCTAAAACTTACTCATCTTAATGCAAATGAAATTTTATACTCATTGATTAGCAACTCCTCATCCCCTTCCACCTTCAGTCCCTGGTAACTCTAGTTCTCTTCTTTGCTTCATTGAATTTCACTATTTTAGATACCTCATATATATGGAATCACGCAGAATTTGTCCTTCAGCGACTGGCTTATTTCACTTAGCATAACATTCTTAAGGTTAATCCTTGTTGTCACATATTGCAAGATTTCCTTCTCTCCCTCTTTTTTAAAGATTTTATTTATTTATTTGACAGACAGAGATCACAAGTAGGCAGAGAGGCAGGCAAAGAGAGGGGGAAGCAGGTTCCCCGCTGAGCAGAGAACCTGATGTGGGGCTCAATCCCAGGACCTTGGGATCGTGACCCGAGCTGAAAGCAGAGGCTTTAACCCACTGAGCCACCCAGGCGCCCCTTTACTTCTCTTTTTAAGGTTGAATGATATTTCATTATATATCTATAGTACATCTTCTTTATGCATTCATCTGTTGACGGACATTTAGGCTGTTTCCGTATCTTGGCTGCTGTGAGCACTATTGCAGTGAACATGGGATGCTACTATCTCTTTGAGATCCTGCTTTCAATTCTTTTGGATGAATACCAAGAAGCGGGATCTCTGGATCATATCGTAGTTCTGTGTTTAATTCTTTGAGGCACCTCCATACCATTGTTCATTGTGGCCCCACCATTTTGCATTCCTGGCCAGGTGTTTTCTAAGGTTTTTACAGATTCTCCTTCTTTTAGTGAAAAAGTTTTCACTCCCCACATACAGTGGTATTTGATGCCTTCAGTCCCTAAGTCTTTCAGAAATTCCAAGGAGAACCAGGTTGGTTCTGAGTTTTGCCCACTGTTGGCTTAGGATCCAGTTTTCTTGGGTATGTTCAGTTTGGGTCCTTCAAGAAGTGGACACCAAGATGAGATTAAAGATACAAGAGAGTTATCAGGGATGACACCCACGAGGGAAATGGGGAGGAAACTGGAGGAGGCTGGGAGAGCTGTCAAGTCATGATGCATGTTTAATCACTTGCGGGGAGAGAGGGGAGGAAGGAAGGAAGGTTGGGTAGCAAAAAAGCAGCAGAATGATGTGCAGTGCCAAGAAACTTTCAGCAAAGCCAATGGGGGCAGTTCTTGAGGCTAAATCAACTGTCAGAGGAGTCTCATGTCTTCCAGGAATACCCCCGACTTAGTATCTCTTCTGTACTCTGGCAATGCCTGGGAGTGAGTGTGGTGACTGATTCAGAGCCTAGCAGCTGGGGCAGTTGACCAGCTACCCTGAAGCTGGAGAAAAGCACATTCCCAGGGCTGCTGCGTCCCAGCAGGTGTGCTCATTCTGGCCCCACCCTCCAGGGAAACAATACAGAGGGATTTTCTTAAAAGGCAGAACCCACAAGGACAGAGAGAATAGGAAAGGCAATAACAATAAAGTTTTGGAAGCTGGATGTGTGTTTTTAATCTGTCATAAATTTACCCAGAAATCCTTCAAGGTAATTTATTCCCATTCCTTGTTCTCTCATAGGCGCAGTCAAGACTACACATGTTCCCCTGAGTACTGCCTTGGCTGCTTACTCCCAATGGTTAATAAGTAATTTTTTTTTTTTTTTTTAGTTTTTGACAAATATAGCTAGCTGTTGACAGTGCCATGTAAACCTATATAACCCAATGCTTTTACACTTGATGATGGTGCTGTCTGACTGTCATCTTCCTGACAAGGGCTCTAGTACTTTTGTACAGAATGGCCAACTGGAACTGGTGTCACTTCAGTTCAGCTCAATGACTACCTGCAGTGTCCTACCAAGTGCCTGTCCTGTGTGAAAACTGGGAATATAGAACAAAGCAGAGGTATGTGTCTTGATTATAATCACCTAGTACAGTAAGTGCTATGAGCAGGTGGCATAGGGCACTGTTGCAGAGTAAATGGTGGGCACCTGACTTGGCCTCTGGTTCATGGATGACTTGGAGGGAGACAGTTGAGACTTCAAGGACAAGTGGGAATAGTCTGGGAGGTTTAGGGAAGGGTATTTCAAAGGGAACAAGTGAAGAGGTGTGGGTGAGGTATCAGAGTGCATTCTGGAAGCTGGGAACTCCAGGTCATTTTATATTATTGGAACATAGAGGGCAAGGGGTAGGGGAGAGATGTGATGGGCCTGACCCTAAGGATTGTGGAGGTGTTAGGGAGTTGGGGGCTTGTCCTGAAAGCCATGCCTATCAAGCCATTTCTGGTAGTTTGGGCAGCTCCCAGAGGCTGTCATTATCCCTCTCCCCAGGACCCCATGTCCTTCCAGGGATCTTGTAAGTGCTCTGGGTGCAGAGCTTGGCTAACTGTGAACATCTCCCCATGATGGTGCTATCCTAACATTTCATCCTGTTTGAGGAAGCCTGGGCATCTTGCCCTTCCTCCCTCCCTAACTTGTGAGCCCAGAAATACTAGCCCCTTACAGGCATCACCTCACTGAGAGGCTCCGCATTTAAGCTTCAAAATTGTTCTCCACACTCACCTTGCAGGAAGCAGGAGGCTGGGACCCCCTGCAGACCCCAGACTCTGCAGTCTGGCTTTGAGGAGAGAATGTTTGCTCAGATTTTCCCAAGTACCCCAGGAGTTACCCGCTTCCAGGAGGGTGTTGTGAAGAGAGGTGTGATGGGGGTCAGACGGATCTGGTGCTAATCCTGGCTGAGGCGCTCACCTGCTGGGTGACTGTGGGCAAATTCCTTCTTTAGTGTGCAAGCTTTGCCTGATGCCTCTCTCTGTGCAGAGCTCTATGCTGGGTCCTGGGAAAACAAGACAACAGAGGGGAGACAGACAGACAGACAAACAAGGGGAGGACTGAGTTACTGCATGAGCCCAGAAAGACTCAAACCCTCACGTTACTCAAGAAGGTGAGTGTTACCGTGATTTTGCCTCCGATGGAAAATTAGGGCTTGAAAAGATCACATAACTCATCCAAAGTATCTATAACTCCGTTCTCTTGTACATCACCCACAGTCTTCAGAGTCGGCCCAATAATGTCCCAGCAGCAGCAGCTGCTGCAGGAGCAGGAGCCCACAGACCTGCCCTTCCTTCCTCCTGCCTGTGGAAGGATTGCAAGTGGCAGTTTGGCCACAGGGATGGGGAATGCCTTAGGTCTTCTGATGCACCCACCTGGAATGGGCACGGTGGCCATGTTGGTGGGCTGAGATAATGCCAACATTTCTTCACCTGCAGGACCATAGCTCCCATGTCCCTGGGCCCTGGGTGGAGCGGTACCGACAGATAAAGTCTTTGGGGGGGACCATTAGGGCTTCTCTCCCTGGGATATCTGACCCGCGGGGCTGGGCGTGTGTGCTGGGCTGTCAAGAAGAGTTATCTCCAGACGGCCCCTTGGCTGCCTGTTTTCTCCTCCGCGGTCCCCTCCTAATTCATTTTCCGCCTTTAATGTACTGTTGTGGAGCTTCCTCTCCCATTAGGGCCTGTAATGTGCACCGATTCCCTTCAGCTTGACTGCCCTTAATAGGCAGCGTAAATAGAATTTAGTGTGGCATGCACTAACATCTCTATCCATTGTCCAGAGATTAAATACTTGCCACCGATGGTTCATGCATCATCAGCCTCGGGCCCCGTCTCATAGCTCCCAACCAAAGGAGGATATTAAATTAATTTGCAGGTTGCTTTAGCAAAACCTAACAAAAAAAAAATCCTCCGCAGGAGGAGATGTGGGAGCTCGATGCGTCTGCCCACCATCAATCACAGGGCGGGAGGGTGGGAGTCGATTAGTGACCAGGGATGGTGTTTTAGTCTGTCTGGAGTTGG
Source organism: Meles meles (assembly GCF_922984935.1). Lineage (NCBI taxonomy): Eukaryota > Metazoa > Chordata > Mammalia > Carnivora > Mustelidae > Meles > Meles meles. The sequence continues at coordinate 64,109,540 of NC_060081.1, read as the reverse complement.
GTCCCTGTGGGGGCCACACTGCTTGGCCATCCACTTCTGACTTAGTCTCCAGGTCTTGGTCCACAGCCAGTCCTTCCTTTGGTTCTGGAATCCAGTCTGATATGTGGAGGGAAGGGTGGAGAGAGGGATGTAGGGTTAGAGTTTGGAATGCAGGGACGATTTTCTCCTCTGTAGGGGGGTAGCCTAAAGACAGCATGTGACATGGCCATGTGGTCCTGGTTTGGAAGCTCCCTGAAACCTCCCCTTAGAACTTTTGGGTTCCTTTGGCATCCCTTTCTCATTCGGGGCCCTGGTTGGCTGGCTGTCAAGTCTGGGATGAAGACAGCCTAGGAGATGATAGGGGTGAGGCTCAGTGCGGGGCCTGCCTCTGGGCTCCCGCTGGGCATTTATGGGCCTTTCTGCATTGGATGGTGGTTTGTGTCATCGGCCACGGTCATGTAGGGGAGAGAGACTGTAAACAGACCGTGACAATCCAGGTGTGAGAGTTTTATACTACCTAGAAGTTTCCAAGGGGCACTGGGGAGCGGGTAACCTTTGGGTTGGACTTCTGTGCAGAAGCAGGAGCTACCTATCAGGGTGGAGGCAAAAGGAGAGTTCCAAGCACACAGACGGAAGGCGCCGCCACACATGATAATGTCAGAGGATGGCAGGGAGTTCAGAATGGCGGGACAACCTGGTGAGCAGGGGTGAGGCTGGGAGGTGAGCTGTAGGTGGAGGCAGTGGGAGCCATGGAGGCATCATCAGCACGAGGGAAACATGGTCAGAACTGTGCTTGGTGGGATATTCTGGAATAGCGAGAGGGTAACCCTCAGTGGGGTTAGGCTGGAGGCAGGCAAATCTAGGGAAGCCTTGCACGAATCCAGGGGAGATGGAGCTAGGACTGTGACGCCAGTGGGGACCAGAACGGTGAGTTCTGATTCTGGACTGAGAGTCTCCCAGGCAGGGGAAAAAATGATTCCATCTTCCCCCTCCTTCCTCTTAGTTCCAGCGTGGCTGGGAACAACAAAACCCAGTCCTTGCGCTCAGCTGGGCACTGGGCAGAAATGCCAAGTCCAGGCCCCTATCTGCTGTGGGCACTGTCTGCCCAGAGTAAGGCCCAGGGTGAGAGGAGCCCGGCATGAGGGGTCTGGCTCCCTTGAGCAGGGTTGGAATGGAAGGTGCCTCTAGCCAACGGGTGGACCCAAGGGGTGGCCACTCTCCCAACAGGATGGGTGGCTGCCCAGCAAACTTGTCACCACCCTCTGTGCCAATTTCTGAGTAGATATCACTAATCAACTAAGCCACTTTTCCCAGTGAAGGACAAAAGGATCCTTCTCAGCACAGAACAACAAGGCAGCCATCACTAATGGACTACAGCCAATACAGGAGAGTTTGAACAGGCCGTTGAGTTGGAAACAACTGTGTCTAACCTGGGATGTCCCTGGCCTGACCATGTAGGGTGACCTGAGCTTGGTGCATGTGGCCATTTTTCCTGATAGGAACCAATAGAACCAGACATTTAGTTGTTTAACTCCAAGCCAGGCTCTCCTTTCTTCCCAGGCGTGAGCAGGCGTGATGGGTGTGAGGAACTTTGCCTTTCTTCTCAGATCTTACCTGCTTCCAGTCCACCGCCCCACCCTTCCCTGCATGGCAGGAACATGGCGGGTCCTTGTGGCTTCTGGGGCAAGGCGAGGAGGGGTCTTCAGCAGCCGCACAAGACTCCACTATGGGCCGCCAAGTGCTCCCTGCTGAAGCCCTCCACCAGTGGCCTCCACTCACAGTGCTTTATTAATAGCTTTTAACACAATCATTTGGGCTAATTGAAAATGGGAGCAATGCTAATATGCTTCTTATATTTCATTCCTTTTTTTTTTTTAAATTTCAAAAAAGATGCTAAAAGCATTTATCGAGTCGTTTCTGGAGAAAAGAAATAAAAAGGTCTCCCCTCTGGCCATTGCAATGGTGTGGTCTCCTGCCAGCACCCCACGCAGGGTGCTTGTGGTTCATTAGCATGATTTAAGATGTCCAGGTGACCCCGTTATAAAGCCATGAGCGGGAACGGCTTGGAGACATCATTTGCTCATGGGTGAGCTATGCCTTACTCGTCCTGAAGGTGGAGATGAGTGGGACAGGACAAGGGCTCTTTGGCTGAGGTCCCCTTACTGTGGCCCCTCTGTGTTGTCTGGTGTGACTGTGGCACAGGCTCGGTTATGGGAATGAGTGGCCGGGATTTAGAGTCTTGGGAGAGCAAGGGATAATTAAGCCGGGTTTAGGGTTAGTGACCCTCTCTTGGTCAAAGAGGACAGGTGTGCCTGTGAGTCTCCATTCACCCTCCTTCACTCCCTAGTGCATTTCGCTGGCCTTTTCTGGGCCCCAAAGTCTCACCCCTAGACTTGCTTGGAGGGTTCCCATTGGGTTTTGCCAATGGGAGCCACTGGCAGGAGGTCAAAGGGCGGAAGACGAGAGCCATGGATCTGCCTTCTCCTTAGGTGTGTGGTTTTGTGGCTGGCCTCTGGCGCACTCTGCCTCTGGCTTTCCAGGTCATGACGGCCCAACCCAATCCTCCTTCCATTCCTGGTTCTCCTGCCTCCAGCGTGGGATCGCGTACCCATGGGGAAGGCCCTGGCTCCCCGTCAGTCACCTCCAGCACCGCTTCACAAAACCTTCACCTCCATATACAGCTCCCTCTGAGAGCTCTTCTGGATGGCCTGGTCTAGTATGTTCTCCCATGGAGCACAGCTGAATACACGTGGCCAGGAACTCTTTCTAAAATCACTTCTACCCTCAAAGGATCAAAGTTTGCCCTTGGCAAGGCTCTCTGCACAGTTCTGAAGACCACTGGGAACACTGCCAGAATAAGAGCGGGGCTCTCCAGGGGGATCCCCTTTGGGGCCAATATGGACGATTTGGCGGCTACCAGCCCTGTGGTCACAGTTCAGCTGTAGGTTGTGTGTGAGTGTGACTGAAAGTGTGTATGCGTGTGCACAGGCAAGTGTCCTTGACACCTTGTGGGGAGGGGAGAACTCCAAAGGAAAGCTCTCTGGACGCATCTTCTGGGGGAAGGAAGTCCTTAGGACCCACTGTCTCAGATCTCAGCTCATTCTGGCAGGGAAAGGCAGCTGAGGACCCACTGAGAACCCTCTTGGAGCAGTGAGAGGTTGGGTCAAGTCAGCAAGCATCTGCCTTGGATAGTGCAAAGCGCTGTGCTAGACTTTAGAACTAAAAACACTGACTTGGACTTGGATGCAGGCTACATCTAACTGGGCAGTGACTTGAGGTCTTCTTGTGTCCTCAGTATCTTTATCTGCAGCAGGACCAATGTCCTCTGAAAGCCTTGAGAGTCTGTGGTCCTCTGAGTGGGGAAACGGAAGTTTGTCAGCTTGGCACTATTGCCATTTTGGATGGGATAATTCTTTCTTGCAGGCCATCCTGTGCACTGGTTTGGAAGGATAATGGAAGCCCACCATGTTCCCGGCCATGGCTTACCCCACAACTGTCTTCGTGAATAGAGTTGGACTTGGTTATAGGTTCTGTAATCCTAATTCTGAGATGTGGGACCTGGGCATGCATTATCCCTGCTTCATGAGGCTTTGGGAGTGGAATCCTCCACTCCTTCCTGTTCCCGAGACCGAAGACTCATTTACTCAATGATCAGATAAAATCTGAACGTGGCTCATCTGAAAGCCCAGCCATGTGGTGTGAGGGAGGGATTCAAGGAGAGAGACAGGAGCAAGGCCCGCATGTGTAGGGTCCCAAGAGGTATGGGGGGAAGGAACTGGGCCTGCAGTGACCAGGGGTAGTCACCTCTTGGTGTGCCCTTGGGCCAGTTACTAACCTCTTTGTGCCTCGGTTTTCTGATCTTTGAAATGGGGGTGATAATTGTAACCTGCTTCGTGGGACTCTTAGATCAGTCAAGATCCTGGAAGGAAAGAAAGGGCACACTCCAGAGGCTTCCCCAAAGGGATGTCCGGGAGGAAGGGACAATCTACCAGCATGGGCAGGATTAAGGAAACACAGGGGATGGTAAGGTCTAGGGCTAGCAAGAGCAGAAAATAGAAGCCTTCCTCCCTGTCCAGGCTGGAGGGGCAAGAGAGAGAGAGGTGTCTCCAGAGGCCACGAGAGCTGGAGTCTTGGAACTCCTCCACCTTGTCTCCCCTGATCTATAGCCGTGGCTGCACCCCCAGCAGGGCCACTTGCCTCTCCCAGGGCCTCCCACTGTCAGAAAGTACCCCAGGACTGGAGGGCAAGGGTGGTACAGCAGGAAGGAAGAGGTCAGCTTCCTGGGGTGCTGTGCACGTCAGAGAAGGTTGAAAGTGGATGGGGGCAGTGTGTGGGGGCGGCCAGCACACGGCAGGTGAACGAGTGGCTATTTGCTAAGCGTTTTGAACAGTGCCCAGCAGGCAGGGAGTGCTCACCTGTGGGAAACCCTGTGCTCGACTCTGGGGACCTAAGTGAACCTCTGCAGCCTCTCCTGGCCCCAGTGCAGGGCCCACCTCTGGGAAGGTCGCAGGCTCTCCGTTTTGGAGTTGTGAGGACTAGCCAGGTCGGCTGTGGGGTGGTGCCCCTGGGGAGACCTTAGCCCAGGCTGGTCCCCACTCCCACCTCACAGACACTCTGGGCCTCGCCACCTGATCCAGAATCCCCAGTGTGTTCGTCAGCCCTGCTTCATCTCCCTGCATCCCTGGTTCCCTTTGGTTGGGACCCCACATGTGGACCAGAAGGGGGAGGCCTCAAGGGCCCTGTCTGGGGAGAAGGTGGCCCAGCCTTTGTTTTGCCCTGAATCCCCTTAGCAGTAGACTTTTCATGAGGCCCTGAAGGGATTTTCCTTTGCTTTTATGAGCCCTTTTGTACAGTCCTGCAGATATGGGGTGGTGAGCCCCCAAGGGGCTCCTTGCTCCTAGCAAGGGGCCTGTGCTCCTAGCTGCCTATAGGGGTGCCCCATCAGGGGATACAGAACCTAAGGGGGTGCCCTGACTGGGTGCAGAGGGAGACAAAAGGGCAACATTTCATGAGCTTTTGCGTCTCACCTATCATATGGCTCTGACTGTGGGTTGTCTTGTTGGTAGAAGGTGGGCTCCCCCCATTTCCAGGGCCCAACCACCTGAAGGGATCTGGGGCCAGAATCCCTTTCCGCACAGCTCTGACAGAAGCATGCAGGGTGGGGTGGACCTACACTCAGCTCCTAGGATGGCACAGGGAGGGGAAGCTTCCTAGCCTCTCCTCACCCCCAGCCCTACCCCTTCTGTGGCTAGTTATCTGTGTCTAGTGGGATCAGGGGAGCCCTGGACCCTCTTCCAGTTCCAGCTTGTTCTGACTCTCCATCTAGGGTCACCAAATAAGATCAAGGATGCTCAGTCAAATTTGGATTTCAGATAAACAATGGATCATTGCTTGGCATAAGTATATCCCAAAGGTTGCATAGAACATACTTATGCTTAATGACTTGTTATTTATCTGAAATCCAAATCTAACTGGGTATCCTTGGTATTTATTTATTTTGATTTGTTTGGGGTTTTTAAAATGCGAAACCTGATAATCCTGTTCACCCACAATCTCTGGCCTTACCCTCTTCCCTCTACTGGCCCCCTAAGTAGGCGTTTCAGTGCTCCCCCCTTCCTGCATCGTTCCTTTGCAAGTCTCGAACCCAAGCTTAAAGAGCTCTGCAGTGGGGTCATTTCAGACCCACAAAGTCCCCAGGTACTGGTGGGTTGAGCCTTGGCTCCTACTGGCCTTTGTCAGGGGTAGGGTGTGGAGGCACTAGCAAAGGGGTGGACACGCCTCATGCTGGGGACCTATGACCGCTTGGTTGTCCCCCTGCCCCCAGCCAGCATGGGAGGTCCAAGCATGTGTAGACCCCATGCTCAGCACTTAACTCGCCTTATTTCATCTCATCCTCCCACAGGCCTATGAAGCTGGTGCTGAGGGTATCTGTGTAAATTACTAACCCAAGGCACAGAGAAGTTAAGGGCTTGCCCAAGGTCACACAGCTCACATGTAATAGAGCGAGGGTCTGAATTCTGATCTGACTCCGGGGCTAGAGGGTCTTAGTTGCTGGACTCTATGGCCTCCTCTTCCAGGTCCTGGCTGTCTTGCTTCTGAGGGTGTCATCCTGCCGGGCGGTCGCTCCATGGAGGGGGCTGCCGCTCAGGAGCGAGGCTGGCTTGGGCACGTTTTCTGCACGCCCCCCGCCCCGTGCAGCTGTGTAATGAGCCCACATCTGTTACCACCACATGTTGCTTAGCGCTACGCAGATGTAAAGTCTCAATTTTTCTAATTAGCAGCAACACGAAGTCTATCTTAATTTTCTCCTCCCCTCCCTCTAATAAACGTGATATTAACAAGGTTACACGTCTGGGTTTTTGCTGGGTGTAATTGAATCAGGTCACAGATTTGATTAGTGGGGTGTGGGGCGCCGGGGTCTGGTCAGGCTGAGGGGCTGGGTCCCAGGCGTGGATGCACCTGGGGATGGGGAGAAAGAAGGTGGTGAGGGGCGAGGAGGGGGTGGGGAGAAAGACAAGTCTGGGGAAAGAAGCGAGTTGGGAGTGGGAGAGCGACAAAGACCTGAGAAACTGAGAGGCACAGATGGGTGGTGGGAAGAGAGAGAGGGAGGGACAGAATAATGGGGTGAGAGGAAGAGGGGAAGAGAGAGAGCAAGAGAGGAGGTGGTGGGGGGAGGGAATGAGATGGGGGCAGTCTGGAGCCAGACAGACAGAGGGAGAAGGAGAAAGACACACATGCACAGACCACGTGAGTGATGGATAGACAAAGGAGGTGGAAGACAGAGTGAGAGGCCGCCTGTGCCTGTCCCCGGCTCCCAGTCTTCTGAAGTCCCGGGGTTTGAAGTGGGACAGGCCCCGACCCCTGCAGCCCACACTGCCTCTCCTGAGTCTCCTGCTGGCTCCCCTCTCTGGGCCTCCCTTTCTCCATCTGCAAAAAGTACCTGTAAATCTCACTCCCCGCACTGGAAGTCCAAGATTCTCTGGAGCCCCTCCCCACCCCGCTCCCTACTTCCACTGGGGAACCTTGGAGAGGTAAGTGGCAAAGCTTCAGCCACTTTCAAAAGCCTCATGGCTCCTGGCCCCTGCTGAGATGACCCCAGGACGTACCTCTTGCCAGTGGGCACCCTTGGACAGAATGGGGGAGTGGGTGAACCGGTGTCTGGAATGGGGCCCTCACCCCCAGCGGGCATCCCTCTGGGCACCCCACACTTGCAGTGGCTCCCCACTGGACAAGCTCCAGGCTCTGGGTCATTCGGTCTCTGCTCACTGGTCTCCGTCCTCTCCTCTGTCTCTCTCCCGCGTCGCCCACTGTCCCCAGACCCGCATGCTGTTCACACCCCTGCACCAACCTTCTCTGTCCTCTGTCAAATCTGAACTCAAATGTCATTTCCTTGCTGGACCCTGCCCTGCAGGACAGAGGAACTCGCTTCTTCCTCCGAGAGCACACACTTCTCTTCCTTTCCATGGCATCGGAAGGGTGTCGAAGCATTTACGCAGCCGTCTCCACACTGTTTGTGCCGCTGTACCTGGCTAGCACCTGGTGGGGGCTCAGTGTGTGTGTGTGTGTGTGTGTGTGTGTGACAGTGTGAACAGGCGCCTGGGTGCCTGAGTGGCCACGTGTGCCAAAGGAGGCTTACAGTGGCTGCCATGCATGGCCGTGCCGCATTCCTGCTGTGACCATCTCTCCCGCTGATGACTCAGTCCCCAGGGCCCTGGGAGGCGCTGAGAAACTTCTGTCAAGGGGCAGTGGCTTTTCCCCCCTCGCTTAAATGAGATATGAATAATTGATGCAGCTCCTGAATAATTAATCAGATATTCAATAAGGAAAGTAATTGTTTGGCACATCCCCCATGGACGGCCAGGCTCTGCTGCCGCCGTGCTGGGGCTGGGAGACTGGCGGGGGTGACGGGCCCATGAGGAGCCCAGTGCCAGCTGGGGGAGGTCACCTTGTCCTGCCCTGCTGGCACTCCCATTCGGCTCACCGTCCCCTGGGAGGCCACTGCCTGTCTCCAGATGCCAGTCAGGACCTGGGTCTGACAGAAACTTGCACCCTGCTCCTCCATTCACCACAGCTCCTTCCCTGCCCCTCCTGGCTCTGGAGGGGGCCCCCATCCCCTCCCCACAAGGAGGCTCGGGTCCAGGTGCCAACAGAGGGGGTGGTGGGCAGGCTTCCCCTCCCCCCTCCTCCCCTCCCCTGCCTTCGGACCAGTTCGAGCCTGGGCTGCACTGCCTGCTTGCCGCCCCAGGGCCAGGCTTCCCATGGGACCCTCGCTAGGCAGGGGCCTGAGACGGTTGCTAAGGTGCGGTGGGTCCAGAGCCCAGGAAAGGCCTGGAGAAGCGCCTCTGGGTTGGGATCCCCCCGGGCCTGCTTGGGCTTGTCGCTCTTCAGAGACTGTTCTCCCAAGCCCCCTGTCTAACTTCCCCCACCCTCTGTCTGTAGGGCCCACCCTTTCCCTCAGACTGGCGTCTGTGTTCCAGGGAACTTTTGCCTGGCAGTGTCTGCCCGCAGTGACGGCCTTGGATGGGCCCGCGCCCACTGGACAGTGTGGGGAGCTGGAGCCCTGCTTCTGTCCTCAGCGCATGGGCACAGCGTGTAGTTCTGTGTATGGACCAAACACACATGCACGGGCCACACATACCAGACATACCAAGACACGCAGACACTTTTGCCACACATACCACACACAGAGCCCACAAACGCACACATCAGGCATATATCCCACGCACAAACACATAGATACATGCTGTATTACACACCACACACAACACAGAGCGTGTACACAAACCACACACACATGCAGCGGACATACATACCACACAGTCAAACACGTGAACACACAGATACAGATACCATACAAACATACACACAAACCACACAAATGCACATGGCAGACATAAAAACCACACACGTGTCACACACACACACAAATCACACACACCACACGTCATACACACCACACAAGCACATGTGAACACATGTCACAGGCCACACGCACAGCCCATAAACACCTCCCCACAAGCACCATCACCCCCACCCCCTCTTCCAGAAGGTCTACATTATTCCTCAGGGACAGAGCCCTAAAATCTAAAGGAGGACGGGGTCCTCATTCCTGCCTCCAAGGGGCTCTCCTCGGTCTCAGGACACGCAGAGGTGTTTCCTCCTTGTCCTTCACCCCTCCCCACAGAAACCTCTGATCTGCTGGGAGTGAGGACAGGCTCATTTCTGGGGTCTCCATCTCCTTGGGCAGACAGGTGGGTGTTGGGAAGGGCCGGAGAGCACATGCTCTTGGAGGAGACGAGGACGGGAAGGTTCCAGGCGTCCAGGCAGGGGTAAGCCCAGGGTGCTGGGTGAGGCTCAGCTCAGCTCAGCTAAGGAGGGAATGGCATGTAGGTGAGTAGGGACAGGAGAGTCTGATGGGTTTCTGTGTGGGTGAAGAGATGTGTGTGTCCGTGTGTGTGTGAGCAAGTGCACAGGTGTGTGTGTACCCACGGGCACGCTGAACGCCTCAGATGTGGAAACAGCTCAGAGGCCCCAGTTCCCCTCTCACAGGCCTCGCCTGTCCTGCTGTTCTCTGTCTGTGTGTTTCTCCCAGGGTAAGGTTGTAAAGGCTGTGGGTGTCCCCGGCAAGCCCCTGCTTTGTGCCGATCCACCCAGCCTCAGTGGGCAAACACACAGAAGACCTTGTTGGGGGCAAGTGGTGGGCAGCCTGGGCTTCAGATCCCTGCTGGAGACGGAGGGGCTTCTGGGTTGGGCAGCTCGGGGTCTGCACGGAGGCAGCAGGCTCCCGTCTGGGTCCCACATGAAGTGGCCAGCGACTTCTGCACGTTATTTATAGGAGCACTATTTCCTGAGCACCTTCTGTTTGCCAGGGACTGTGTGGGGCCCTAGGGAGTAGCAGTGAGCAAAGAGAGGAACTCCCAGCCCTTGTTTTAGTCGGGGAGACAGACCGTGAATGAGAGAAAAGTGTATAGTTTGTTGGACAATGATCATTCTAAAGAGAACAACTAAAGCAAGAAGAGGGGTAGGAAATGTGGATGGGGCCAGCCCATCCGTCAGGGACCAGACAGAAGAATAAAAATCACATTAGCAATTTCCAACACTCTGGTTCAAAATCTCTTTGGAGAACTGAAGTAGGGAATCAGCTACACGGAGGGAAGGGCTGAGATACTCAGTAGGGAAAGTGAGGCCACCGGGAGATGAGCAGCAGAGGGAAGCCCCCAACCCCCCAGGCCTGGAGGGATAGGTCTGGGGCGATAGCCATCCCCCGGGGTAACCACCATCCGTCCAGCCCTGCAGGTGACTTTCATCCTGGGGGAAGCTTGAGGATGCCCCCAGGTCCCGGATGAAAGCTCCTGGGATGTGATCTGTCAAAAATCACCTCGATGTTTTAGGAAAACTTAGATTCTGTGGCTGAGCTCTTGAGATAGCTGTGAAATGGGAATGGTGCCATGGGGTAAAGCTCTGCATACACAATTAGGTGTTCGTCCTCTCGGCCAGCCCCCAAGAATGTCCTGGAGCAAAATAAAGACCAAACTTCAGGGTAACCTCAGGAAGCATGGGAGGTGTCCTAGCCTCAAGGAAATAATCCCCAAACCTGCCACTATGGGACAGTCCTGGACAAAAGATCCTCCTTGGCATAAGCTTGGTGGCAAGTCCTCAAGGAACAATCAGTGATAATTCTGGATGCTCCTGGCTCTCTCCGTGGGAGATGGCAGCCAGGGCTTCTGAACAGAGCAGCAGTGTTCTAAGGCACTGGTTTTTCTATGCGAGGAATGGGGGCAGGGAGTTGGGCAGTCCTGGTGGCAGCTGAGGTTGGATCCTATAGAAGATGTTATTGAGGTCCTGTCCCACATCTTCGGGACCACTGGAGCCCACCTGCCGTTGCATCCAATTTCCTTGGTCTCTTAAGCCCCATGTCTCTTTCTCCAGGCCCGAGAGCCCTCTCTGGTATAAAGGACCGAAGGAACCTGATAGGCCTTCCTCTCGGTTTACCTCCCTGGCAAATAACCTCTTTCCAAGTCCTGGTCTTAGGGACCCTGTTTAGGGGAACCCAAGCTCAGACAGGCCTTATCTGCTCCAGGTCCCTGTGGGGTGGGGTAGGAGGTGGTGATGTGGAGGGAAACAGGGGTTTGAACTTGCGCCCTTGACTCCATCTCTCTGTGTTACTTTTGGGAATCCAAGTGAGATGCCAAATGTTCTGCTTCTGACCCCAGGAATAGTCTCCGTGCCTGACAGGGGAAACCTTTTAGCATCTAAGCTTTTTGTCTCCAGCCATAGAGCAAAAACTCTTCGCTAGACCTTGAGTTTCCATGCTTGGTTTGAAAGAATATGGTCAGCATGGCTAACAGGAAGGCTGCATTCCCTGAGGTGACTGTTCTCACAGTCTTTTTCTCTTGCAAGTGTCAGCAAAAACACAAAGACCCAAGTTCCTATGGTCTTTTCAAACCCTTCCAATTGTTTAGACAACCCCTGCCTGGCAGCCTAGTTTGTCCCTCCTGATTCTAGTTGGAATCTGTTGGAAAGGCTCTCAGTATTCAGATCTGTGGGTGGCTGTTACCCTCCACTGGCAGTGCTGGCATTGCCTCTTTGTAGGACTGCTTCATGTGCCTGTGAAGTTTGCATGCTGTACAATTCCAGAGATTGCCTTATACTCAGATAATGACGTGAATGACATCTCCTCGACTTGTGCAGTGTACAGCTTAAACGACTGTACACAGCAGCCCTGCTCTTGAAAATAGCAGGCTGCCTTACGATGCTCTCTGGCTACTGTTTCTCCCTGCTTCTGGATTTCTGTTCTGCCATGGCTCCTGGCAATAGAGTAGGCCAGCAACCTACATTCTGATGAATGGACCCATCAAAAGTTCTCCTGCCAGTCTTGGGGTCTAAAGCATTTGCTGTTAGTAAGTACAGGAGGTGGGCAGATCAGAGGCAGCAGAGACTGGTGAGTGATTGGAAGGGCACAAGAAGGCATCCCAGCCCTTAGACCCTGAGCTCAGGAAATGCCTCCTTTAGGACTGACTTTTCAGAGGTCTCCCACCTGCCTGAATGTAGCCTCAGACCTTGGCCCCCTTTCTGGGGCCCGCGCTCCTTCCTGGCTTTCTGACTCTCCTTGGATCTCAGAGGCTTCTGGTGCAGACCTGCTGCCTGGCCTTCCCAGGTTTTTCAAGGGCCAGATCAAGAGGCCCTTGGAAAGATTTAGGGGATGCCTGGCTGCTGGAACATTCCAAAAGTGAAGGATTCAGGGAAAGGAGGGTGTGGCAGCATTGAAATTGGAGAGAGGAACCGCCACTCAGGACCTAAGCTCTGGGTTGTATATGCATGGTCAGAAATGGCTCCGTGCATCCCGGCGCAATCCAATGATTTGTCAATGAAGGCCTCCTCGCGCCCCCTGCCCCCGCCCCTGCCTCTGATAACATTTACAGTAAATCTATCGCACTGACCATTAAATCCGAGGCCGCCTCGAGCGATCGCTTCAATGGGGTGCTGACAGGCCGGGAGTTAATAATGACGCAGACGCTAACCTGTTTATTGATTTGCTTTTTGTTCCCTTCATCCTCGCTCACTCCTTCTCCCTCTCTGAGGAGAAATCTTGGAATTAGTAATCAGGTGACAACCTCGCCCCCTCCTGTTCCCAGCCATGTCGTCCGGCTTAAACTCTCCGAGATAAATTACCCCTACCTCCGCGGCCCCTGCCAGCCATTCACTCTCCCAGTTACTCAGCCCACGATGCCGCATCTGTCACTGGAGCCAGCAGACAGAAAAAACATTAACACAGACATGAAAGGCTTTTAACTTTGACAAGAGGAGCGCAGCAAAGTTTTATATTTAGCCCCTCCAGCAAAGGCCACGGTCAATGCATTAGGGTGGGTTGTCAGGCTTGGGTGAGGAGGGAGAGGGCTGGGACCGCGGGGCCGGGAGGGTGGGAGCCCAGGACGGCCACTGCCCTGTCCTCTTCCGACAGCTGGACAGTTAAGTCATTAGAAGCTGAGGAAAGGACCTGAATGGGAGGCGGTGGTCTCTGTTTCTGGGTTAAAATAGAGATTTGAACCTTCACTGTAAGGTTTTGTAAGAGGTGGTGTTGCATAAAGATAACCTGTTTGGTGGCCGTGGCGTTGCCAATATCCACAAATAACAGGAATCTTTTTATGGAAGCCTGAAAACAACCCCCAAACAAAGAAAGGTTTGCCTCACAGGACACAAAACTGAGAACAGAAAAAAAGTAAGAATAATTTGTTTTCTCCCCAATGGCCACTGCTTTCAGGCTGAGCGCACCCCACTTTCTCCTCTTCTTCCTGTCCTTTCTGCTCCTCCTCCTCTTCTCTCTTCTCTTTTGTCCTTCTTCCTCCCCTCCCCTCCTCCCTACCTCCCCCCACCTCGCCCTCCCTCCCCAACCTCTCCCCCTCCCAGGCTTCTAACTGAGCCCTTGCTGGCTCCTTCCTCTTCTGTCCGTCTCCTACATCTATGCTTTTCTCTAACTCATGAAAAGATTTCAGAGGTAAAGAAATCCTCTGTTTCTCAGTACTTTTGTGCCCCCCACCCTATGCTTTGTGCTTTTCTTCAGTTTCTGCAAGGAGGGTTCAAGGGTTTGGTTGGCCCGTAACGGGCAGGGAAGGAGGAGAGGCGGGGCATGCGCCCATATGGACACACACCTGCATTACAACTCCAGCTGCTGTGGCTGGGATGGCTTCCTAGAAGTCACAGAACTCGAATTTGTCTCGGAGGAAATCAAAGAATTCTTTAGAGCTAGCATCTGGGAGTGGCTTGGGGAGGAATGGGGATGGAGTCCCAGGTTGGAGTCAGAACATGAGGGGCCACGGAGAGAGGCAGGGCCCCTCCCATGCTGGAGAAGGACGCCGCCGCCAGCTTGGGCAGAGGTGGGCAGAGAGCTTCCGGGAGGTCAAGTGGGAAGTTGTGGGTGGAGACCAGGATGTGGGGAAGGCTTTGCATGATGCTTGAGGCCGGAGTCCTCCCAAAACCATCCCTGAGATCAGGATTTGGCTGTGAGGGCTTGCCTTGGGAGGTGGTCCTAGGAAGTACTGGCGGGGAGGGGTATGTGAACTAGGGAAGGGAAGCCAGTACAGCCGGCCTTAATGAGCAGGTTGTTGCTTTGGGCAACTGGGACATAGCCCTTCGGGAGCCTCTAGGATAGCACGGGGAATACAGCTCCAAGGGGCCCCGCCGCCACAGAAAGGGAGGAAACCGGGGCCTTTAGCTGAAAGCAGGTCTGGGTGGGACAGGCATTTGTCCCTGGTGCTCCTGGCCTGCCCTCTTTGGGGGTGGGAGACCCCACCACAGGTTAACAGCCAGGATGGACTTGCAGCAGACTGAGACGTTGTGTGTGGATGATTCTTTTTCTCTTTTAGGGACTGGGTAGTATTCTTCTTGATGTCGTAGTACATATTTCATATATACTGGTTCATAGTAGGTGCTCAAAAATGTTGAACGCTACCATCTCACCGTCATCCTTTTAATCCTGATCTCTTTTTTCTAGGAGTTTACGAGTTTGTGGAGGGCAGAGAGGGGGTGCTGGTCAGTTTTCACCTCCAGAGCCGAGCACAGCCCTGTGTACAAATCAAATGTGCCGGTAGGGTTTGTCTAAGGAACAGTGAAGGAAAAACATCTAGAACTTACAAGAGCACTTGTCAGTGGGTTAATCAGATGGAGCCTGTGGATCCTTGCCTGGGGGTAGAAAACGGAGGCTGTCTTGGCCCCCGGGGAGCTGTGGGGCAGGACACTGAGGTGAGGCGGGAGGGCAGATTATGGGAGTGTGGAGCAGCCAGGGCATATGGGAGATGGACACAACAGGTGCGCTCTTCAGGGAGCCCAACACTAGGAAGCAGAAACCCAGCCCCGGGCTGAGATGGAGCCCTGGGGACAGGAGATCAGCTGTGGATAGATGGTGTCCAGCGGCATCTCTTTCTCACCCCCTTTCATGAAGCCTCGGGGTCCCAGCCAAGCCTGGCAGAGTTCAGGAGGTTCTGGGTCAGCTCTGACCAGAGTCTAGCTTTCCTAACACTGGCACAAGAATCCCTCATTTGGAGCCGGGGCCTCCCACCTTAAGGCAGCCCGCTCCCTCCTTCTCAGCAGCTGCTCACACTTCCCCAGGGCTCCCAGGATGGGAAGAAGGAACCCAGTGTAGCCAGAGTTTTAAAGGCTCCCTCAGCCCTTCTTGAAGCCCAGGCCATGTGTGGAGGTGGGGAGGCGTGAGGAGGGCTTCACTCTCTAGAACCCCTTGGCCCCTGTTTCAGTCTTCCCCATGGGGTCCAAACCTTGCTCACTTTCTGGAAGGGACTGAGTTCCCGGAACTCTGGATGGCCAGGACAAGGTCTGTCTCATTTGTCTTGGGGCGGGATGGTGAGGGTCCCAGCAATGTGAGTGAGGGGGAAGGACGCATCTGGCGACCCTGGAGGCCAGGGTAGCATTTCACCCATGCCAGACGGGGTGAGTCCTTGGCCGCCGGACAGGGCGTAATAGCTCTTGCTCTTTGCACGGCGACAAAGGCCAAGAGAAATCAAGCCGGAGCGGATCTGTGTCTCCGGGAGCGGCCACAGTTGCTGAATGTGCTCTTTCTGAGCAAGTGAGATTTCAGTCCGTCCTCTCCCCCCTCCCCGGCTGCCGTCACGTGCAGGGGCCGCAGCCAAGCTCCTGAGCCTCTTCAGAGAAAATGGACACTCCTCCCGGGGAGGCAGAGCCCTTGTCTCCACTGCCTCGGCCAGTCTGGGGATGCGGTCTGCAGCCCCTGGTTTGGTGGCCATGGGGATGGCTTGTGGACCGGCCAGTGGGGACTTAGTCCATACTTTGCCCTCCAAGAAGATGATGCCACTGTCCCCTTCCTGCCCTCCCACCTTGATTCCCAGATAAGACCAGTTTTGCAAGGGGAGGGATCAAGATGCAGAGAAAATGGGCCAGAGACCTGAAGAGAAAGATAAGCGTCGGGGCGCCTGGGTGGCTCAGTGGGTTAAAGCCTCTGCCTTTGGCTCAGGTCATGATCCCAGGATCCTGGGATCGAGCCCTGCATCGGGCTCTCTGCTTGGCTGGGTGCCTGCTTCCCTTCCTCTCTCTCTGCCTGTCTCTCTGCCTACTTGTGATCTCTTGTCTGTCAAATAAATAAATAAAATTAAAAAAAAGAAAAAGAGAAAGATAAGCGTCTATCCAGGTGACACGTTGAGGTGGCTTTTGGTGAACTTCAGAGAGTGGTGTTGAGGGTGGTGTTGGTGTTGAGGGGAGACTCCCGGGCACGACCTGCTCCTGCCCTGTGTCTCCCACCCCCATTTCCTTTCCGTCCTAGGCTCACCACTTTCCTCCCTGTCTCTCTCCATCTGTGAGCGGGTGGGGTGGAGACTGCTTCAAGGATCTAGGGAAGGGCTGAGATGCAGGAGGACCCCCAGCCCCGTGTCACCACCTGGAGAAAGGTTAAACCAGGGGCTCACGCACTCTGCTCTGGATTTGTCCGTTTGTCGCTCTTCCACTGGATCCCCCAGCCTTCTCTGTGCTAGCCACAGTCCTGCCCTCAGATGCCTGTGTGTAGAGAAAGGGGTGCAGAGACGGAGAGAGACGAGGCAGGGACTGGGTCTTAGGAAACGGGAAGGAGGCTTGGAGGGCATGGTGAGGAGTTTGGCTTTTATCCTGAACAACGGTGTGAGGCTAACTGAGAATTTAGGCAGAGGAGTGAGATGCTCCGATCTCACAGGGCGCGGAGGCTGCTCTGTGGCAGAAATGTCGGGGTGAGGAGGGGAGAGGTGGGTCTGGTGGAAGCCTCGTTGCTTCTGTGCTAGTTCGCGCAGGGTCTCCCGCCCTCCGTTCCAAGTACGGTGGCCGTCCCTGAGTTCCCTTGTCTCGGGGGAGGCCGGGGGTCGGCTTCTTGTGAGACAGAAGCTGCTGGAAAACAGAGAAACCTCGGAGTGATTTTCCTCAAACCAAGTGACCAAACTCTCTCGCCTACGGTTTTCCAAATCTGTCCTTATCCTGGGGACAGCGACATTCATGCTCCAGACTTCTAGCGCCCATTGTGCTCTCCCACGCTCCTTGGAGATCAGGGATGAGGATTCTTCAAGGAAGGCGGAGTAAGAAGAGGACAGACGTTGGAGGCAGACAGACTCGGATTTGAATCCCGCTCCATCAGCCTCCAAGCTTTGTGACTTGGCTTCGCTGAGCTGCTTTTTAAAGATGGCGTTGCCGTAAGGACTGCATGAGGGAGGGCCCGGGAAAGCTGCTGGCTCGCAGGGTGTGCTAAGACGCTCCTTCCTTCAGCCCTCAGGGTGCCTGGGTCTGGAGGGGGAGAGCTAAATCCCTTAGTCACCCCACGTGGATCGGGCCAGGAGGCTCAACCTGCAAGCTTTGGCCTGTACCTGTGGGCCTGGGACGTCCGGTCAGGAGGGGCGATTCAGTCAGTCATCAGCTAATGGCCCAGCTTCAGGATGCCTGGGCAGCCTCCGTGATGGCATCTCTGCTCTGCTCTGTCGAAGAAAGCCTTTGCCTGCCCGATGACATAGTCACAAAGAGGGCCTTGACTCGTCCTCTGTGTGGATGCTTAGGGTGGTGTGCCCTAGGAATGGACCCATACAGGTGGGTCCATGAAGCCAGTGGACAAAGAGCCTACAGTCTGCCATCTTGTGGCCTGGCTTGACAGGCCAAGATGTTTCCTTGATCACCTCAGTGGGGGTGGTGAGGGCGGAGAGGGTGGACACAGACAGGGAGATGCAAGGTTGAGAGAGGGACCTGACCAGAAGGATGACCCATTGCTGAGCACAGGGGGCAGAAGGGCTCGGCAGAAGGTATCCGTTGTGGGTCAACGGTGTCCCCCTGCAAATTCATATGTTGAAATCATGGCCCCCAGGACCTCAGATTGTGACCGTATTTGGAAGTAAGGTTTTTAAAAAGGTAAGTCAGTTAAAGGGAGGTAATGCCCTTCTGTCCAGGGGAAGAAGGCGATTTCAAAGGAAGAACTGTTCACCCGAGGACAACGCAGTTGACAGTCATTCCAGCCTCTCAGATATTTGGCTCCTTTCACTGAGGAAGAGCGAAAGGGTCCTCACACGTCATCAGTTTTTTTGTGGCAGGCCTGTGGGAGCTGCGATGTCATTGAGGCCAAGGTTTGGCACTTGGCAGATTTGAGTTCAAAATGTACTCAAGGAACTGAGGTGCTTTGTGCCCCAGGGAAGCGTAGTGACCTCTTTGAGCCTTGACGTTCTCAGCTGCAAAATGGGGACAAGACTGTTGAAAGGACTGAATGAGTTAACTCACGGGATGCGACCGGGATGGTAGGTTCCTGGCACACGATCATTGCTGAGTCTGTGTTATTTTCCCTTGATTTATTTTTTCAGACAAAGAGACTACTGGAAACGTGTGTGGGGATGCAAGGAAATGAATGTACCACAGATACGACCTCTAGGATTCTGAGTTGCTTCGAATTTCTTAATAAGACACTGGGGTTTCTGTGAAGGCACTCCATTCTTTCCGGGTCCTCTGGAAGAGTGGGAGACTTGTGGTGGAGGGAGCAGGTTCTTGGGATCTTGCTGGTCACATCATGGAATGTGGGACACTGGAACGTACCATACAAACATCCCCAAGGTCCCAGGAATCTTGTCCAACCTGGGTGCCTTTAGCACCACATCCTCTTTCCAGAACTTTCATCCTCTTTCCAGAACTTTCACCCTCTTTCCCATGCTTGAGGGACATCTCCCTTCGGATGTCTCATGGTTAGCCAAGCTCAAACCAGTGTCACCTTTCCCTCCAAACCTGCTTCTCCTCCGTTCATCTCATAGCAGACAGTAAGTACCACCACCTAATTATTCTCTTAAACCAGGAGCTCTCCAAGTCCACTGAGGCATGGCCTGACCTGCTGATTTCCTATCTGTTAGCTCTGATATATCCTACTGACCCTGCCCAAGTTCATTTCTCCATCATCTCCTCCTCAGATAATTGTTTCAGCCTTCTGATCAACCTACCCTCACTCCGTCTCTATCATGGTGTGTTTCTAAAATACGAATCCAATTTGTGTGTCTCTCCTGCCTAAAACACTCAATGGCTTTCTGTCCCTTCAGGGTTGGTTGAAAACTCCTTAGTATCTCAGCATTCAGAATCCCACTTCCACTCTGCTTCCTGCCCATTACGTCTCTCCCCTACATGTCTCCGTGGTGAAATGTGCTATGCTAGGATATTACTTGGACTTGGAATCTTGGGAGTTATTCACTGAGTTCAGTCAATGCCTCTCTCCCCCTTCTTGGCCACCTTGTAAACTGTCTACCCTTAAAGATACAACTCAAAAGTCACCTCCTCCGTGAAGCCTTTCTCATCCATCTCCTTCTAGGTGGAGAGAACTGTCTCTTTCCTTTGCATTTCCACAACAGAATGAGTTTTGTGGTGAGCTGAGGTGCAGATGAGCTCCATCGCTTGCTAGAACTGAGAGGGCGAGGAAATTATTGAACCGGCTTGAATCTTAGCTTCCTCAGGTGGTGGAAGATGAAGGGTTCCTAGGGAGAGGGCTCTCCTGAGGACTGACAATGTCTGGTCCAAAGATTACACTCTCCGTAAACAGGAGCTGTTATACATGGGAGTGTAATTGTTTACATGTCATCCATCTTCCTCCTTGCCCCTGTGCTCCCAGCTCAGAGCTCCTTTTTGGGCTGGGCCCTGTTGTGTCTTTGTGCCCTGTACCCAAGCAGTCAGCCCAGGGACTGTCACGAAATAGGTGCTCAGATTTAAAATTTGTGTTCATTTCTTTCTCCTTTGCCATGGTCTAAGTGGTTGCGCTTCTGGGGTCCTAGTTTTCCTCTGGCTTATGTTCCAGGGGCCGGGGGTGATGAGAACTGCTGGCTTTGCTCCATCCCTACATGTAGGGTGACCACTTGTCCTGGTTTGCTTGAGACTTCCACTGAACGTCCCCATCCCAGGCAAACCAGGATGGCTAGTCACCATAGACCCAGACATAGAGCTGGGTGTAGGGTTAGAAGCGAAGAGGCATCAGAGTTCACCAGGAATCTGGCAGAGAGAGCACAGATTTTCTGGATCTTAGCAAGAAACCGGGCAGACAGATACCAGAGGCTTCCTGGTATTATGTTCTCAAGCACACAGACTTCTGCTTTCAAGGGCATTGCCTTCTCTCCTCCTTCATTTGATTCCAAAGGTTTTAATTATAAAACTATCATATACGTGTAAGTAAATATTTACATAAACACATATAAACACTGAGTGTGGTTGTTGAGTACTGGAGAATATATGTATGTAAGCTGAGTTACCTAGAGATTCGTATTTACATCTCTCTTCCCACCACCAGGCCAACAAGACCGCCACAAAGATGGCACATATGGGCCTGAAGGAGGTGAGGAGAGGTGGTTTTAACTGGGAAGCCGGGCACCATCCATTGGTGGGTGCCGCCCACACTGCTGTGGGGAGGTGGTCCGTGGCAGCCTGGGCTCCGTCGTTGGTAAGTGATGTCCGTTCTGGCTACAGGAGGGAGAAGAGGCAGTCAATACACTACGTGTTTGGGATTCCTGGCCTCAGTGTTCCCTGCTCGCTGTCATCTCCGTAACTGGCTTCTCTCCACCATGCACCGTGCCTCTTGGTCAGAAGTCATGGTTGTTGGCCTCCGCCAGAAGCGTGGGTTTCTATCCTCCCTGATGGGCTTTATTCCAAAGTCATGATCCTCCCTGTTCCCATGTTCCTTTGTCCTGCCAACGAGCAGCTTGGATCTCACATCTTCTCCTTGGTGTTTGCAGCTCGTTCATTCCTCTTTCCCCTCTGATATCTGCTGATTGGCAAGAGCATGCTCAGAAACGCTACGCCATCTGTGGAGCGGCCATGTTTCCTGCCTGCCCTGCTCTAGGCAGGGCTGTTTCTCCCCATAAAACATGTGCTGGACTTTAGTCAGTGGCTGGCTCCTTTTAACCCAACAAATGTGTTTAGTAACCACTTACCATGTGCCATTTGCGTTTCATCTCCTCTTTGTCCTCTTTTTCTTGTTTTCTGTAGCTTTAAAACATCCTTCTGGAAACTTTTGCTTTTAGGCATGCTCTGGCTGGATTTACCCTCTCACCTTAAACAATGAAACATCCAAATAAATTAAAAGTGTCCCGACTTGGGATGTCAGAGGGTGCAAGAGGGTGACCCTCGGAGAAGGGAAGCAAACCTGGGAAGCCGTAGGATGTCTCCTGCTCCCTTGCTGGGGTGAGTCCCAGGCTAGTGGCGAGAGACAAAGGCCAGATGGAGCCCAGCAGTCTCACTGAGTGGATAAGATGGAGTATGCAGTTCAGGGAGGCCAAGCTTGCTAGAATTTTCAGGACAAAAAAAGTACCAGAGAAGAGATGCAAGTGTGAAGGCAAAAGTGATAGAGAGAGACAAAGAGACAGAGAGAGGCAGAGACAGAGAGATAGAGAGAGGGAGAGATCTTGATTGCAGAAGGCTCCCTCAACCCTTTGGCTGATGAAGGATCTGTATATAAACATGCAGAAACTGCTTGTGCCCAGGGAAAGAATCAGTGGAAGTGGTAGGCATTCTGATCCTTACACATTATACAAAGTCGAGAAAGTTTCATGCTACTGCTAGCGGCCGTGGAAAGAACTCCCCTGATCCTGGGCACTGAGGACAACACTCAAAAAGGCCGTGCCTCATTTGAATGTTTCATGTTGATTCGGCGTCTGGAGAAAGTTTCTCGAAATAAGGACTAAAACTAGTGTAATTTATTAAAAACGTACTATGGGTTGGCGCCGAGGGGTTAACACATCCTTACTGAATACCGTCTCCTCCTTTTTCACATGACGATTTCAATTTGGAGGATTTTTTTTTTTTCCATTTAAATTTTGAGCACTTGGTAAACCACTTCTCTTCAGAGGAGCTGCCCTTCCGCCTTGCTATCCATCCATTCACGTGCAGGTAGGATTGGAAGATTCTTCCTTAATCACCGCCAACATTTGCTTCTTACCTTTGAAACACTAAATAAAAAATGACAGCCGAGGGGCGCCTGGCTGGCTCAGTCGGTGGAGCAGATGACTCTTGATCTTGGGGTTCTGCGTTCGAGCCCCGCGTTGGGTGTAGAACTTACTTAGAAGAAATTACAGCCTACGCATAGGTAATTGGTGTTGAGCACTTACTCTGTGGCAGGCGCTGTGCTAAGCACTTCATCTCTAACACCTGGCTGAGTTGTGATTCCTGATGACCGAGCTCAGGCTGAGAGGCCGAGAAACCTGTGCCTTGATCATCCGCTGGAAAATGGCAAAGCTGGGATTCTAACTCAGGTATGTTGCGCTCCCGACTGCCCGGTTACCCCAAAAGTCCTGGCCTGGGACTGTCCTCCATGGCCTTTGACGTTATCCTCACCTTCTCCACCACCCCTCCCCCAACCCCTGTCATACACCGCCTAAGTCTCCCGGGGTCCGTCCGTGCTCACCTCCAGTTGTGTGCTGGGAAAAAAAAAATAGCATTTGCTCATTTCCGTGGTGTAACTACGCCTGCCATAGCCGATTCCAAGCTACCCGTGTGATGCCTAAAGAGAAGCTGGAGAGGATACACAGCTGGCCCCAGCCCACCACTGTCCCGTCCCCGTGAAATGCTGCTGTGCATTCTGTAGGATCTGTGCCTTTGTCATCTGCTCTGGGAAGCCTTCCCTAAGCCCTTCTGGCTGGCTTGGAGCTGGCTTTAATCAGCACTTGTCGCCATGTCCTCCCGTGATGGTTTCCTGCTCTGCTTCCCCTCCCCGCCCTGGCTGGAAGCTCTTCACGGGCAGCTCCAAGCACCCAGCACAGAACATGCATCAGCCAGTATTTCCTGAATGGAGAGATGAACCAGGAATTTGAATCTAAACCTTTGTTCTGACCTGTCTACTAGTGCTCAGCTCATTAACTCAAAGCTGCTAACAATTTTGCTACAGCTTTTACCTTATTTGCTTGTTGGATATGGAGCAGATGGAAGCAGTTCCACCATTTTCCCCGAAAAGAGCTATCTTTCCTCTTAAAAATGTAACATTTGATACGCACAGAGAAATATGGAGTATTTCCAAGCTATGCATGGTGATAAAACAAACATCTATGAACTCACACCCAACTTAAAAACTAGACGTAAAGATCTTCATCTTATTTTCTTTCTAAGACCTAGAAGGAGGAGCAGGCTTACCCAAATGGGGTCAATTTCTTTTGCCCTATACATTTTTTTCCTGCATCTTCCATAGGTCTAAAGAGCCCACAATCCCCATTTTTGGCATTTGCTACTACCAGCAAGGCATGGGTAGAAAGGGGGATATCTTCTCTTTTGTATGGGACAGTCGCTATTCAAGCTTACTCTGGAATGGTGCCAGGGCTTCTTGGTGACTCAAGGTGTTCCCGTTGGCTAGGGGTCCCAGCCACCCAAGTGACTTCCATCCTTGTGTTCTTAGGTGTCAGGCTGAGTGTGTTAGAGGCTTCCAGTCCACTTCTCTCTTCCTGGATGGAGCAAATTGTCTCAACTATAGTCAGAAGACCAAAGGAGCAAGGAGGGGGGTGGGTAGTGTCATGTGATGAAGGACAGTGTTCGGAGCTCTGTGCTAACCCAGCTTGAAAAGGGAGCCAGATGGATTTCTGAGCTTACATCACATACTACTGTCTTTCTCTCCCAAACATGCGCCCAAGGCCATCAACTTCTTTCCACCATCTGTGGCTAAGCCAACACCATCTCTTGCCCTGGTCACTGCAATGGTCTCTCAATGAACCATTTACAACATAAAAGTCAGAGTGACCTCCTTAGAAAGTACATCAGCTCTTGACACTGTCCTGCTCAAATCCTTCTCATGGCTCCCTATTGCCCTTAGCACAAAATCCAACCTCTTTACTTTGATAAGATTTTTCATGATGGGACTTTAGCCTCTCTCTCCCATCTTAGCCCAAACTCCTCTTCCCTTCCTTCACTCACTCCAACCTCTCTGGTTACTTTTCAGCTCCAGACACACCAAGCTTTTTACTGCCTTGATAAATTCACAGATCTCTTCTGTGTGCCTAGGATCCCTTCCCCCCAGCTGATTCCTTTGTATCCTACACATCTGACCCTATTATTTTCTCCAGAACTCCAACTAAGCGGTTCAGCTCTTCCTACCATCACAATCTTCACCATCACAGCTCCCCCCTTTGTAATTACTTATGTATTTCTCTCTCTCTCTCTCTCTTTTTAAAGATTTATTTATTTACTTATTTTAGAGAGAGAGAGAGAGAGAGAGAAAGAGAGGTGGGGGAGGGGTGGAGGGAGAGAGAATCTTAAGCAGTTTCTGACTGTGGAGCCTGATGGAAGGTAATGAGGGACTCGATCCCACGACCCTGAGACCACAATCCGAACTGAAACAAAGGGTCAGACACTTAACCAGCGGTGCCACCCAGGCACCCCTATCTCTCTTAAGAGTTGTCTTTCCACCAGACTTTAAGCTGCATGATGGCAGACACTCTGTTTGCGTCCATTACTTCTTCCTCCTAGCCATGACCTCAATAAGAGCTTGTCAGCAGAATCATGTGTATATTTGATAGGTCAGCCTGGTTTCGAAGGTGGATGAACAGGCATATGCTTTAGGGAAGGAAAGTTATTCATTCATTTTCTCAACTATTCGTTCACCCATTCAAATATTTTCACCTGTGATTGTGCTAAGGTCTAAGATGCATGCTCAGGGCACAGAGGAAAATTAGATACTGTGTTCCTGCCCTCAAGAGACTCACAGTGATACAAGGGGGGCTTAATGGAGCAATGTGAAAGGTGCAGTGAGAGCACTGGAAGGGGAGCACTGTCTCCTGGGGGAGTCAAGGGAGGTTTCCCAGGGTGCACTCCTGAGTTGGGTTTTGAGAAATGAATAGGAATTTGCTGTTAGCACAGGTTGAGAAAACCTGTTCTAGGGAGCCTAGTGTGAGAAAACAGTGAGTTTTGGGAAAGTCAGAGTAGCCCAGTGCTCCCTGGGTATAACATATGAAGGACGTGGTAGGGGGTGAAGCTCGAGAGAGAAGTGGGAGTGGCTCATGAAGGGCTTTGCATTTTGTTCTCCTGGCGCATTAAAGAGTATTGCATGGTAGAATTACTGTGATCATATGTGTTAGGAAGATCACTTTGGCATCTGTATTGAGGGCGTTAGATACTGGTTGCAAGGGGAAAGGGGAGATTGGAGGTTAGGAGACCACTGAGGAGGCTTTTACATGGGTCTCTGCCAAGTTGCTTTCTGTCCTAAAGCAGACCTTACTAATAGAATACCATACTCTTTTCCACTGAGCCTAGGCCCTACCTCAGAATCTTTCTTAACATAGTTCTTTTGGCAGGAACAACAAATCAGTAGGACTTGATTCACTTAATGTACAGGGCTTGCTCTTCTTGCACTAGATAATTCCGGGGTAGGGGTAGGGGGGCTCTTTCTAGCTCTGATGGTAGGGATTTTTTTTTTTTTTCAAAAATGTGAACTCAACCAGGAGTCTTTCCTTTCCTTTCCTTTTCTTTCCTTTCCTTTCCTTTCTCTTTCTCTTTCTCTTCCCTTTCTCTTTCTTTCTTTCTAAAAGATTTTATTTATTTATTTGACAGAGAGATAGAGAGCACAGGTAGGCAGAGCAGCAGGCAGAGGGAGAGGGAGAAGCAGGCTCTCTGCTGGGCAGGGAGCCCAATGCGGGGCTTGATCCCAGGACCCTGGGATCATGACCTGAGCTGAAGCCAGACGCTTAACCGACTGAGCCACCCAGTCGCTCCACAACCAGGAGTATTTTCATTTTGACACGGAATAATGCCTTAACTCAAGACTGTGTAGCTCTAATGGTAAGATTTCTTTTACTTGGAGCTGTGATAGGAGGTACTTTTAAGGAGCCCACCAGTTCCTTGTCAAAATGCATACTTTCAGTGATGTGTTGATTTTCTTTGTGCAGAAAGAATATTGCTCCTTTGCCCCATGTATACACAGCAGGCTCAAAGATCCCACTTCCTTAAGGAAACTGGTTTCAGGAAGACTGATAAGGAGGCAATTTCTTCAGGGGAGAAAGTTTGGGTGTTGGTGTCAACCACACTTGGCTTCAGATCCCTGACCTCTGGAAGAAGGCAAACATCTTCTGAGCACCCTGTGTGTTGGTCCCGGGCTTAGTACTTTCGGATACATTTTACAGATGGGGAAGCTGAGGCTCAGAGACATTAATCCAACACTTTGAAACCATAAGGCTTTGAATGAATTACCCAGGCTCTCTAATTTTCCATTTGCTCATTTGCAAAATGTGGCTGACAAAGGATGGAAGGAGACCATCACCTGGAGAGCACCTCGTGGCTGGCAGGTGTGCCCCCAAACCAGCTCCCCCCTCCCTTCCCTTTGGCAGAAAGGCCATCTGCATCTTTAGTAAAGAGAGTCTCAGTTTCATGTCCTCAGGGAGGAACGTGTCTTTGCTCTAGGCTTCGAAATCCCTGGTGGCCACAACTTAATAGACTCACAATTGGTTAATTTTCTCCTGACATTGATCAGCAAAGGGTCGGGAGGGCACATGCAGGAGGGCCGGGGAGGGCGGGGGGGAGGGGCGCCGCCAGCCGCGGGGCCTGGCCTCCCTAACCAGAAATTCAATAACTTTTTCATATAAATTGTCGTAAGAGAAAACTTCTTGTTTTCGGCAGTTGTCGCTGCTTCAGCATTTTTCTGTACAAGATGAAAAACTTTTGCATTGAGCAAAATACAGATTTATGGTCAATAAAGTGAAGTTTAACAGTTTATAGGGGCCATACTTTCTTTCTTAAAAACCGATATTAAAAGCCATTTTTCCCAGTCTTTGTAAAAATGGCTCTTCTATCAATCAGGATCCCAGTTTGTTTAAGTGACAGGAGAATTAGGGAAAAACTCTCTAATCAATGGACCTCCCGACAGGTGCCCATCGTCCCGACAGGTGCCCTCTGTCTAAGAGCTCTGGAGGCAACAGGGGCCACTTCTGGAAAGGGAGGATGGTCAAGCTGGAAATCAAGAAGTTCCGTGGAGCTAGAAGGGAGCCAGACTTCAGATGGGGCCAGAAGAGAGGGCAGGTGTAGCGTGTTGCTTGTGTACCCCAGATCTGTCTGGTCCTACTATTCATCTAGCAAATGTCCACTGGGCAGCCGCTGGGCATCTAGGAGAGCCTGGACTGGGCACCAGATGAGAAAGATCCATTGCATCACATTCCTGCCCTGAGTGCGCCCACTGCTGAGGAACTGAGCCAAACAGACAGAGGGTGTCATTGGAATCAGGAATGGGAATTATGGGAAAGTCGGGGAAGGATGCCTCACCCAGACTGAGGGCATCTGTGAAGACTTCCTGGAGGAGGTGGCGGCAGCAGCCAGGGACGGAAGCAAAGCCCAGAAAGAAGGGGCAGCAGGATGGGGTAAGAGCAAGTCTCCCTTCCAGGACTATCTTCCCCTGGCGAGGACAAGAAAAGTGGGGGTTTGTCTCCCAGCTGCCCCTAAACCTCTTTGTCACTTTGTAGCTCCTTGCCCAGGGCTCTTCCTGGCAGCTCCCAATGCCCCTGTGGACTCTTGGTTGTCCCCAAAACCCTGGCAGGTCTGGCCCCATCTGTGGGAGGCTTAGCATGATGGGTAAACCGTACTTCCCTTCCCTGCCTCCACTTCCCTGTCCCCAAAACCCTGGCAGGTCTGGCCCCATCTGTGGGAGGCTTAGCATGATGGGTAAACCGTACTTCCCTTCCCTGCCTCCACTTCCCTATCCCCACAATGCAAGGCGACTCCCATGGGGTAGACATTATTGCGGTGCCAATACTTCCTGACAGAAGTGACAGGGCAGGAGAAAGAGTCAAAACTCCATGGTGTATGACTCTTCAGGGAGCCCTGGGAAGAAGAGCAACAAGGAAAAAGGTACTCTGAGCAGTTTGTGAGGCTTGCTTCCTTTCTGCAGGTCTGTTCTTCCTTCTGTCTTGGATAAAGTGTTATCCTGCTTTAGTCCTCTCTGGAGCCCAGGGAGCAGGGTCCGCTGCTCCCCATGTTCGGGCACCCCCATCTCTCCGACCTGAGGGGCTTGATCCCCTCCTGGACATGCGACCCGAACCCACACCACATGGCACTCATTGACCTGAAGAAGTGATTCTCAGAGGCACAGCGGCTGGGGTTTCCTCCCTGAAGCACGCTCTGCCTGGCTTCCCCGGTCACAAGGAGGACGGTCTTTGACACCTGCGTGCAGAACTCCGCAGCCCCCCTTGGTTCTTCTGTGGTTAGTCTGCCCAGGGTTCACCTGTACCTGAGAGATAAAACACCTGTCGCCTTTCTCTTAAAGGCAGAGGCTGCCACTCTGATGGGACAGTTTCCTTCACTTGAGGTCAGTCAAAATACTTAGACAGGGCTCATTCTCTGAGCCCTGAACTGAGAAACCTCCCAGGTACTGGAGGGATGGGAGGCTGTTCCTTCCATCCCAAATGGGCTTGTGCCGCACTCTCTTATGGAAACAGGATGCGGGCCACGTTCTGATTTTTAAAAGCTTCTGGAAGCCACATTTTAAAAGTGCAAAGAAACAGGCAAAAATAATTAATTAACCAAATATTAATGTTAATTAACCCACATTTTAGCACATCTCAGTTTGGATGCGGTGTGTTCAAAAGTGCCCAGTGGCTCTGTGTGACTAAGAACTATTGCATTGAACAGCACAGATGTGGAATGAAAATGCATGTGTAGGGGTGTGTGTGCAGGCGAGAGAGAGAGAGAGAGAGAGAGAGGGAGAGAGACGAGGCTTCAGAGAGACCTAGAAGCCATGAGGAAGGTCAGGAAGAGTTTTTGCTGTGGGAAGGCATCCTGGCTTTATCTTAAAAACGGGGGGGGGGGGGGGCAGACGTAGAAGGACTTTAAGCAGACGAGAGTTGTGAACAGAATCACATTTCAGGAAGATCCTCTGAATGTACAGAGGGAAGGTACTGGCAGGGGCAAGTAAGTCTGGAGGCAGGAAGATATAACTGGGAGATTGCTTCCTGCAGATCACGGGGCTTAGGGGTGGAGCAATGGGCAGGGAGGGGCATGGCCGGGTTCTAGACTTAGGAAGGGGGTAGACCGCACAGATCCTGTTGGATGTGTAGGTGTGAGGGGAGCCAGAAATCAAGGATGACATGACCCACCCCATCCAAATAGACGAAAGCCAGGCCCTTTACTGAAATTCCGAACAGAAGACGACATCCAGGTTTGATGGTGGAAGATAAGGGTGACGTAGGACATGTGCTTTGGGTGTCCTGTGACTGTCCCAGCAGAGGGGTTTATTGGAGAATGAGTGTGTGGATCTGGCCCTGGGGAGAGAGGCGTGGGCTGGATGTGGAGTTTGAGGATGCACTGGTTATGGGGAAGCCCAGCCACGCCTCGGACTCCCATGGACCTTCACGGGGTTGCTATCTCCTAAGCCTTTTATAAGGGTTGGTAGGGACAGCACACTGTGTCGCTCTGCAAACATGAGCTGTCAGATGATCAAGCTGGTTTTGGGGTGTCTCTCCTGATCAGGCACCTGCCCTCCTAGACTTTTGTGTCCATCCAGCTGGGCCATTTAGAAAGGTCTAGGACAGGTGGTTGTTTTGGGGGGAAGTGGGGCCTGAAACTGAGGGACCCCAGGTGAGCCTGCGTCTGTCCTAGAAACTAGGAACTCATCAGCTCCCCCATCACGAACACCTGTCCTTAGTGTCCAGTGCTGTCCTTGGTGCTGGCGAGGCTCTGAGGCATTGCCCAGACTCCCAGTTCAGAGCTGAAGCTCTCTTCCACCTGCTGCTGTAGAGGTTGTCAGAGCAGGGTCAGCCCTCGTTGGCACTCACCCTGGCTGCTCACTTGTCCTCGCTGGGGCATCAGTGGCTGCTTAGTTCGGAGTCTGAAGGCATGGCTCCTGTGCCCCAACTTGGAACAATGCTGCAGGGTCATCTCCGCCTCAGAGCTCCCCCTGGGGCCCGCTGAGGTCGGGCTGTTGGGACTCATCACGGCCCATCCTTTCTCCGTCTGCCCACTGCTGCAGCCTGTCCCTTCCCAGGGCATGGAGAGACGCCTTGCATGTGAGTCCTCTACCTCTGTGTCCACCTCCTGGGGGACTCAGCCTGCCTGCCACACTTGGCTTTATTGTTCGTTCTAGCCATGAGGTCCTGGTGAGATACTGATGTTCAGCAACCCCCCCACCCCACATCTCAGGCATTCGCTCACTTGACCACCAGCTCACATCCTCTGACCTGCCTTCATGTTGCTTTATTCGTAAACCCCTTTGTGCCCCCACTCCCACCCCGTCTCCTTCTCCCCGTCTTGTCCTCCTTGCACGTGAGGAGGCTCTGACCCAACACAGGACAGCTCCTAACCTCCAGGCTTCTTTCTCACTCCCAGATCTGTGCACTCTGGAAACTGGGCCAGAGACAGAGGGGGTGCCTGGAGAACGTCCGCCTCGGTCTCCGCATTCGTTTGTCACAGCTCCCTCGGGGGCCCCTGAGCCGGTGAGGTGGAGAGGGCATCTGAGGGCTGTGTCCCTGCAGTCCCTCGAGCTGGGCCCCGGGGGCTGGGCTCAGATTTCTGCAAGGATCTCGAATCGGAAGAGCCTAAGTCGTAGCTCACGTCCCCACCGAACAATGAGGCTTGATGAACGGGGTGTGATGTGCAATTGCTGATGAATATCGAGCTGATTCCCTGTGACTCTCAATGTGGTGCATGTGTGAGAGCAAAGCTGTGCTGTCCCGGGAGGGCTCCAGAGGGGCTCTAAGTTTCCCAACTTCCTGGCCTCAAAATCAATGTGTACAAAGGCAAAAAGAAGCAGCGGAACCCACAGAGCAATATTTCCCAAGACGAAGCCCGACATTATAACTGTCTCCTTAAGTTCTCGTATTGTGTGCGTGCGCGCGCGCACACACACACGCACACACATGGGCACACACATATTTTTTTTTCTCAACTGCATCTTCTGACTGACAAAGCTCTTTCTTGCCAAGAGCGACCGTTATAAAATTATGACTTGCGCATATATAATGTTTGCGTTCAACAAGAAAACAGAAATGCCACCTTATTTTGTGGTTACAGCTGCGCAATTCACATCCGGCTGGATTGATCCTATTAAGGTTATGCAATCATCTAATTGCAGAGACGAGCCTTGAGTAATAACTCCAAATGCTCGCACTTCATCACCGGCAGAGCCGTTGCTGAGCCCTGATGAGCGCTGGCAGCGCACGGGCCCCATTCTCCGCTCTGGCATTGTCTGAATCTCCATACCCAGCCGAGGCCATCTACCCACTAACGGATCTGTGACAAACAGACCCATAACAGAAAAGCTGTTTGGGTTTCAGATATATCCATGGCTCTTTGGACTGTTTCCAGCTCTTTGCGGCAATTTCTCCTCTTCCTGGGGGGAGACTGCTGCCACTCACTTCCCTTCCTTCTCCTTGTTGTCAGGAGGGCTGTAGGTGACCGGAGAAGGAATTTGGTACATCGTCACCAAACTCACTCCTATCTAGATCTCAGATCAAGGCTCCAAGGTCACTCTCTGAGAGGGAGTGCCTCTCCAGAATCACCTGTGATACGTGTCATCGCTGTGCTGTTTCTTTGTAGCCTGGAATCATTTGCTATGGTACCTGCAAATCTCATGGGCTCCAGCCTCGAGCCCTGTCCAGAACACAGTCACCTTCCCCACCTCTGTTGTCACCTGGGTTCCAGCCGCTGATTCCCCTCCCCCGAATTAATGCCTTGCTCTCCCCACTGGTCTCCTAGCTTCTGCTCTCTTGTCTTCTCCTCTAATCTGTCCTCAATTTAGCAGACATAGTACCTTTTCAAAATGTCAGATAATACCCTCTTTCTTTCTTTCTTTCTTTTTTTTTTTTTTTAAAAGATTTTATCTATTTAGTTGACAGAGATCACAAGTAGGCAGAGAGGCAGGCAGAGAGAGAAGGAGAAGGAGGAGAAGCAGGCTCCCCGTGGAGCAGAAAGCCAGATGCGGGGCTCGATCCCAGGACCCAGGGATCATGACTTGAGCCAAAGGCAGAGGCTCAACCCACTGAGCCACCCAGGCACCCCAGATAATACCCTCTTTCTACTCAAAATCCTTCAATGGTTCCCCAACTCACTTGGAGTAGAAGCTAGACCCCACACAATCTTGTAGAGTCCCCTCTTTGATCTCATCTATGTCTTTCTACCTTCTCAGTCTACTCCAGTCAGACCAGTCTCCTTCCTCTTCCTTGAGCACGCCAGGCATACACCGACCTCAGGGCCTTTGCACCTGCTCTTCCCTTTGGCCAGAATGCTCTTCTTTCAGATAATCTACAGTTTGTGGTTAGGAAAAGCATAGAAGGAAATCTACTGATGGAATTACATGTAATTTTTATTCTCTTTGATGAGTTTTCAGTGTATTCTCAATCTTCGGCAATGAATATGCATCACCTGATTGTTGGGAAAATAAGGTGACTGTATTCTTTTTTAAAAAAAAAAAAATTAGTTTCTGCCTGTACTTCTGATTTGACTTTGCTATTTGTAGATAGAGCATTTGGAACAAAGCTGAGTTGGGCCCTTTGCCTTTGTTTTCAGTGATTTAAAGTCCTCCCTGGGCTGCTGCTGAGTGCTGATTTCCTCCTTAAGGAGATTCTGTTTCATGGGCCCCGATGTTTCATTAGTCCTTAGTTCCTGTTTTGAGAACTGGGTGGACATGAAGTGTTCTAATCCATTCCCTCCTCTCCTTGTATGTGGCCTCTGGACGGTCTGTCCTCCCCAGTGTTCTTGCAGTGGTCACTGACCACAGAAGCTTCCAGCTTTGGTCTTGTCATCTGCTCACGATTCCAGGAACTGGTCTCTCCTTCTGAGCTTGGGTGACTGTTCTGGCCCAAAGTACCCTCTCCCACCCAAAGTCCTGATGGCTCATCTGGGCCTGTTGGTGCTTTTGGACAAGTCCTTGTCTGTGTGCCCTCTGGTGATGTCATTCTTCAGCCTGGAAAGCTGCGTGGTCCAGCCCCTGCTTACCCCATACTTCTTCCCACTCACATATACACAATCATTTGGGGTTCACTCTGCTCAGAATGTTCTCTCTGCATTGATTTACTCCCCCACTTTTTTTTTAACCTGTGCATTAAGATCTAGGATATCTCTTCCTCTGGTATGAACACGGAGGACGACTTTATTTCTAGTTTGTTGTTCAATGCAATTCACTAAAGCATTTATGGGTCTCCAACACAAGGTTAATCTTTGGTGATGAGGCTGGAGGGAGCGTGGAGAGGAGACAAGCTTTTGCCAGCTCCCTGCAACATGCTGGGTGCTTTGCCTATGGCTCTCAGTCACACAGAGTCAGAGGACCCAGATTGGGGAAGGGTCCTTATGAGGCAGCATGACAAAAGTCCTAAGTCAAGTGCAGATGAAATGTTATGGGAATGCTAATTTCTGCTGGGATGGGGTAAGCAGTCAAAAGATTTAGGGAGACGGTCCATCCAAGTGGGGTCTCAGAAGATAAATGACTATGTTACAGCAGCTGCCCATCTACATGAGGGTAGATGGAGCTCTTTGCCTCTCTGATCCTCAGGGACCTTACTTCTTTTTTTTTTATTTTTTTTTATTTTTTTTTTAAGATTTATTTTTTTGACAGATAGAGATTACAAGTAGGCAGAGAGGCAGGCAGAGGGAGAGAGAGGAGTAAGCAGGCTCCCAGCCAAGCAGAGAGCCCGATGCGGGGCTCGATCCCAGGACCCTGGGATCATGACCTGAGCCGAAGGCAGAGGCTTTAACCCGCTGAGCCACCCAGGCACCCCAGGGGACCTTACTTCTGAAATGAGCACAGTAACTGCTGTGATAATCACGGGCTACCTCTCTAGGCCCTTTTTACAGGTTGCTTGAGGACAGGTCAGAAGCGCTATGGAATGAATGTCCTGGACTGGGGTGGGGGGACCATCAGCCGGTTCTTTAGGTGGTCTAACTTAGAGGTACGTGTCCTCCACCAGCCCCAGAGTTCCCGGGGTGCTTGCTTTCTCCACCACGCACCCTTCACTGCCTTCCCTGATATACTTTTCCTCTCCTTCTCATGCTTCCTGGGATGACCTCCTAAGGACACCATCTGCCCTAGGATCCTTGTCTCAGGGTCTGCTTCTACGGGACCCAAATCCGGGGGCCTCTGGGGAGGGGAGGCGTCGCTCCCCGCTGTCCCCCTCCCCCACGGCCTCTCTCCTACTCCTTCCCTCTTGCCCCACCACACAGCATCTGCAAGCAGGCTTTAGTTCCTGATTATGACAAACACAGCTTCTCGAGCACAAGACCCATAGACAATAGGAACCCAGAGAACACCTAGACTCAGCAAAATGTAGAGAAAGGGTGGATTTTATTTTACAGCATGTGTGGGAGCAAGTCTCGAAGGGCTGCCTTCTCAAGCCAGCCTGTCCCCTGTGAGGTCTCCAGCCCCAGGGCTGGAGGTGGCTGCAAGGAGGGCAGGGCGCAGTGGGGGGGAGATGGTGGGAGCCAGGTCTGTGGCTCTTCCGTCCCTTCCTCCGGTCACTTAGAGCCGGAATACAAGGCAGGTCTGTGCTTCTGGCCCTGCCCTTCCCAGGGCCCTTTCCCTCCCAGGCCACGGTCTCCCTTCTCGGTGGAGCATTCAGGAGAAGGGGCTCAACCTGGGTCTCCCACTCTTCAGCATGGGGAACTGCCCACTTGGCCACCCACTCAGCTCATCCCATTCAGCCGCCCTCTCAGCCAGCCATTCCTGCCCTGGTCCCTGTGTTTAGACCCTGCACCTAGATTTCTGGCATCTGTTAAAACTAGCAAACAGGCCCTCGAGCATCTGCATGGCGCCCAGCCCCCAGCCAAGAGGACTAGCATGCATCATCTTCAGATGAGGAAACGGAGGTTGGACAAGAGGCTTGAGAGGCATCGGCTGGCAAAGCGAGCCCCCAGCAGCCACATCCCTGGGCCGGGAGGCCAGACCCAGCATCATCTACCGGTGCCTGCTTATGGGAACTGCATTTTCGAGGCGGCAGCAGAACGTGTAGTGTTCCCACCAGCACCAACATCTGGGGCAGGGGCGGGGGCGGGGTGGGGGTCTTCATTAAAATGCAGTGACTCCATTGGCACCAAAATAAATGTGACATTTATCAGAACCTGCTAAATCTATTCAGCGCTTGCTTCCTTTGGAAGTGCAGGGTTTGTGCCGTGGGCCTGGAGAGAAAAGGTCTTCAGCTGTGAGAAAGGTGGGGTGGCAAGACGGGAAGGAGGAAGCAGGAAAGGGCAGGCCAAGAGGGGGTGGGCAGT
This sequence comes from Meles meles, assembly GCF_922984935.1. Classification (NCBI taxonomy): domain Eukaryota; kingdom Metazoa; phylum Chordata; class Mammalia; order Carnivora; family Mustelidae; genus Meles; species Meles meles. Next base: position 64,074,425 of record NC_060081.1, on the reverse strand, counting down.
GACAGCAGCTGGCTCTCTCCCGTGCCTGGGAATCCTCCGCCAAGGGAAGGGATTGATTCTAGGGCCGAGATTAATCACGTCGAGATGGTTATCAGGCAAGGAGTGGGGGTGCTCTCACCTGATTTGGAAAATAAAACAAGAGTAATGCCCCCGAACCTAAACCAGATTAGACTAAACTTTAAGGAGCCCCCAGAATGTTGCCGGCACTTTTAAATATGTTGTTTCTCACAATAACCCGGCAGGCTCCTTTTCATTCCCGCTCTACAGATGGAGAAACCAAGGCACACAGAGGCTAAGTAAGCCACTTGGGGTCACTTATCTGGTGCATGGCAGCTCGTGAACTGAGTTCTGCAAAACCATGGTGGAGGGACAGAGATCTCATTCACGAGGTCTAGAGAGGAGGGCTTGGAGGACAGGAGACTGCAGTCTGAGTCTTGAAGGACCATTTGACTTTGCTCCTCCTTGGGCCTCATTTCTCCATGAGCAAAACATAGTCCTTAAGATTCCTCTGGTTCTGTCACTTTGCACATGCAAGTATTTGTGTGCTTTTGATCACCTAGCATGGAAAATCCCAAGCCACCCATTCCCAGACTTCTTGCCTGGGCTCAGGCCTCTGGATTTTAATAGAAGCTGATGGTCGGACATGTATCGGATGGAAGCAGCAGAGGGTGTCAGCACGTGGGCTTCCTGAGTTCAAATCCCCTTCTTTGCTGCTTGCCAGCTGTGTGTCCTTGGGCAAGTTACTTACCCTCTCTGAGCCTTTACATGCAAATTATTTTTGTTGTGGTGAGAATGATGAATAATAATTACAACAAAAATTACTGGGTGATTATCAAGTATCAGGCGTTGTGTCACGTACGGGAAGATTACATGAAGATTAAATGCAGGAGTTATTTTCATTCTCCCTATTTTAGAGATGAGAAACCCGAGGCTTAGACACTAGCACCTTAGATGTGATATAGCAAGATTCCTGGAGAGCAGAAGAAACTCAAGGGTTTTCTTTCTTGCTCCTTAACTGGTCTGTGTGTTGCTAATTCCTAAGGACTCCTCAAACGGGCTGAACCAGGAGAGTAGCCAGGAAGTGTGAATAGAGAAAGTAAAACATCTCAGGGAGGAAGTTATTTATTTTTCTTTTGGAAGAATGGGACATGGCCAGACCCAGGGTTAGCTCAAGTGGTTATTTTGGAGGGATTTTTTTCTCCAATGCCCCTGGCACCTTCGAGGAATCTCTTTTCCCAAGGCCATCGGGAGGACTTGGTGGGTCGATGAGTCCCCAGTTTGCCCAGAGCATAGTTACTAGGTCCCCTGAGTCCTGCTGTGAAGTCATCAGGGAGGCAAATGGTTCATGGTGAGGGGTTTGTGATTAATGGGAGAACCCGAACCATCCTTGTGTGTGGGCTGCAGGATGCCTGGCACTGGGCTGGATGCTTTGCTTAGGTGATCTCATTCTCTTCTGAGCAGTGGGCACTCGTATCCCCATTTCTAAGAGAAGACTGAGGCTCGATCATGCCATCAGCCACTGGCTGGGAGGCAAGAATTCAATCAAGGACCAGGTCCTCCGTGTCCTGCTCTCTTTCCTCGGGACACAGACACCTTCTTTTCTTCCTCTGAAGGGTTAACAGTGAGGCAGTCAGAAAGAAGTGCTCAGTGCAATTATGGCAGAACAGTTAATACGTAATTGCATATTTTTGTAAACAAGTTAAGAGGCTTTTTCAGTGACCTCTCTGTGGCTTTGTGGTTCTGCAAATAAATTCTCTTCCCTTTTATACTCTGATTTTAATTGGGAGCAACGGCTCTGGTACTATGGCTCTCACAGCCCCTGGCGCTGTTGCTGGGTGTGTGTGTTGATGTGTGCGTCCTGCACAAGTGTGCTTGGACATATCATGTGTGTGTGTGCGTGTGTGTGTGTGTACCCTTGTGCCTCTCTGGGACCACAACAGTCAATGACGCTGCAAACTCATGGCCCACTTTGCTGAGAGCTCCTGGATGAGGAATCTGGCGTTTCCAGACCCTGAGATGACTGTGAAGATCATGGGGATCGCTCATTCCTTCATTCCACCAATATTTAATGAGGCCCTTCATGTGCCAGGTTCCCAGGAAAAATAGCCCTGAACAAGGCAGATCCAGTCCCAGAGCGGCCAGGAAACGTTCTTGAACTGTGTTTAATATTTCAATGAGCAGCCTCGAGGCCACCCAAGTTTCCTGAAACACTGAGCTTTGCCCTGGGCAGAAATTATGCCAGTTTGATGGGGTTACCCTTCTGGCCAGAATATTCTGGAATGGTTATGACTAGTCAAAACTGGAAACGAATGAGTTATTACTTAAGCCATGTAGGGTGGTATTAGACAAGCTCTTTTTGAAATAGGGTCTCTTGGTGGGGGGCTGCAGGGGGTTCCATTGTCAGCATAGGGGATCCTGGTTTCCACCACATCCTCCCCCCCCCGCCCCGTCTCCCCACTGCATGCTTCCCTGCAGGCCTCTGGAGGGCTCCCCAGATGTCCCTGCTGTTGCTGTTTGCAGCAGGCAGAGAGGGTCCCGAGGGACTTAGCCCAAACTGCCCCGCGTCCAGCAGGCCGTAGCCCTGTCAGATTCTGTTGCTGCTTCCTGTGCCGCTCCTCCCTGTGCCGCTCCGGCCCTGTCCTCCCAGGTTGCTGGGCCCTGGATCCTGGCCATGCTGGTCACTGTATTCCCTCCTGCACTTGTATTTGGGGGCCTCTGCTACGTTGCAAAAGAGATCCTCAGTTGGAAGTGCAGGGGTGTGGGTACCCCTTCTGCAGCTAGCCCCTCTCCCGCCAGCCCTGACTGTCCTCCTCCTCATAGCCCCGCAGGCGCCCCCGCCCCATGACAGGGAGAGGCCCCAGGAGGAGCAATGTTCTCCCGGCTCTGCCTCTAGTCTGCCGACTGCTGAACCAAGCAGAAACCGCTCCAGGAGCTCAAGGATGTGGTGTGCTGGGTACCAGCTGGGCGCCGGGTGGGGGAAAGATCGAAGCCCTGGGGGGTGCGGCTTGGTCCAGGTGTCTCAGGTATGAAGCAATCAGGAGGGGGCTGGGTTACGTGGCCGCCCGCTGTGTCCTCAAAGACTGAGGACCTTCCTGGACTCAACACAAGACCCATCCCAGGACAGGGGACAGCAAGGCCTGGGCCTGGACTCTGGACCTGGGATCTGCAGAGTCCCAGCTCTGATGCCCACTGGTCCTTGCGTGCTAGCGCTTTCGTGAGAGGGACTTAGCCTACACCTGCCTCACAGGGGCACGGGTGTGAGCTTTGGGAGTAAACTATGAAGGGCGGTGTACTCAGAGTAGGAGGGCTCTGGGGTCAGACTTCTGGAGTTCAAATCCTGGTCCCACCACTATCCTGCTGTGTGGTTCTGGGCAAGTGACTTAACTTCTCTGTGCCTCCATTTCTCATCTGTAAAGCAGGGATAATAATAGCTCCTCATTCATAAGGTCATTGTGGGGATGGGAAGACTTGAGAAGATACACATAAAGTGCTTAACACAGTGCTCAGCGCCCAGAAGTACTTCATGAACGGCGATGTTGGGGGCTAGCGTAGAGACCTGACTTTGTCTTCAGTTCATCCTGAAGGGCACTTAACCGTTCCAAATCTCCTCCTTAGGTCTTTGCTCTTGACCTGGCTCTGACCTGGTGCCAAGTCTCTGGCCATGGGGTGGGGTGCCAGGCGGGCTCCAACTGGGGAGTGTGGGGCAGTGCATGCCTCGGTGGGGCTCATCATCCCGGGTTCCCTCGTAGGGGCTGTGGTGGGTGCTGAGCCTGTGACCCGCGTCAGGACCCTCCGACGGGGCACTCTGCCTTTCAGAGCAGACACGAGGCCCCCAGCGCAGCGACCAGGCCGGGATAATTGCGATGTTGCGGAGACAAAGTGATAGGAAGAGGCTTGGTAGAGAATTCTGTCTGCTCGCTAGGAGCAGCAGATCTGAGCTGACATCTAAAGTGTTCAGAGTGCGGCTGGTGAGGACGCGTTTTACGTACGGAAAGAGCCTCTGGGTCCACCAAGCCCACCGTCCGCGGCGTGGACGCCATGGTTTCCGTGTGGCCTCCTCTCCTGAGGGTGGGGCAGCTGGATTCCTGGCCTGGGTGGTGTGGACGAGACACAAGCCAGGGGCTGGCTGGGGGTTCCGGAGGGACGGGTGGAGGGCGTCCTTGGGGCTCGGGGGCTGTTGCGCTGCCCCCCCCTCCTTTCAGAGCTGGCTGCCTGTGCTTTTCCTGCTCCTGTCCTGGATCTGCTCTGCCAAGCAACTTGTCATTGCCTCGGGAGCCGTGCTGGCCCCTTCCTGACCACAGGACATTACTGAGGGCTTAGTAGGCACTTTGCTGGTAATTTAGAGGCATTTAGTGTCCCCGCTTCTACGAACATCGTCCCTGAATGGACACGTGGCTCCTTCACAGCCTCTTGGTGGTTTGGCCTGAGTCACCAGAAGGTTCTGATTGCTCTGGGGTGAGGAGGCCAGGACTTGGGCACCTGGAGTGCCTCGGGCCCGGCTGGGACTGGGCTGGCCAGACTGACACGTCCCACTGCCCTCACCCCTTGTGCCTGCGACCTTCCATCCGGACCTCTCTTCCCCCTGAAGTCTCTCTGGGCCTCCGTGTGTCCCTTCCCAGTGTCGCTCCCTGTCGGGGGGCTCCCTGCCTTCTGCTGTCTATGACTTCAGCTTCTCGGGCTGCTTGTCCCTGCTGGCTCCTCCCCTCGGGTCTTCTGGTGGGGGTGGGGGGCAGGAGGAGCTTGGTCTGCTGGGATCAGCAAAAGCCTCCTACATTGTCCACACACACCGGCTGTGGTTCCTCTCTCACCCTCAGAGGCCTTGTGCCAGTTCCCGAGTCCTCAGCCCGTCCAGGTTTCCTGAGAAAATTGGTGTCGAGGTGGTCCTGGCTGGTGGGTCCAGCAGTAGCTGGGCTGGATTCCCATGGGAAAGCGTGTGTGTGTGTGTGTGTGTGTGTGTGTGTGTGTGTGTGTGTGTGTGTTTTCCCAGCCTGTGGTGACACAGCCCCCCTTTCGCGTGGGCCCCTCTGCTGGCTCAGCCCCTCTGGCCACAGACCACCTGGGTTGCCCCACGAAGAGCAGAGAAGTCGGCACTTCGGACTAAGGAGGATGGCTGCGGTCCACAGCAGGGCACGGGGCAAAACCCACGCATTTCCTGGCGTGTCCTTTCCCGGGCTCCCAGTTTGGCCCAGGGCTCGGGGAGAGGATGGGAATTAGCAAGCCCCAGCTCCTCCACAGGCAGGGGGAGCAGGACATGGGGTTGGATTGGTGCCCTGGCTGGGTGTCTTCAGGCCGCTGGCCTCACCTCCTGGAGTCCATAACAGTGGTGGTAAAAATCTAGAAAAGTGTGTCTTTTTAGCTGTGCTGTGAGCGTGCAAGGTGTAGCCTCTGGGAGCTGTGCTGGAAGGGGCGGCCTCTCTAGCTCTTCTCTGTCCCTGCTTTATTTCCTTTCCTTTTCTTTCTTTCTTTTCTTCTTTTTGATTTTATTTATTTGACAGAGAGAGAGAGATCACAAGAAGGCAGAGAGAGAGGGAGAAGCAGGTTCCCTGCTGAGCAGAGAGCCCAATGCGGGGCTCGATCCCAGGACCCTGAGATCATGACCTGACCTGAAGGCGGAGGCTTAACCCACTGAGCCAGCCAGGTGCCCTTCACTTCCCTCCTCTCTGCCACCAGGTTACAACTGAGAACCTCCAGGGTCCCAGGCCTCCCTGACAGATGCTGCCTGGGGAAAATATGTGTGTCTTCTTTGTGGCCATCTCAGTTAATATAACACAACAACAGAAAAAAATAATGCGAGATCTCGGGCCTCAGGCCTCGCCACCCCTGATCTCTGACCCAGGATCTGCATTTACACAAGCTTGCGGGGTGACTCAGGTGCACACTAATGTCCTCGTCTAGGGAACTAGTGAGGCTTAGCCGGGCTCCGCTCCTTCCCAGCTGGGTGATGTGGGGACAAACTGATGACTTTCCCTGGGCCTCAGTTTCCTAATCTGTAAAATGAGGAGAATAATAAACATAGGCCTCCTGGGGTGGTTGTAACAATGGAATGACAGCGTGCTGAGGGCACACAGCAGGTACCCTAGTGCCAAAGCTCCAACCCCACGTAAATGTGACTGTGTTGCTGCCTGTGCCTCTCGCTCTTCTGGCCCCATGGATTTATTCCGATATCTGAACAGAAGAGGCCGAATCTTCCATTCTCCCACAGCACAGATCCCAGAAGGCAACCGCTCCCGGGTCCTAGAGCCAGACACCCTGGGTTCAAATCCAATCTCTGCCTTTTGCGAAGAGGGCGACCTCAGTTCAGTAACTTCTCTGAGCCTTGGTTTGCCCACCTGTGAAAGGGGCTACTGTGAGGATTCACAAGGCCAGCAAAGGCCCAGAGAGGGCTGGTACCGGGTCAGGGCTTGGCAATGGGCTTTCCAACCCAGGAACTGGTGCATTGTCCCTTCCACTGAACACAAGTCCCAAGACCAGCCTGGATTCAAGCGGGAGGGGAAGTGGACCCCCGTTCTTGGGGTGGGTAGCAGGGTTGGGGGGAATTGCTGGCAGACAAACCACCACAGAGGAAATCTGCTGCCAGTTTTTGAACTACAAGTCCCTCTTCTTCCAGAGTAAACATTGCTATTACTAGTGGTGGGACAGTTGTCCTGTCTGGGCTGTAAGAGAAGGCAGAGAATGTTCTCTCTCTCTCTCTCTCTTTCTCTCTCTGGGAAGGTAAGGAAGGCTCCACTGCATGGGTACGATGAGAGCGGAATGTGGAGGCAGTGGGGGACAGAATCCAGGTGGAAGGGTCAGTAAGAACAAAGGCCTGGAGCGTCATGTGCAGGGGCCTGGCCTGTTATCCCAGTGTCTGTAGGCAGGCCTGAGGGTCCCAGGATGATGGGGGTGGTGGCGGATCTGTAGGGGTGTGGGTTGTACTCACCCACACTCAGCACAGGCAGGGAGAGAGGGGCCGGAGCTGTCCCCACCCCAAGGGGAGCCCAGTGTGGGTGGGGGTCTCAGTCAGGGTTCTCAGGCAGACCAACCAGCCTCCATGGAGCACGTCTGAGCCATCACTCTCCGACTGTTCAGGGGCAAGGAAGCCTCGATTTCAACCGGGTTCTCCCCACTTTCCTTCGAGAGACCAATTATGGAACAGTTTGCACCACAATTACCGGCGTTAAAACCTCTCGGTTCCGTTTGATGAATTTTAGTAGTAATTGAACAGAGGCAACCATCACACAGGAGATGGTCCAATTGAATCTGCCCACGCACTGAACTGTGAATCCTAGCTCTCCCTAGCGGCCACAGCCACAGCCATGGGGTTCAGAGGGGGGCTGCTGGCTTCCCTCCTGCAGGGACCTTGTCCCAGCCCACGTGAGGGAGGGACCCGAGGTGATGGGGGATGCCTCCTGAGAGGAACACCCGGCTGTTAGGGTCTGGCTTGCCTCCTGCAAGGGACAGCCAGCTGTTAGGGTCTGGTTTGGAGACAGGTCTGGAGGGGGGACTTTCAGGTCTGGGAACCTGTAATTGCTGCTGTTACAGAGCCCAGAGCTGGACTGCATTCATGCCTGTATTTATTATTTATTGAACAAACACTGCTGATGTGTTTATAGTGTGCTGGCCTCTATTCTGAGTGCATCATAAACATTCACTTCTTTACTCCTCACAGCAGCTCCTGAGATAGGCATGTTATTATCATTCCCATTTGATGGATGAAGAAACTGAGGCCCAGAGAGGTCAATTAAATTGCTCAAGGTCGTGCAGCTAGTAAGTGTTGGAGCAATACTCCAGACCTCCTCTTCTTGTTTTCTTATTCTCTTGTGCTGTCCTCTCTTGGGTGTTTAGGGAAGCCTCTGGAAAGGGCAGGGAAGGGTCTGGCCACTCCTAGTGTGGAGTGACAAAGAAGAGTGGGCCACAGGGTCTGGGTGCCTGCTTGCCAGTGCGAGGAGGAAATCAGATAGGATTCCTACGGTGGGTGAGACTCCCCGGAGAGTCAGGGCTGAGCAGTCCAGAGCCACTCCTCACCCGGGGCTCTGTTCCCACTCTACAACCACAGGGCTCAGGTTCTGTTTTGAGCAGGGGTGGCCATATCACCTTGTTGCCCTTCTCTCCAGCTCATGCCCAGGCCCTGCAGTGTGGAGGAAGGACGGGGAACCCTCTCTGCTTTCAGAAGTTGGATTCTTTTGTTGATTTAGAGTCAGATCAACTTGATACCAACTCTGTGTCCTGGACACTTACAGGAAGCATTTCACAAGGAAACACCATTTACCCAAGATCGTGTGGCCAATGTGGTTGAGTCAGGCTTCAGAGTCGGCTCCATTTGACTCCCAAATCCTGCTGTATCCCTTGTACCCCACTGGCTGCCCATCAGGACAAAAGTAAACACGGCTGGACATGGGCCCCAAGACAGTCAGTGAGGCCTCGCTAACCTGCGTGTAGGAGTTGTCTGTTTGTCTGGCTGTTGTCCCTACTCGATTGTTAGGGTCTGGACTGGGTCTGAATTATTTTAGGTCCACCCCAGGGCTTGGCCTACTAGTATAGTAGCTTTTGGTATTGGGGGGGGTTAGTTGGGTGGGAGATTGAAAACAGGCAGGGACGTGCTAGAAAACCATTGCTGGAGGCAAGTCCCTTTCCTTGAATTTGGGAATTTCTGCTTCAATTAAGGGGCCTCTCCAGTGGCCAAGTTGTTCTGCATGTCCCATGCTGCCCTCTGGGCATCTGAGGACAGTGGAGTGGCAGCTGAGTTGGTTTGGCTGGGAAGACACCCTGGGGCTCTTTCCAGCAAAATCACTGGATTCAGTCTTGCCTATTGCTCAGAGACGGTAATCCCATAAACCCATTGGGGTCACCTGGAAAGTTTATCTAAATAGGGATTTCAGGGCTCCCCCCCTTCAGGGGATCTAGGGTGGGGGGTGGGGTGGTGGTGGCTGAGAATTTGCATTTCTAACAGGCACCCAGGTGATGTGGACACTGTCCGTCCAGGGTCTAGACTTTTCATTTTGACCAGAATAATGACTTTTGACATTTGTCCCTTGACTCCTGTCTTGGGGGATGTTCCTGAGGGCCCTTGGGCTGTGCTCTGACCCCACCCCAGCCCTCAACGTGGGGTGAAAGGGGGTTCAGGGAATGAGCTAGGGGCAGGGCCTCTCAGGCAGGAGCTCTGCAGAAAGGGCTCTGGAGCTGGGAAGCAGCCTGATGGCCATCCCTGAGAAGGGGCTGAATCTGAGATTGGGCCCCATGGAGAGTTCTAGAAAACCTTCTGAGGCAAAGCTGGGAGGCTGTGTGGAGCAGCAGGAAAGTGCACACTTGGAAGGCTCTGCCTCATTCTGACTGTGTGGGTGCAGGATTTTGAGCAAAGTACTTTCCTCCATGCCTCAGTTTCTTCATCAGTAAAGTGGGGCTAACACTACTTTCCATGGTCGGTGTCAGGATATAATTGAGATTATAAATGAGAGCGCCGCCAGTGAGCATCGGTCCCCTGTCCCTTCTCTTTCCCCACCCCCAGAGGTTTCATTACCCTGCATTAACTTGGCTTCCCTCTCTGTTCGGGCTTCTGCCTGTCCTCTCCAGCCACTGGACCATCAGCCTACATTATCATAAAAAAAGAGGCTGGATTTTAATTTGTGGAATGTTTCTTTCTTCTTCTCCCCCTTCTTCTTCTTCTTCTTTTTTTTTTTTTAAGAAAAGCCTAATTAGGAAGCCCGTTAAATGCCTGCAATTCCAATATAATTCTATTAAATTCTCCCTGTAAAGTTAATGTTACAGACTTTTTAACAGATGTTTTAATTAGGCATTGTTATTAAAGAGAATACTGTAGAAATTAAAACCAGACCCTAAATGGGGGAAGAAAGGCAGTTTTCTTGTGCTGGGTAAATGGTGGCAGCCGCCCAGCAAAGAGCTGTTGGCAGCAGGTCATGAAAACACACACAAAAGGAGAGGAAATGCTTGGTGCGATCCGCAGTGCTCAGCAAGAGGGAGAAGGCCTGTGCCTGCTCCTGCCAGCCAGCACCACCTCCGGCCTCACCAGTGTGGAAGACAGAAGAGAGGCAGGCATGGGCAGAGGCTCGCTGGCCGGGATTGGCGGGCTTTGCGGGGTGGGGGTTGAGGGGTGCGGTTGCCTTGTAATTGCGGTCGTCCCATTTGGGTTTGGCTTATCTGACCTCTATGGCAGCCGTGAATTTTAACTATTATATAGATGAGGAAACTGAGCCTCAGAGACATCGGGTCATCTGCCCAGGAGGACACAGGAGGAGGCCTGGGTGTCGTGCTGGCTTGGGTTTCTAGAAGCGGGGTTCTGTGGTATGGTGTTGGCTCATCTCTGCAATAGCGATATAAACCTGTGGTTATACGTAGCCTGAGCTGGGGAGACTTCAGAAAGACCTCAGTGTAAATCTGCTCCTCACTTGCTGTGTGTCCTTAAGCCGTTTGCTTCACCTCTCTGAGCCTCCATTTTCCTGTGCAAAGCGGGGACAATAAGAGGTGCTATGAGTTCGTGGGGGTAAAATGAGATAGTGCCAGAAGGAACAAAGCATGGCGGGGGGTGGCAGATGGCAGGTGCTCAGGGAGCGACAACAGACTTGATAAGGGCTTTCAGCTGGCCAGAGGCAGGACTCCCATCTAAATGGTCTGCGGTCTGTCCTCTCCCTGGCACTGCACTCCCTCATGTCCACTGGCTGCCATTGCTGTGCCCTGTCCTCTGGAAAGTCAGCTCACCTTTGATGCCCGCCAAGCAACGGGCGGGCTGGAGAGTGTGGCTGGCTCAGAGAAACCATCCCTCTACTGGGGATAGGAGTCCCTGGTTGCCATGGAGACTCTGAGGGAGCCTTCTGGCTCCCTCAGTCCCTCAGAGATGTGCTGCCCAATTCCCCATGCTCCTCGAAGGAGAGACGGGGCGGGGGGGGGGGGGGTGGGGAGCGGGGACAGGGAGACCTGGATTCAAGTCCTATTTCCTTTTGAGAGCAGTGTCTGGCAGGTCAGGCTGTGGCCTCAGGCCTCATCATCTTGCTCAAGATCATCTTGCTATTCCTACCCCACCCCCGCGCCCCTGCACCCAGCCGAGAGCCTGGGTGTGAGTGAGCGCTCCCAGAGGCGGGCAGGTGACCAACACACCCTCTAGGTGTATCCAGGGACGTGCTCAGATTTACCTTCCCAGGGGCTAATTTTCCTGTCCATCCTCCAAGGCTGTCAGCCAGGGATTATCCAAATAATGTTTATTTCAGTCCTGTGACCCGGATAGCTCTGCCACAAGCATTTTCTAGGGATCTTGAAAAGAAGAAAGAGATGAAAGTGGAGACCCGACCCAGGTCTCGTCCCTTGGGTCCCCTCCCCCCAGGAAGCACTGCTGATTCTCGCTTGTGCCCAGCAGAGCTGGCACATAGGTCCCTCCCCTCTCACCGTCTCTGCCATCACCATTCCACTCATGCTTTGGGTCCAGATGGAGGTCCCGGAGGAAACTCTTGATCAAGAAGGCACTTCTTGGGGCGCCTGGGTGGCTCAGTGGATTAAACCCCTGCCTTCGGCTCAGGTCATGATCTCAGGGTTCTGGGATCGAGCCCCGCGTCGGGCTCTCTGCTCTGCAGGGAGCCTGCTTCCTCCTCTCTCTCTGCCTGCCTCTCTGCCTACTTGTGATCTCTCTCTCTCTGTCAAATAAATAAATAAAATCTTTAAAAAAAAAAAAAAAAAAAAAAGAAGGCACTTCTTGCGTATGTCACCACGAGAGCCCTAAAGTGCCAAGGACACATCGGCTGGTAGGACGTGTTTAAGATCTGCTGGAGGTTGAAAGACGACTTCGTCTTCCCAAACCTGGACCTCCAGAGCCTTTTGTGTCAAGGACATAGAGCTTAATGGTCCCCTCTCTTTGTAGGTAGGAGTGTGTTGTGGCCTATGAAGTCAGCTGGCCTGGGTTTGATTCCAGTCCTGCCCCTTCCTAGCTGTGTGAGCCTGAGCAAGTGGCTTCCCCTCTCTGAGCCTCAGTTTCCTCATTTGTAAAGTGGGGATGGTCATCCGATGCCCAGGTCCCAGGATCCTTATGAGGATCACATAGAACAATGTTCTAGAAAGCATCCAATGTGTAGAAGTTAGTTTTAAAAGGGGATGGGCAGAGCAGTGAAAATGTACACACACACACACATACACACATACATGGAAAACGTACATAATGACCCCCCAACACTGGTCACATAAGCTATCTCTAGAGAGTAGAGATGAAGGCTGCTACTTTTCTCCCCATTTTGAGTTGTTTAACCGCGAGCCTGTATGATCTTTCCATTAATCAGGGAGAATCAGCGGCAAAGCCAGTGCAGAAGCCAGAGGTGGGGTGGAGGACAGTGGTGGGTGGGAGCCAGCTGTAACAGGGCAGTCACAGGTGGCTGGCTGGGCCACCCCTCCCATCCGGACAGTTGGCCAGCTCTGGGCCCCAAGCAAGTAGGTTTGCGCCCTGGCTCTGTGACTTCCCAGCCGCCTGACTCCAGGTGACATCCTTGAGCCTCAGTTTCCTTGTCTGTAAGAGGGGAGTAAATAAGCCTCCTGGCGGGGCTGTTGTAGGGGAAACGGGAGTGGGCCTGAGATGTGGGGACATGTGCGCACGCCAGACAAGTAGCCATTCGGACTCTTAGATCTTCACGTTGCTGCCTCTGCCCCAGGAGGCGGGATTCACGCCCTGAAGTCCCGTGAGGGTCCTGGAAGTGACTCTGGGTCACTAAATCCTACAGGGACCAGGCGGTCTTCATCCTTCTTGACATCCTAGCACCACCCACCCTACTGGTCTCCCTGCCCCTGGAGACACCCTCTGCTTCCCTTCTGTGTCTCCTACTCTCCCTGTGAAGAGGAAAAGGAGGGGGCGAGGCTAGCCGGTGGGGACCTGCGGGGCTGGACTGAGGGGTGGGAACTCCCCTCTCCTCAAGTGGGAGTGCAAATCATCTGGAACCATCTGTGCGTCCGTCAGGAAGGATCCGGTTGAGAGCGTCACCATCCCTGGAAGGCCGTGCAGCTGTCGGGAGTGAGTTAGACCATGTCTTCCAGACAGGTGAGCGAGTCCCTCCCGGAGGCAGTGAACAAACAACTAGAAAGTAAAGCGGATAGCACTGTCTCATTTTTATGAAGAAACAGGATGAAAAAATTCCTTAGAGTAGCAGAGATTAAGAACTTTTTTTCTGAATCCCTCCTGCTCCCTTGCAGGAACGCCAATGATAAGAATGGCGGGGGTGATAATCAGGTTTTTGTAAAAAAAAAAAATATGACAAGCCCTTGTGTCGTGATGTTCTGAGTGGGGCAAGTCAGGACGCCTGCAAGCGGACCCGGCTAGGGGATCAGGATCCAGACACTGCGCCTTCATGGTCAGCCTAGGGGATAAGAGCACATGGCCAAGCCTGGTCACAAGCCTTCACAGGCCTTGTGACCTGTAGCCAGGCTATTCCTGGTTACTATTCCCTGCCTCCTCTCCTCTGCCCAGCATCATGGGGAGGGGAATAGGGGCTTATGGGTGGAGAATGCTGCTTGCTGCCTTCTCCCCCGAGAAGTCCACATTCTAATCTCTGGGATCCACAAAAGTTAGGTCACATGGCAAAGGGGAAGTAAGGTTGCTGATGGAAATCAAGCTGCCAATCGGGACCTCAGGATAAGGAATTCATCCTGAATTACTTGGGTGGGCCCAGTGAATTCTTTAGAGTCCTTGAAAGATGAAGGAGGGAGGTAGGTGAAAAGTCGGTGTGGGAGGGTTTCCATGGGAGGACCAGCCTGTCCCTTGCAACTTTGAAGATGGCGGGAGACGATGAACACTGTACAACGGTAGCCTCGACAGGCTGGAAAAGGCCAGCAAATGGATTCTTCTCTGGAGCCTCTAGAAAGGATTGTAGCCCCACTGGCACCTTGATTTTTAGCCTAGTGAGTCCCACTTTGGGATTCTGACTACAGAACTGTACGGTAATGAATGTGCATTGCTATAAATCACGAAGTTAAGTGGTAATTTATTACAGCAGCCATGGAAATCTAATACAGTAGAGACTGTTCTTTCAAGGGTCAAGGTTTTAAGGGCCAGGAGTGAATGTCGTCCTGCCCCATCAGGCCTTTGTGTGGCATGGATCCTCAGCTCCAACCCAAGTCAGGGACTGTGAGACCCCCAAACCTGCCTCTGGTCAAACCCGGAGTCTAGAGATGAAGCGACTAGCCGCCTTCAGGATGAAAGTGGAGCGTCCTGCTCTGTGGGGCAGGCATGTCGGAGGGTCACAGAGCAGCCTCTCTCAACCTCCCCATTCCTGGCAGCTGCTTGTGGAAGAAGGTGCTGCTTGTGATCTGGATTTGAACCCCAGCCACACCACCCGTGCCGTGTGACAGCAAACAAGGGATCTCATCTCTCTGAGCCTTGAAGTCGCAACCCGTCAAACGGACGTCATGCCGTCCTCCGGAGCTGATGTGGGTCTAGTGAGGCCTTCACTGGGCTGTCATCCCAGGAGTCCCCACAAAGACTCCCCAGATACTCTGCGGGTACCATCCGAGACTTGCCAGGTTGATGGAAGTATGCCCCACGCTCGGCTCTGCCAATCATCCTGTGGACAGACACGTCACAGAGATCTCTCTGGCATTCCACAGCACCTTGGCAAAGGGTCTTCTCTGTCATGGAGGCCTGCTGTTTCACGGGGAGGCACCATTAGACATTTCTAACTGCTTTCACCAGGCCCCACCAAAAAATTTCAGAGAGGGCTGCCCACGACGTGTGCTGGAACTCACCAAGGGCCAGAAGCACAAACGCTCAGCTTCTGTTGGGTCCAAGAGAGGCGGGCCGGCCTCATGCAGTTGGGGTGGTTAGGGGAGCTGGAATAAGGGGCAAACCCCTGGGCCTCTGCCCAAAGAGGTTCCAGGTCTGGATGTCTGGGATGGTCTGGGATTCTGCTTCCGAGAGCCCATCCCCAGGAGACTTAAATGCAATGCAGGGGTCCATGTACCATTCTTCCAGGGGCACTAGGACAGTCGCAAGAGCTTAGTGCCAGGCAGGCCTGGACCCAAATCACCCTGTATCGGCTGCGGGACCTCATCCGCATCCCTTTACCTTCTTTGGCTCCCTTTCCTACCCGTAAACGGGCCTTGTCTTACACCAACACAACGGAGTGTTTTCTAAGTGGTGGTGGTAATGCTAGCCATGGGCATCCCCTACTTGGTCTTTACAACAGTTATCAAGGGGGGAGCTACTATTCCCAAACTCTGGAAACCTCGCTTGAACCCACCTCCTCCTCCTCTGTGGGACTGTGATGGTGAGTGGTAGTGAGGAGGAAAAACCCGCAGGCACAGCGCTGGGACTGTGGCAGGTGGCTGACACTCACTGCCCAAGCCCCAGCCTGTTGCTCCAGCCCAGGGTGGGTTTGGAGCTGTTAAGGATCTGGGGATGGGGCTCGCAGAGCCTGGAGGGCTCAGAGCCCAGGGGTGGGCATCAATCCCTCGGTGAGAATTCACTGAGGCTTCCTGACATAGGTAGAAGTGAACTTGGACCAGGGAGCAAGGCACGCACCCTGTGCTGGTTTGGCTGGGAGAATCACCCAAGTGCATCTAGAGATAGTGGAGGACGTTCCTGGATGGGAAGCCCTCCCAGGAGAGGGTCAGCAGGGAGCGGGGACGATTCTGCTAGAGTAGGACCCCTCAAGCTGGGTGATTCTCACGGACTTTTCAGAGGCTGCCCTGCCCCTGGGGAGCTCTGCTCGGTCCAGTGAAGCTCCTCCCAGGGAAATACTGCGTCAGCACTGGGGACAAATGCAACTGGGGGGTGGACACGAATAAAACCTAACTCACTTTATCAACAATAGAGCAAACCATGCCAAAGGGAGCATTTGAAAATGAGGGGGAAGTGAATGAATAAATGAGGGTCACCATTTTACCTGATCATTTTTTTAACCTGATCATTTTATAATAAGCAAGATTTTGCTTTTCTCACCTCAGCATTTCCCAGCTGAGTTTAAATCATTGGAGTCCTGTGGATCTATGCTAAACACCCTCTGTGGGTCTCTTAAGAACCAAGGTCAAAAGTCCAGTACTTGGCTTTTCATTGAGCTGCTAGGATTGTCTCCTTTCATGCACCCAACAAATATTTACTGAGCGTTTACTGTGAGTGAGACAATGTTTTGGGCACTACAGAAACATCAGTGAACACAGTAGACAAAAGCCCCTGTTCTCATGGGGATTAGATTCTAACGGGGGGAGAGAGGAGAAAAACCCCAAACCAAAAAACCAACTAGCACAAACATTAGGATATTAGGGGGAGCTGGGTTAATTGTATACAGGAGCTGTCTCTACTGTCCATGCTGTTTTTTTGTACTTCTAAAGTTAACACTCAAGAAACAGTGTGTGTGTATTTATGTAAATGTATATATGTATTGTGTGTGTGTGTGTGTGTGTGTAATGACGAATAAGCCAATCAGGGAAGAAATAAGGAAGTTGTGTATGCTCTGAGGCAGGAAGAAAGGTTGTCCTTTTTAAAAGTCTCATCTTTTTGAAAAAATGATATTTAAGCAAAGATTTGATGGAAGATAGAGGGCCCGCCATGGGCCATGGGGATATGTGGGGAGAGGATGTACCCGTTAGGGAAAGTGAGTACAGAGTCTCAGTGGTACCCAGCCCTCAGGAGGACCTTCAGTGACCCTGGTGTTCAGATCCTTGTGTGGTCTCCCAACCCCCGACACTAAACAGGGCTGTTCTGTGTAATAAGATATTAACGAAATGGGACATCCATGGCTGAGTCATAAGAGAAATGACAAGCTTTGGCCTTGCTTTATCTTGGATCATTCTACCCACAGGAAGCCAGTGACCGTATTGTGAGGACCTTCATGCAGCCCTAGAGCGGTGTCCACACGGGGAGGGAATAAGACCTCTGGCCAACAGCCAGCACAGCTTGCCAGGCTGCGTGTAAGTCACCTTGGAAGAAAACCCTCTAGTCTTTAGGTGACGATAACCTCACAGACACCCTGACTACAATCTCATGACAGACTGAGATGGGACCCCCTAGCTAAGCCGCTCCCAGTCTCCTGACCTGCAGAAACTCAGTGAGATCAAAAGAAAAAAAAAAGTGCATTGCTGTAAGCAGCTATAAATTGGATTCATTTGTTGGACAGCAATAAGCAACCACTACAAGTCTTCAGGTGGGGGCATGCCTGGTTGCTTGAGGAACAGCAAAGAGGCAAAGTTGCTGGACTGTCAGGTGCAAGGAAGACAGGAAGAGATGTGGGTAGACGGCCTGAGTCAATCTTCCTCCTGAAGTAAAAGCTTCCTCTCTGTGGTTATTTCTATTATTTTTTTAGCATTTGGCCTCTCCTAAGTGTTTCTCAGCCCAGACCTTGGGAATGAGCTGTGATGCCCATTTTCTTCACCCTTCTGGTCTTCTGAGATGGATTTAAATCTCCTCTTCCCAGGAAATCTGTGGTGGTGTCATCCTTCCTGAAGTGGTTTCAATGAGACCTCATGTTGAAACTGGGCCAGTGCCTTTTGGGGTATTTTTTTTCTTTTACAGATTATTTTGGTAGAGCAAAAGCATAGGTTTGAACAACGAGAGACACAGAGAGAACAAGGCAACAGAGGCAAAGATAGAGACAAAGAGAGACAGAGAGACTAAGAGAGAGTCAGAGAAGGAATCTGATTAATTTGAAACAAGTCGTGGCTCTGAGAAGAGTCAGTTGAGGTGGTGAGAGGTGAGGGAGGCTGAAAAAAGAAGTTGGCAAAGATGGGGGGTGAGGGTCATGGGAACAAGGATAGCAGAGATGAGGGTGTATGAAGAAGACCTCTGCTTTCTGGGAATTTGACATAGTTGGTGTGGAGCTATGCTAAGAGGGCAGGGGAAATGGGTGTGGTGTGCAGGACTCCTGAGTCTGAATTCCCTCCTATGGGCCAGAAGTTCTCCTTCGCAGTGGCTTCCAATCCTTCAAAGGTGGGCTCCAAATGGTGACCCTTCTGAACCCCAATTAGTCACAAAATCCATTTTAAATTGGAGTTAGGATAGATGGGAATTTACTGATTTACATAAATAAAAAGACCACAATCTGATGTCATCAAGATCCATTTGCTCCCTTTGGTTCTCTCTTCTGCCATATTGACAACACACTCTTTTAGGCTCTCCCTTTGTGGAGCCTCTTTCTTGGGTTGAATCCAGAAGAAGAAGGTAGTTGGTGTGTGAATCATCTATCCAGTGAGTAGCCAGACATAATCTTGATACTCACTGGATAGATGATTCAACACATGTAGACCATGTGCCTCTTTCTAGGCCAGTCACCACCACCAGTGGATGCTGAACTTTGGCCAGACTTAGAGTCCCTAGATTGAGGATCAGGGTAGGATGGAGGCTCAGGTGGAAATCAGGGGCTTGTGCTACCAGTAGGTGGATGGGGCACGTGACAAGGTGTGAATGGGGGCATATCTAATAGGATAGTCAAGAATGTTGCCTCAGGAGTATGTAGGAGAGCATGGTCGGGGCACCAGATCTATTCACTCCAACACGTG
This sequence comes from Meles meles, assembly GCF_922984935.1. NCBI lineage: Eukaryota > Metazoa > Chordata > Mammalia > Carnivora > Mustelidae > Meles > Meles meles. The sequence continues at coordinate 64,055,975 of NC_060081.1, read as the reverse complement.
GTACAGAAAGTTCTCCCACTGAATAGTCCAATAGTGGAACATGCCTTTATAGAGTCAATGAGCTACCGTCTCACCAGAGCCCTGGTCACACTGTCAATCTTATTGATTTGTTTCATGCTATTTTGAGTCTTTCAACCCACTTTTATTACTTAGGGTGATGCTAGTTGCTATGAGAGATACATTCTACAGATCATTGGCTTAAAATGATCTTCCCTCGAGTGAAGTCCAAAATGTGAATTCTTGACTGGCGGCACGGGGGCTCTGTTCCACAGAGTCATTCAGGGATTGAAGCTCCTTCTGTTCTGCGGCTCTGCCATCTCTTTGTGTCTTAGTCTTTTCTTGCAGCCAGCTGATAGGACAGGACAGAATAAAGAAGGGGCACCTGCTTCTGAAACACCTCTGCCTGGTGGGGAGCCACACGTCACTTTTGTTCATATCCTGTTGGTTCCATCTTGGTGTGAGGGGAACTGGGAAATGTAGTCCTGACGGAATAGTGGTGGCCCAGCGTCTCCATGCTGTGGAGTGGGGAACCTGCGTCTTGATGGGCAGCTAGCCAGCTTGCTGCCCCCACTGAGCGTGCTGCCCCAAATGATAGATTTTAGAGTTACATACTAAAAAATGCTGAGAGTTATTGCCAGAGGTGACTGCGGGACCACTGGTTTTAGGCAGCAGAGTTAGGCATGTGGCCATTCCATGCCTCCATGACACAGATAGGATGCTGGAGGTGAAATGGAAAGGAAGGAGGAGACTTTCTAGAAACCTCAGTCAGGTGAGGGCCATATTGTCCCCACCCCTGCCCCAGTTTTGAATGGCACAATACCTTGATGCACCTCACTTTTATATTCCTTCCATGTACTGAGGCCCACGATGTGCCTTTTGGAAATAGTAGCTATTGATAACATAGCAGGGTGAAGAGGCTGGTGTTATTACCTGCAACTGAAATATAAGAAAATTAAAGTTCAGGAAGGGGAGCGACCTGTCCAAGGTGCATTGACCCTTCATTGGGTCATCATGGAAGCTGTTGATCTGCATTTGGGAATTCGGGGGGACTCTACAGTGCCAAGGATGCATTTACCCTGTGACATGTTGTCTTCTTGCTTAGGGAACAAAGGGGTCTGAGTATCTCGTGGTGGTGGGGCCTGGCTGGCAGGTGGATTAGATAGCCCTTTGTGCCCACACCTCCCCCAGGTGCAAAGCTTCAAGCAGCACTCTCTCTGTCCCCCTGCCCATCCCGCTGAGTCACCTCCAAGTTCCCAAAAAAGTTGCTCTGTGAGTCCCCCTCCTCAGCTCTCAGGAATCTGCTCTGGGGCTCCTGGCCCTGGTGGGGAGGGGGACCGCAGCCATATTCCCCCGGCTGGAGGAGCCCGTTCTGCTGACTGGACAGATGGGGCCCACGCACCGGGACCTGGGGAGAGGGAGAGGAGAAAGTGGCTGAGCACAGCTCTGCGAGGCTTGGTGATTTATGAGGAGTAGCTTCCGCGGGCCATCTGGACCAGGACCTTCAGGAAGCACATCCTGTGTGGAGACGCAGACAGTGTGGGAGCCCTGCCAGGGAGGAAGGAGGGGCTGGGGAGGCGGGAATGGGGCAGAGCCAACATGGGAAGAGCCCTGCCAGCGAAGTCCAACAGATTCGGGTTCTTCCTTCCATGTGCAGAAACTTTGGGGCAAGACCCCAAGCACTTGGGGCCTCAGTTTCATCAACTTTAAAATGGAATGATAATCATACCTGTCATGCTGTTGAGAAGTCTAAATGGATTATTGCTTCTAAAAGTACCCATCCCATTGCCTGGAAGGAAGAAAGCTGGTATTACTGAATGTTGTCCATAAACTAAGCATGCAGCTGGGTGCTGGGAACACAAAGGTTCCCAGTTTGCGGTCGAGTGGGGGAGGCAGACTATTTTGTGTCATGGGGGATATTTACTCCAAACTCCAGGAGCATAGAGGTAAGAACCAATGATGCCTGGATGTGAAATTTGGAAACTAAAAGGGGAAATAGGAGCTCGGTGGAGGATGAAGAGTTGGCGAAGGGAACAGTCTGAACACAGGCATGTCGGACTGAGGCCAGGTGTTGGTTCATTCATTTATAACTGGCAGCCCTGACTGATCCACTGGACTCCAAACCCATATATCCAACCGCCTACTTATATCTCTGTTTGTATGTCTGATGGACCCTGAAACATAGCATGACCGAAACAGAGCTACTGGTCCCCTGCCCCTCCCTCTCCATCCACACCAGCCTTCCTCCTCATAGCTCATCCCTGTCTTGGCAAATGACACTACTGTCTACTCGGTGACATAAGCCAAAAAATCTAGAAGATATTTCTCCCCAGTTTCTCTATATCCCTCACTATATCCAGCGGTACCACATTGTACCATTTCATATACGTGGTCTCTCCTGGAATTGTGTGACGTGGTCTTGATCTCATATCCCCAGGTTTATCCGTCAGAGAGTTCTGTCTGTTCTCATGTCCCAAGTACATCGAGAACCCATTTCGTTCTCTCTGTCTCCACCGCCACCATCACAGCATCTAATTCTTTGACTCCATGTCTGTCTTTTGGGAATGAGCATCTAATCTCTTCATAGCTACCAGAGTGATCTTTGCAAAACAGAGACAAATCCAAAGACTCCCCTGTGGAAAGTCTTTACCTGACAGTCATTTTCACAGTAGTTCTGTGCAACGACTCACTCTAAAACTCTGTGCTACACAGTAGTAAATTTTTTTTCTTGCTCATGTGTCTAAGGGTTGGCTGAGGGTTCCCAACACATCCAACACCCTCTGTTTGCTCAAAGCAAGTCATGGGCCCAAGTCCAAAGTCAAGGAGAAAAGAAGTGTACTCTATCAACTTGAGGACATAGGAAGGTGTAGATATATAATTTGTTACTATGGGATAAAGAATTAGGCCCAATAATTCAATCTTCAACAAAGATTTTTAGTGGCTTTCCATTAAATTTAGAATATGGCCTAAACTTTAACCCCCTCAGGCTCTGGCCCCGGATATGGCTCCATCCTCAACTTTTGCCACTTTTCCCCTCACCCATTTCTCTCTAGCCATGCTGCCTTTGTGGCTGTTCCTCAAACTTTCCAAACCCTTCTTCTACCTCAGGACGTTTGCATTTATCATTCTGCCTGTCTGGATCACACTGTTCGCAGATCTTCACATGACAGCCTCCTTCTGGCCCCCAGGTCTCAGATGGAATGCTGTCTACACCTGGGGAGCTCATTAAAGACACAGATGCCTTGGCTCTACCCCCGGACACTCCAAAATGGCAGGTCTAGGGGTGTGTCTGAGGATGAGATGCCCACTAGTGATGTCAGTGCTCGTGTTCTGTGGACACATTGTGATTAACGCTGCTGGGAGAGGAAAGCATGTCCCAGGAGTACTAGGGAGGATGTGCCTGGCCTAAATCTGTTGGGGTTCAAGGAAGTCTTCTGGAAGGGGCAGCAGCTGAGCCCATCCTTGGGGGAGGAGGAGGAGGTGGTCAGACAGACAAGACTGGGTTTTGGGGTTACCCCATGACTCTGCACGCTTCCTGGGTGTGAGCTTCCGAGTTACTCCCATCCAGCTCAGGTCCTGCTGGCACAGCCTCCCGTTGGGAACTAGAACGATGACATTATATACGACCACTATCCGAGCTTCTTGAGACAACCAATTCCACAGGAAGTCTTAGAAAGCTTTTTTTCTCTAAATGATCTTTTTTAGTGTCTGTCACCCAGAGTTGTAGAGATTTTATATCATCTATGAAATCCTATTAAGATTTTATTTCCTTATTTTCCTTTTATGATGACTGGGATTTCCTTCCTGAAAGAAGGCCTCAGGAAGTGGGCGTGCCTTGGCAGGAGTCAGGCCCCGGCGAGGGCGCGCGCCTGGGGCCGCCGTAGCCTCAGTGGCAGAGCCGCTGACAGGCATTCAGGGCTGGTGGCGTCCTTCAAGGTCCAGTGGCCCATTTACCCCTGATGATACCCTCTCTAGAGCATCCCATGACCCAGGAGAGGCAACAGTGGGGCTGTGGGGTCAGGTGAAATGATCTAAGAACCAGAGGGTCTGGGGTAAGCCCGAGCGCTACTTGGAGGGCTGGTCTTTTGGGATGCTACCTACTGTGGTGGCTTCAGGCAGCTGTTTACCTTCTTGAAACCTCATTTGTACCTGTGTGCACACATGCTGCGGTGAAGGTAAGATGGGGTCAGTGCTTTGTAGGCTGTGGCCCGTATCAGGACTCCTTATCTACTCTCTCCTTGGACAGAGCCACTGAGGGGGCACCTGCTGTTTGGAAAAGTAGGGTGGTGAGATCCGGTTGGGTCTGGAGGTCATTAGCCAGCCTGGTGGCAATCTCTTCTGACTTCAGGGTCTCTTTGTGTGAATCACAGGTCCTGGGAGCCACTGTTCCTCAGCCCTGGCTGCTGATGAGACTCCCTGGCGAGGACAGTAACCCTAGTGAAGGCTCTGGTCTCCTCCCAGGGTTATTAAATATAAATCACCAAGGGTAGAGGCAGATCTTGGTGTGGGTCTCAGTGTTCTACAGGTGATTCTAATTATGCAGCCAGGTGAGCGTCTCATTTTAGGGGCATTCGGTCCGTCATGGATCCATCTTGGGGCACTAGCCCCAACTCGAGTTCTCCCACTTGCCCACAAGGACAGCTCCAAGGCATCTGTTAAATGGGCGCCTGCTTTGTTCCGGATGCAAGGTGCAGAATGCCAGTGGATCTAGGTGACTCCAGGTTGAAGTTGAACCTGAGACTACATTAACAAACCTCATCTATGTTTTATGTGCTCTGGCTGCACCTGGACTTGCCTCTGAGAAGTCTCCTGAGTTTTGTTGGAGAGCCCCTTGTATGTTTAGGCCTAAGTGTCATTCCCTACGTAGTGGAGTTTGCTGAGTTCTTTCTCTCCTTTCCTCATTTCCTGCGGACACCTGCAGTACTTGAACCGTGGGAAGGCATCTCACCCCTCACCCCTCCCGGCATGGCCTGCAAGAATGCAATCCCCATGTCCTGTGTACAACATCCCAGATATTGGTACCAGTCCTTGGGATCCCACTGATTAAGCTGCATTGGGTCTGGTGAGGATGCGAGGAGCTTAACCTTCCTCTCTTGGGGTCCCACACTGTGCCGTGTGTGTCCTCCAGTAGCATGGCTGGTGTGCTAGCGCTCAGCCACATCAGCCTCCTCCTGAAGTTTCTTCTCAGAGGACCAGGGCATGAGTTCTCGGTCCAGATCCCAGGCCTGAATATCCCATCATGGTCTCCTTAATGTATGTCTTTGTCTCTTTCACTCCAAACCAAAGACATAACTGACTCTGATCTAAACTGACTCAAACACATCACTTTCTGGCTGGTCCACCCAAAAGTGTGCCTTGTAAGCCCAGTGTACTCAGCAGCCTGTCTTAGAAACCCAGGGCCAACTCAGCCCCAGGTATGGACTCAACTCTCGTCAAAGCTGGGACTACACATTCCAAATCTGTTTCATTCTCCTGGTCTCTCAGTTCAGCCCCACTATTATTCTGAAGGAAATAATAATATCAATAGCTACTATGTATTAAGTACTGAATGGGGGCTGGCGTGATGCTAAGTGTTTATGGGGTTTTCCTCATGTAAACTTACCCAAGTCTTATAGCGTGGGGGTTATTATGACCCATATTACAGATGAGGAAGCAGAAGGTGAGAAAGGTTAGGTTTCCATTGTCATTTAGCATATAGGCAGTGGCACAGGGGTTTGGATCCAGATCTGGATAACCCAGATGTCCCAACTCACCATCCGGCTGAGCTGTTTCTATAGCCCTTGGGCGGACTCCTGGTACTTTCTCCTCAAGGGCTCATGGATCATTCAGAAGATAAGCAGGCCTTCAGACTTGGCAGGAGACTGGGATCATGGGTCAGGGTTTCCTGTTTTCTATTGTAAAATTCGATGACATGTGCCCATCTCTTTCAGTTTCCTACCTCCTCCACACTCCCTCAAGAGTCCATTTAGACAAGATCTCAGGGTTGACTGTCAGAATGTCAGAGCCAGCAGCGCCTTGGACAGACCACCAAGTCCACCCCCGTCACCACAGAGGAGAAATGGGTTGGTCTAAAGACACACCACGAGTCCACAGGAAGTGGGTCTGGGACCCAGGGTCCTGCTCCCAGAGCTTGGGACTCACCATGTGACCTTGCATAAGTGACTGCTCTCTGAAGCATGCAGCAAGCAGACAGATAGCCATGGAAGCCGTCTCTGCCTAAACTAAGCCTTTAGAGTGGCGGAACTTTGACAAAAGGACACCTTCAGTGCAGACCCACTCTAACAGCTGAGGCCAAGGTTGTCTGTTGAGTCAGGGCTGTGGTTCTGAAAGGTCTGTTCCTCCCCTAGACACCTTCCTTGCCTATCCTGGGGGCACATCTGAGAATGCTAGCTACTTGCTCATGCCAGTTAGAAAGTCTGGGGCTTAAGTAGTTTGGGGACCTCGAAAGGTAATTGGACAGAGCAAATCTAGTCCTTATGCTGACCGATCTCAGAGGACGAGTCTTCCCACCAAAGGGTTTGGTATGTGCTGAACAACCTGCTCTCTGAAGAAAAAGAGGGAGAAGAGCCCTGATTTATATAGCACATTCCCTGTTGCACAAATATGCCTATCACGGCCACTTTCACATTACCGACATGATATTAACCAACTTGCAAATTTCCTGAAAATTTGACATTTGGCTCTGTGAGGTGCAAGTTGACTCCAGCACACCCTTGTCCCCAGATCTTCAAATGCCTCACCAGATTGGGATGGTTAAACTTTGTAGCAGGTTTCCATCCTCATGGGTATACCGTGAAACATGGGTGGGCGGGAGTGTGCCGAATGCCGTAACTTGGATTTCCCATCGATAGGTCTTTTTCTATGATACCTCAACCTGTTTCCTATCTTGATGGAATCGTTGCTGTTTCTACCCTGTTGCAGAACAAATAGAACTGTGACGGGCGGGTCCCAATCTCCAAGGCTGATTTCATATAATTTTGACAGTTCGATCCCATTTCTCACAGTTGTGATTTTTTTTTTTTCTCACCCCTCCTGGGATGGCAGAATGTCATGTTGGGATACAATGCTGGGGAACTGTTTCCCTCTGATCCTTTCTGTCAGGCTGCCTTTCCCCCTTTCCAGGTTTATCCTTGCCTAAGTTCAAGGCTTTGCTGCATGCACCTTGTAAATTTTCCCTGCCCCCAGCCTGGGGCATCTGGAATGGGGAGATGAGACTTCATGGTTCTAAATTGCTCCTTGGCACATGTTTTCAGGCAGGAGTGAAGAATCAGAGATTCGGTTTGAACAGAGAAACTGCAGACAGATGTGCTATTTTCACATCTGGCTACTTGGAGTACAGCTGCACGTGGCCACCCACTCTCTTCGCACATGTGGGGGAAGGGATGAGTTCCTTCATGGGCCTGCAGCGGGGAGGATGCTCGGGTCCCAATCGGAGGTGCCAGTCTGACTCTGGGGGTATTTTCTCAAATCTGGGTGGTCTGGCAGACAGGTTGAAGGGTTGAGGGTAGAGGACATCCTTGAGTCCTTGGTCAGCTCTTCATACCTGCTGCGGATTTGTGAAAGCACAATTCCCTGTTTTATCCCTGTGACTCCGATCCCACCTCTGTGGGGGTTAGATAAACCCACTCTCTGGATGGCACTGAGCCAGAAAATTAGCAATGATCAATGAAAGGGGAAGGATGATGAAATAAAAGTGGAGTCTCAATTATGCTCTAAATGAGCTAGGCGATGTTAAGTCTTCAAAAGAGGAGGGGCTCGGGACGGGAGGAAGGAAAAAATGATCACTTGGAAGAATTCCGCGCCCCAGTCTGGACTTAGCCATTGATTTCCTATTCCAGTCCCACAGATGGACCATAAAGGCCTTGTAGAGTGCATGTCTCCCCTGCTCTATTTCTCCACAATCTGCATAAAGGAAATGTAAGTTCCTCCACCCTGCTTTTCTGTCCAGCGGCCCTGGATCCTGGGCGGGTCTCAGGGAACAAACGTGTGTGGGCATTACGCTAGGGATTCGCGTTTACCAGCTGCTGGGAAGTTGGATTTGTGGTTTCAGGGTACAGGATGTTTCTGTGCGAACCACGGTTAAAGTTGCTTTTGTGAAATTATGAAAGTAATTTGTTGTGTTTGTATGAAATGGCTGTTTTTATGAAATTTCAGTGATTTAAACAAAAACAACTCTCCCCCCCCCCTTAAACTCTGCTAAAGGGCAAAGTAATTGATGTTGAATTTGGTGATTTGCTCTGAAAAATGCAATCTTTGGGACAGCCTGTACCAGTCATTTAGAATGGAAACCAAATGTTTTCTTCCATATCTATCTATAATGTAAGACTTATCCCCCATCTGGCAAAACCTCTTTCTGGTGAAATGCTCAGAGTGAAATTGCGTTAATAAGAAGACATCAAGCAAAATTTACTATATGCATTTTCAATGGTCTCTGTAAACCAAATTGCACGTCGGGCTTATATCAATAAACATCTCTACCTGCAGGTTTTCAAGACAGATTAACTGAGAAGAGCCATTATGGGATAAAGGAAGAGGGCGTGCTGGGAGAAAAATGAAATCAAACATTCACCCGTGCAAACACTTCCTTCCTGGATACTGTTTGGATTTTAATTTCTTTCTTTTTTTTAATATAAAATAAAATACAAGATGTTGGTGCTCTTTGGAGATAGCCCACATCTGTACCATAATGACACAATTCTCCCGAGTGCACTTCTCAGTGGGGTGTTTATTTAATCCGTATTGGTTTTGGACCACAGCCTGTAATGAGAAGGGACCTGGGCGGAGGCAGGAGACAGCAGTTGGAAGTCTGTACATTTTTGAACATGAAAGTACAGAAGGGTCGTGCATGTATTTAGGTTTTAGTGAAAATTCAATAACTTTAGCCACAGACACTTTGCTCCGGAACACTAATAAAAACGGGAATGGTAATAAAGGACCCGAATTCAAGCTTCTTGGAGATGAAGGCTGGAGCCATGCCAGGTACAGCTGCCCTGATGCTGAAGAATGTCCTGGTATGTTTTCTAGGAGTGCGTATGGGGCAGTGTAGGGTTAGGATGATTTCAAAGGGGCTTGTAACAGCATCTGAGCCTCAGGGTCCTGTGAACACTGAACAGGCCTGGCTCAAATGGGATCACTGAATAGGGAGGGCTTCAGGAATGCTCAAATTTCCTGCCAGCAAGTGTCCCGACCGACAGACACATCTGATCTGGAAAGGCCCTCTTCAAACTGGTCACTCTCTGCTGGGATCTTTTTGTCTCTCTACAGGACAGTGGTGTGGGAATCTCATGGATAAACTGGAATTTGAATCAAAAGGGCTCAAGAGAAGAGCCACCAACTCGCAGCTAGCTGTAGGATCAGCCTTTGGAAGATTGAGGACTCTCCCTGAATGCTCTAGCCTCTCCCTCACCATCACTAGGCACTGCCACTCTCTCCCATGTTGGGAGGCTCGCTTGCCACCAGCACATCCTTGCACCTGAGCCCAGGCTGAAGTTACAGACATCTTAGCCTCACCAAACCTTCTGGGGACACTGACCCTCCAGCCTTAGGAGGAAATCAGCTCTGGAAAGAGAGATCTGGGATAAAGTCCAACCTAGCGATGTGCCTTGATCCTGGGTTTGACCATGTTTGCCGAGAGTCCTTTGAGAACCTCCTCCTCCTCCTCCTTTTCCTCCTCCTCCTTCTCCTTCTTCTCCTCTTCCTCCTCCTCTTCTTCTTGTTCTTCTCCTTCTCCTTCTTCTAGTTTTATTTATTGATTTTAGGAATCTCTACACCCATCATGGGGCTTGAACTCATAACCCCAAGAACAAGAGTCCCGTGCTCTTCCTACTCAGCCGGCCAGGTGCCCCAAGAACCATCTTGCAGTCACCCCTCAGCCTTCTCTGCTGCGGGCTGATGCTCTCAGCTTACACCAGGGCTGATGCTTTGTTGATGGGTTTGCCTACGTTGGCAGAAGGCCGTCTGAGAACCATCTGTTTGAGAAGCTCAGGCTTCTCCTTGTCAGCCTGGAGATTCTCAACCTGTGCTAAGCTTTGCCCGAGATCTGGAAGCTCCGCGCGCTAAGAGGACTGATCGTTGCTACAGTGCCAGGCACGGGACAGGGTACATCACGGCTCAGTTACTAGCTGTGATGGCTCCAAGAGCTTAGTGTGGCATTTTTCTCCTTTTATAGATGAAGAGAGCGATTGGATTCTGGGTCTGTCTAAATTCCAGGCTCATGGGATTAATGCCGACCAGGGAGCCTGTGGGGTGGGTTCCTCCTGGAGGGTGCTCTTGGCACCTTCTCAGGCTCATTGCTGTGAGCTGGGGCACACATGGGCAAGGTGGGAAAGCCTGCTGCGGGAGGTGCCGGCTCTTCTCCCCAGCCCACTCTCGCGTCCCCAGGCATTGCTCTGGGCCCTTTCTGTCCGCTCACTGCGGTTGCCTTTCCCTTCCCTGCGGAGACCTGGAGCCTCTCGCCCAGCGGGGTTGACCTGCCAATGATAAACACCATTTAATTACAGAACAGGCTTTTCTGCCGTTTCTCTCAGCACGACTTCTATTGCTGAAGATTAAACTTCATTCCAATACCACTGAATTACCTTTTTAAACCTATTATTTCAATGTGATTAACTTCACTTCTTTTCATTTAGCTGTAAGCAAAATCTTGTTTACAAGGCAAAAAAAGTCTTTGCCTTAATATCGGCAATAATAATACAAACGAACATTGCAAGAAAATAATTTATGTGAAAAACGGGAAGAAATGGCATTGATACATGAGGCTCCTCTTCAATTAATAAAAAGGAGGAAATATTTAAAAACAATTTATCAAAGGAATATATACAGTTCATACATCACGCATTTGCGAAGAATGTACTAATATCCATTCCACAAATAGCTGCATGACCCTGGGATTCTAATTTCTGTGTGTGTGTGACGGACTCTGGGTTGTGGTTAAAATCCAGAGCCAGCTTTGGTTAATAAAGTGCCAGGACGGCTTGAGTCCGCCGGACACCTGCCATGTGTGATGCCACATTCTCTCTTCTGAAGGTGGCCAGAAAGCGTCTGAAGTTTTTAAAGAAGGGGGCTGTGGACGGCAAGCCCGGGGGGGGCAGCCCAGAACCTAGGGTAGTTTCTAAAGCCCACCTCCACCATCTCGTCTGTGCCTCTTTTCAGGACCAAAATCCAGAGCGCTAAAAAGCGTGATTGTATTAAGAAGTGCAAAAGGAAGGAATGCTTGGTGGTTAAAAAAAAAAAAAAAATGTTTTTGTTTGAAGCAAATCCTGGCAGACTGTTTCCCAAAAGTTGTCAAGGCCGGGTGGCCGCTGGGAAGTGGTGGCATCTGTCACTGAAGTTATGCAAATCTTCTCTTACTGGGGCCAGAGTGTGCAGAGGGGACTCGCGGCTTCATGTTGGCAAAACATACACCGTATGTTTCCACCCGCATTGCTCCCTAATTTATTTTGACCATTTTCTTTTATGGCCTTCCACGAGATGCACTTCACGGGGCGTTCTTTTACGGGACGATGCAGAGAAATTAGCATTTACATCATATTTAACAGTTTACAATGAGTTCTTCTGCCCACACATCAAACAACGTGCCTTTCTAAGGAAAACACGGATATCGGAATGAATCTTTCCACATATGGTACTGTGTTTAGCTGACGTGTCGACTCCGTGAGGGTCCAGGAAGAAGAACGGAGAGTGAGCAAAAGGCTTTGCGTGCCAGCTGGGGTGCCCCGCTTGTTGTGCCAAGCCGCCCAGGTGCCTCTGGGAGGAGGAGGTTGAAGGGATGCCTAGAGCTCAGGCCGGGGTGCAGTGGGGACAACCCTTCTGTCCCCTTCTTCCCCTTCAAATGTTTGTCTCCTTGTTGCTCATCCTTGCCTCTGACCAGATTTTCTTGACTTTTCCTTCCTTCCCTCCTTCCCTTCTCCCTGCCTTTCCTTCATTTGTTTGATTAGGCATATTAACTGAACACTGAAGCAGGTCTGGCCCTGACCCGGAGGTTGGCATGGTTGGAGGAGAGTCAGACACACTTAGACTGTTTAGTCCATGATGTCTTTTGACATATAAAATCATGCACAATCAGCATGACCCACTTTGCCTTGCGGCATACATCATGTCGAACACATCTACAAACTTCTGATGATGATGGTGACGCGGACTGGCCAGGAGAGGGGTCGACAGACTCTGACCTGGAGTGGAGCCCTAATCTCACTGGGGCTCTTGGATCTTCTGTTTTCCCTGTTCGCACTCTGCCTTGTTCCACCCAGAAACTGATGAATACTGCTTGTCAGGATCTTTATTTACATGTTCTCATCTCATCCTCAAAACGACTTTTATTTTAGAAGAATAATGGAAGCAGAACAGGTGTGGCCGCTGGCCATGCAGGCCCTGGTCCTGATCCTTGTTGGGATTTGCAGGACTGGAGCCCATGGGGCCCCTCTGAGAGCTGTTCACTGTGTCTGTGGGGGCCTCCAGGGTCTGTGCCCATCTTGCCATCTCAGAGAGGGTTGTCGGAGAGTGGGCATCAGCAAAGCAGCAGAACAGACTGACCAATCAGTCCCTAGGAGCAGCAGACTGCCCTCTGGGGCAGCCACCTCTCAAGGTGTCCCGGGATACCCCCTCCAGTGGGGGGCCAGGAACTCTTCAACCCGGTGAGTGTGGTTTTTTCCAAGGTGGAGGGCAGAATCTCTGCAAGGCTGGGGGATGTGCCAGAAACCATCAGGGCAGGTTGACAGATGTGTTTCCAGCATCTGCCTCGCTCCTGGTGCTTGGCAGATGGGGCGCGGGGACCAGGCAGCTGAAAATCTGGATCAGTTTCAAACAGCTCCATTTCCCAGGCTGAGAGCAGAGCATTTCCGGAGGGCAGCCACGGAGGCAGCAGCTCCAGAGGGCCCCAGCCAGAAAGGTTCCACTGCAGCCCTGCAAAAGCCTGGTTTTGTTGGCTCAGGGAAAATCGTGGGTCTGAGTGAGCATTATCTGGCATTCTCTAAAATCCCTTATTTGTGCATCTGCTTTGTAGGTCTGCATTTTACCTTTTATGCCTGAATTCAGACACGTGATAACCTTGAGATATGCCCACTCTCCAGATAGGACTATCAAGCTGAAGGCTGGCTTGACCTTCTAGAGCTCTGCTGTCCCATGCAGAGTAGCCACTAGTCAGAGGTGGCTATTGAGCTCTTGAAATGTGGCTAGTCCAGAATGAGGTATACCGTAAGTATAAAACCTTCACTGTATCTCAAAAAAGAGCGTAAAATATCTTAACAATATTCTTTGTATTGCTGACACATTGAAATCATAGTACTTTGGATAGATATGGGATAAATAGGATATATTATTTTTCATTTTGTAAAAAAACATGGCTACTATGAAAGCAAACCTGACGAGGGGGCTTGCATTCTATTCTTTCGGACATGTACTGTCCTGGAGGGCAGATCTGGTAGGACCATTCTCGGTGAAGCTATACCCGTGTCTCCAGCAAAATTTTCCCAGTAACCCTTATTGCTGAAGATGGCCAGGGCCTGGAGGTATGAGCTCGCCCTTCCTCTCTTGACCAGACTGTGAGTCAGATTGGCTCCACTGGGACCCAGGCCCTCTGTTTCTGAATGAAAGGGGCTGCAGGGGCTTCTCCGGTTTCTCTGAACAGTTTCTGCTGATCTGGGACCACCAGGATCTAGACACAGCCTCTGGGTGAGGTCCCAGTGCTTGGGGTTTCTCCCTCTGGATCCAGAGACAAGCTCCAAAGGGCCCTCTTGGGGCCCCCTCCGGCCTCTCTTCCTGTTCCTGGGGGTGGCTACCCTTGTTCCTGGCTGACCCACAGGACCAGGCTTTTAAACCTTTTTGGCCTTGTACCTTTTCTCCCTTGACAGGCTGCCAAGTTCCAAGCAGGAGTCCCGCGAGCTGGAGCAATCTTGGGAAGTAGGCAGCAAGGCGCATCTTGCTGAAGCCACCTCCATCCCGGGTGACCCCTGCCCTTAACCCTATATGGGGCACTCCTTCAGCTTGGGGCAATTGGAGACATGCATCCTTAGGGATGGTGGGCATCAGGGACAGGGCGCTATCTTTTTGCTCTTTGTGCGTCTCAGCCAAGCCAGCCCCGAAGATGGGTTCTTTTGTTCAGAGGTACCTCCTCCTTGGACTCCCCAAGGGCATCCAGAATTCCCTATCTACCACAGCGGAGGGGCTCTCGTAGGGGTAGGTAGGAATGGGCTTCATTTTTATTCCTCTGTCACTGAGCCTGTATTTACTGAGCCCCTGCCCCCAGTGCTGACAACATTGTAGCAAACAGAAAACCCCCACCACCTGGGCCTTTCAGAGCTCCCTCTAGTGGTGGAGGCACATGCTCATCAAGGAACAGCTCCCACGAGGTCTCCTTGCAAACTGTCAGAGCTACTCTGGCCAAGGAAACTGGAAACTGACTAGGTCTTGGATAGAGGTGGCTGGGGCGAGGGAAGGCTTCTCCCAGGATGGGATGTTGGAGCTGGGATTGTATTCTGAAAGCTTTGCCTTTGTCCTCCTCCTGCTATGACAAGGAGGTCATGCTGAGGATTAGGTAAGACGGAAAAATATTTACTGGTGTGGATGGAGGCAGAATTGTCTGGAAGGCAGAATTTTAATGAGAATCGTGAAGCAATCCAGAAAATCAGCACACCTGGGCACTGAGTCTTGAGTGGAGCAGGAGGCACATGGGAGAGGGAGATTGGGCTGGAATCCTTGGGGGGACGAAGCAAGGAGTGGAAAGCTAGGGTTATGAAGGGGGAACGGGTGCGTGCCTCCCTCCTTTGTAAGATGCCACTGCCAGGCAGCAGCGGCTGGACAAATTTGTACAGGCTGCACGCTGAGTACTTGGGCTTGTGATGGGCCTCGTGTTTCATTGGACCTCAGAGAAGCATCAAACGGCAGAGTGTGCCTGCTGGGGCACCCCATGTTGGAAAGAGGCCTGAACCAAGAGACCTAGTTCCAGCCCTGGTTTTGTCCCCCGACCCTCTGTCCGACCTGGAGCAAGCCCCTTGCCCTCCCTGGGATATGGCCTCCTCATCTGTAAAATGAGGGGGCTGGACTGGATGACCTCCAGGCCCACGTGCCCATCTCAGGTTCTGGGACCCTGGGAGTCAATGACGTGCTTGACTGAGCCGTTCCCAGCTGTAGCCCAGAGGTCGGGGTTCAAGCCTGTTATGAAGCTGCCACTCAGATGCTGCCACTTCTGATATTAATTTCTTTTCTCCCCATGAGGCGTGGAGGGCTTACGAATGACTCTAAGAATTGCCTCCGGCCTTGGGACGGGAGGTGGCCCTGCAAGCAAATGGCTCTAGAGCCCCAAAGCGCCCCCACCCCAGGCTTCCTGCGAACTGACCCAAATCATCTCTTAGATGAGTAAGCCGGAGTTGCACTCCCAAGAACAGGGAGCAGGTGACCAGCTTTTATCCTGGTTGTCCTCAAAGCCCTGAATGAGCAGGCTCTCAGAGCAAAGGGAGCCCGATGTCATCAGAAGTGCAAAGTCACGGACACGGCGCGGCTCGGTTGTGAGTTACAATCTGGTAACTGGTTGAGGACCTGCAGATGTCTTCCATGAACCCCTTGCTTCCTCTATAAAACAGGGCAAACAGAGTCATGCACACTGGCTGTTATTATGAGGAGGATTAAAATGAGCTCCTGTTACTTATATCACACGGAAGCACCTGGGAAAACGTAGAGCTGCATGTCAGTGATTATTATTATAAAATAATAATAACACTAAACATATATATCCCTCCCGATGAAAAGAAATGGAGCTTAGAGATGTTGTGGCTAGTAAATGTCCCCTTCGTTTAGGCACGGTGCTGTAACTTCTACCTCACCAGGACTGAGAAGGTCCCCCGCAACCCCAGCCGACGTTTCAGCTGGGCAGAGGCTCCTGGAGAAGCAGAATGCCCAAGGTCACAGCTACCTGGAGAGGCCTAAACCCCTTTCTGATGGGCTCTAAGGGGGGATTTCCCTGCCCTCTTATACTGTTTGGACTGGACACACAACTCTCAGATTCTTTCTCCTTGCAGATCTAGGGACAGCCACGGTCCCTTTCTTGGAAGGACTTGATCACTCAAAGCTGGGACTGTTCTGCCAGTAGGGCCTTTGAAGGGGGCGTGGATCCCTTTCCTTTTATGTGGTCAGCAGGGGGATGAGAGCTTAGTTCTGCGTGAGACCCGTTGGCCAGATAGCCAGACGCCCCCCTCCCGTCCCTACTCCTAACCGCAGCTTCAGTCTCAGGTGAGTCGTGACTGTACCTGGGGTGAACCTGCCCTTGTCCTGCGCTGATGGGTGGGCCTGGACAGGGCCAGGCCGCCTGCAAGGGTGAGGACTACAGGGAAGGAAGTGGATCTTGACGTGTCTGTGAATGAAAGCCCTGCCCCCCCCCCCCCAGGCCTTTAGCCCCCTGCAGGTCCTCACATCCCCACCCTGCCCGGGGGCATGGGGGCCAAACTGCTAAAACTTCATTCCTTCCAACCCTGAAGCCTCTCACAGCCTCGGCCCTGCCCGGAAAAGCAGTTTGGGTGCCCACCGGATACAGCCAGCAAGGACATTTCTGATTCCTTTCTAGCTAAAAATGAAAATGTTTTTTCAGGGGTGGTGGTGGGGGGGAATAAATAAATTAAAAAAAAAAACGGAAACAACACCTTATCAGAATAATAAAATTAAATTATAACGGGGCTGTCAGTGACACAATATCTGAGGATGACAGGATGTAATCTCAGTAAAAACACCGGATCTGTCTGTTTATAGATCTAATAAATTATGTTAGAATTGTGCTCTTATAAATCCAGGCTGTCGAGGAAACCCAACAACTAATTCATCAGTAGCTCGAGGAGAGGTCTGCTTCTCTGTTCCAATTGCTCACCATGTAGATAACAAGGAGCCTTACAGACGGGCTGGTTAAATGTCGTTTGTTTCAGAGCTGTAACACGGCACGGATCATTGCTCACACATAGTCACCCAATTATATTAACCTGTGCAGCAATACGGTGTAATGACATGACATTAAGGCAGCCACTGGAGAGGGGCGCCAACTTCCCTCCTGGCAGAGGGCTGAGCCCAGCCATCGGCTTCCCCAGGCAGCAATCTTGTCATTTAAATGCAAAACAAAAGCTCTTGAATGCAAGGAGCAGAGAGTCACTTCTCCCTGGCAGCCTCTGAAATCTGAAATAGTCTAGGCTTTATCCTCTGTCAGCTCTGAGGGGCTTGCTGGCCAAGTTTTTTTTTTTTTTTTTTTTAAATCCAGTGGTTCAGGGGCGCCTGGTGGCTCAGTGGATTAAGCCGCTGCCTTCGGCTCAGGTCATGATCTCAGGGTCCTGGGATCGAGCCCCGCATCGGGCTCTCTGCTCCGCAGGGAGCCTGCTTCCTCCCCTCTCTCTGCCTGCCTCTCTGCCTACTTGTGATCTCTCTCTCTGTCAAATAAATAAATAAAATCTTAAAAAAAAAAATCCAGTGGTTCAGTTTTCTCCAAGGCCAAGAATCTCCTCCTTCTCTCCCTGAAATTCACAGTTTCTTGCCTGGGGGGTGTAGTTCTGGGATTGTCCCAAAGATCTGGAACAAGGAGGTGAACGGGAACTGAAAGAAAGGGGTGGTGGTGGGGGGGAACATCCCAGGCTTTCTGGGGAATTATGGCTTCGAGGGGTTCTAGTTTTCCTTTGTTTTGCCAGAGATAAAAGGAGCGGGGAAACAGATCTAGCTGACTCCAAAGCTTTGTGTTTCTTAGTCTCGGCACTAGTGACATGAGGCTAAGTAACTCTGTTTCGGGCTGTCTTTCTACACCACGGGATGCTTAGCAACATCCTTACCCCTGAACCCTAGACGTCAGTAGCATCCCCTCCCCCCACCTTTGTGATGATAACAAGGTCTCCAGACATTGCCGGACCTGATCTGGGGCCAGGTTTTCACTCTACCGACAACGAGCAATACTCACAGTGCACCAGATCTGTGTTGGGTTAGGGGCCCTTTAAGTTGCTCTAGAAGTTTCTTTAAAAAGGAGTGGCCTGTCTCTGAACTTCCAGAGTCTCTCTTCTCTTCAGAGAGGTGACTCTGCCCTTCAGGCTCTTTGGCTTGGAATCCCAGCTCCTCTGCTGCATCGCAGCCAAACCTTTGGGTCTTGGTCTAATATCACTAATCTCCTTGGGCTCTTGTGAGGGTTAACTGATTTTTGCAGGTGAGGAGCTGAAGGCTTGGGCGCAGGAAGCCCTAGGCACTTGATTGTTATTCTTACCAGATCCCATTCATTCCTGGGGATCCCAGGGATAAAGAGTTGGCTCAAACCTCAAGGACAGAGTTTGGTCAGGGGGTCCGGACAAGGCAAAGCAGGTGTCCCTGAGCAGAGCTCCAGTCTGAGCAAAAGAAATCAAGGGTGTAGGTTGTAAATGTGGACCATGTGTACCTAGAAGGGGCTCAGAGGTAATCATTGCTGCCCACTTTAAATCAACGGGTCAGTCAGACACGTTCATAACATTTTGTTATGTGCTAAGTGCTATTATAAGAGCTTTTCAAATATTACATTACTTACTCCTCATAAGAACCCTCTGAGAGAGAGGGGTCCTAGCATTATGTCCATTTTACAGGTAGGCAAACCGAGGCAGAGAAAGTTTTGGGTTTTTTTTTAGCAACCTATCCAGGGTCCTCCTTTTAGTAAGTTGTAGGACTGGGATTTGAACCCAGGCAACTTGGTTCCAGGTTCCACACTCAACCTGCTAACTCCAGCTCCCCCTCACTCACAGGGAAAAAGATATGGGAGTAAGGCCAGGCTGGGAGTCTGGGGGTGGCCGGTGCAGAGAGCTGCCCCCCCACCCCGCCCCCGTGAGCTTGCTTCCCTCTTTCTACACTGATCAAAGCTGTTTTATCTTCTCCCCTTCCCATTGAAATGCTTATGAAAACATGCAAATATGGCCATGTTTAATGGCACCAGACCCTGGAATATGAATCAGTGATATGTACATAATTTCCACCAGTCCTTTAAAACTCAGGTTAAGTCTTGAGGCAGAAAGTGGGGCCACAAGGGGGAAAGGGCAGGAGGCAGACTCAACCTCCCCATCTCCATTCTGTGGGACTTGTGTTCTCGGGGGTTCAGGGTCCTCAATTCCCTCACCCCATGCCAGCCACACTTTCCCCCCAGTATAGCTACCAACGCTGTCATACCACTGGGGTAGAAGTGCATCATGGGAGGTGATGGACATCTGGGATGTGATGTTGGCTTTGGGAAAGGGTTGATTCTGGGACAAACATGGGCGTTCAGGGGTTGGACCTTGAATTTACACCTTGCACAGATTCTTTAGGAATATGTGACCTTCTCATAGTAACATGGCCAGCTGGTTGGTTTATAAGATAGCTTTACTCTCCATGAGCCATCAGATTCACAGCAAATATGAGACAGTAACACTGGAAAATTGGAGAGGATTGGAGGATGTCATTTGAACCAGCTCTCTGGCATATGTTTTGTGTCCAAGAAGTCAAACAGTGAGGACTCAGAAAACCTCATTTGATTTACCAGAAAAATCTTATCCCTGGACAGACTTTCTTTCCTTCTTCTCTCCCTCCCTTCCTCCCTCCCTCCCTCCCACCTTTCCTTCATTCCTTATCAAGAGTGAATAGGGGGAAAAAAGAGGCCGTGAGACCCTCTGGGAAAATCTTCACCATAAACCAGAGAATGTCGTATTCATGATGTAGAGAAAGAACTTACTTTTGAAAAAGACTGATTCTAGTAAATGGAAGAAGATTTCATAGCACATCTAAATGTGTCTTTTCAGCAAAATTCAGGAAAACATGCAGTTTATGATACAAGATATGAAAAATTAGTTGATGATACATCAGTGTAAGATATGAAGGGAGCAAAGTTGAGAAGAGCTAGAAATGAAATAAAGCATCAATGAAACCCAACAAGACTAAATACAAAGAAACAAAATTAACATCAACATTAGATACAGCACAGAGACAGAATTGGCAATGCAGAAAGTAGAATCAATAATCCCTTAATCCTGTGTGCCTCAGTGTCATGATCTGTTCAATGTGGATAAAAGTGCCTGCTTCAAGGAGTTGATATGAGTAGTAATTAAAATAAAGCACATAGAACTCTTAGCAGAATATCTGGGATGAGGCATACCTTTAATAACTATTAGCTATTAATTTTACAATTAAAAACCTTGTATAAAAAACTAATTTCATGGGGCACCTGGGTGGCTCAGTGGATTAAGCCTCTGCCTTCAGCTCAGGTCATGATCTCAGGGTCCTGGGATGGAGCCCTGCATCAGGCTCTCTGCTCAACAGGGAGGCTACTTCCTCCTCTCTCTCTGCCTGCCTCTCTGCCTACTTGTGATCTCTCTGTTAAATTAAAACAACAACAACAACAACAACAACAAAACCAAAACAAAAACATAAAAAAAAAATTTCACAAGAGAAATGGTTTTGGATTTAGTCTGTTGTGCGTTTGAACCAATAGTAGGCAAAGCAGACATTATGAGACTTGCAATCAGAAATCTTGCATAAGCTTGAAAAACTAGCAAAATACAAGAAAAGCAAAGAGATTAAATACACAGAAGACAGAAAATGGTGCTCCATCATAAAGCCATCAAAGCTGCCTTTCCTAAAGAAGAGAGACCATTGGGTATATTCTTTCATATACAAGAAATACTTTAAAATATTTCCCAGGGCACCTGGTTGGCTCAGTGGGTTAAAGCCTCTGCCTTCAGCTCAGGTCATGATCTCAGGCTTCTGGGATCGAGCCCCGCATTGAGCCCAGCATCGGGCTCCCTGCTCAGCAGAGAACCTGCTTCCTCCTCTCTCTGTCTCTGCCTGCCTCTCTGCTTACTTGTCTGTCAAATAAATAAATAAAATCTTTAAAAAAATTTACCAAATTATTTAAAATAAAAGCAAAATTTTTAAAAGACTGTCAGAACAAACAACTGAAGTACCAATTGAAGGTGAACTAGAGGAAAACTTTCTCATCCTCAAGAAAAACCTGTGTATTAATGGAATTCCATAGACAACCTAATTTGGGAAACCTACCTTACCATATTTCCCTCTTGGAGAGAAATATCCGATACATACTTCCCTTGAAATTCCAGCTCAGCAAAGGTTGATCTATATATAACCAGGTTAACTACACCCTGTAGGATCCGACTTTCCATTAAAACTCTGGCCTCAACAGCTTCCATGCTCCTCATTGCTCATTCTCCCCCAGGCCACACTGTCCTTTCTGTTATCCCTTGGATATACCAGACATGCTCCCAGTTCAGAGTCTCCCCATGAACTGTTCCCTCCACTGGAATGTTCTTTATCAGAGCCACACATCTATGTCTCTCACTTCCTTCAGGCTTTTAGTCAGACATCAACCTACGCAGGGCTCCCGATGACCCTGTTGAAATGTCCACGTGGCCAACTCCCTATGCCCTTTCTCAGCTTTATCTCCCCTCCAGCATGTGTCACCATCCAAAACGCTATTTTGTTTATTCATTTTGTTGATAACTGGTCTCCCTCACTAGAATGCCAGATCCATGAAAGCAGAGATCTCTATCTATTCCAGGCACTGCTTCACATACGTAGGCATCCAACAGATACTTGTTGAGTATGTGAATTAGTAAGGGAATGAATCCTAGAGGCAGACAGGAAAAAACAAACAAACCCAGGTTTCCTATAAAGGACAAAGGTCAGACTGCTTTCAGACTTTGCCACAGCTGTGAAGACTATGAGACAACGAATGGGACAACACCTATGGAATTTTGAAAGGAAAAGTTTATGATACAAAAACACACTATTCTGGGGCACCTGGGTAGCTCAGTGGATTAAGCCGCTGCCTTCGGCTCAGGTCATGATCTCAGAGTCCTGGGATCGAGCCCCACATCGGGCTCTCTGCTCTGCAGGGAGCCTGCTTCCTCCTCTCTCTCTGCCTGCCTCTCTGCCTACTTGTGATCTCTCTCTCTCTGTCAAATAAATAAATAAAATCTTAAAAAAACAAAAAAAAAACAAAAAACCCCCACACTATTCTCAGCCAAGGTTTTTGTTTGCAAAGATAATAGATAGATGTGCAAAGTGTACCATTGATGAGGTCACCCTAAAATACAAAAGCAAAATAAGTAAACTCCTTGAGGGCATACTCAACAACAACGAGATGGACCAAAGTTGGAGACTTACCCAAAGTTGGGTAAATCAAGGTATAAAGTCAGAGTAGTGAATATTAAAACAAGTTAGACATAGAAATGAGCCCCTTATGTTATTTCAATATCCATAAATATGATTACTTAGCAAGGTCATTGTCTAAAAACAATTTTTGGCAAAAATGAACGTAATATAAACAAAATTAAGCGTTAATAATCTGGGTTTAAAATTTCTGGATTATATTAATGAAAATATGAAAGTGAGTTAGGAAGGAATTGGGCATAAATTTTAAAATGCTTGTTTACTCCTTGTATAGAGGAAGAGTCAACAAAAATGACTTAATCTATTGCACTGGTCAACAGACAAACACAGGTTCAAGTACAATTTTCACAAAGAAAAGACAATCGCTTAGAGAAATATTAGAAAGTGTTATACTCTTTAATTAACCAGAGCAAAAAAAGAAAAGCACAAAAAACAGTTTATGGGAATATTTTTGTGTGTAATTACTAGTACTTTTTTTTTAATATTTAAAGGTTTTTCAAAATTTCAAAATGAGGCACAATGCTGATGGAAGATACAACTGATGGCAAAAACATTCCAGAAACAGAAAGTACAAAAGAGCAATGCAGTAAGACCCAAAATTCTGGGTCTTTAAATAGAATAAACTTTAATAAAAATAAACGAATCAGTTTTAGATCTAATTAAAACAAGCAAGTAAACAACAGAAATTTTGTGCAGTACAAATTTTGCACAAACCTTGAACCTAAGTCAAAATGACACAGAAAGATAAGATCAGATTTAACATGAAAAGCACAAAACTGAAGTAATTCTATTTTAATAAGGGAGCGACCTATAGTAAGAAAAATAATAGTCATGAATCTCGTGCCAAATAACATACCATTAAAATTAATAAAATGAACACTGTTAGCAATGCAAAGAAAAGTGATAAAACATACTTAGTGGGAGGGGCATTTAAGATACCTCTCTCTGTCTTTGACAGATCATGTAGCTAAAATATAAGTAAGGATATTGATGAGTTGAGAAATATATCTTTTTTTTTTTTTGCCTGTATCTGTCACATCAAGAGCTTCTTGACCCTTGGAGATTTAGACAAAATTTTTCCAATTCCCACTTTCATGTCTTAAGGTTGTCACATGCTCCCTAAAAGCGACCATCACATAGCTCAGCACTCTGCCCATTCCCCCATAAGTTGTTTCCTTTCCATAAGCCCATACTCTTCATATATGATATGACCTGAAGAAATAGATCAGGTCCCTCTATTTCAGTGGGTTCCTTCCAGACTACTAGTGCCTATGAATCCAAATTGCTTCTCCTACTTTCCTTAGAATTCTGATAAAACAAAGCCTTTCAATCTCTATAAAATTATGATCACTGATAATGCAACTGTCTCCAAATTTTTTTTTAAAGATTTTTTTTTTTAATTTGACAGAGAGAGACGTAGTGAGAGACGGAACACAAGCTGGGGGAGTGGGAGAGGGAGAAGCAGGTTTCCTGAGGATCAGGGAGTCCAGTGTGGGACTCGATCCCAGAACCCTGGGATCATGACCTGAGCTGAAGGCAGCTGCTTAAGGACTGAGACACCCAGGCACCCCACCTCCAAATTTTTTGAACGCAAATTCCTATATGTAAAACATTTTTGAGCTTACATCTTTAACATAAGTATATTATAAAATTATGTAGACATACCATTTTACTAAAATATTGAACTCCATGCTCTGTAGACTAATACTTGCTACACTTTTGACTATACACCCCTATGTTTAAAACCTTTCAAGCATATACTTTCAGTATGCACATATTAAATATTCATCTTCTATGGGGTGACTATGACATATGAAACATATACAAAAATAGAGGTTAAAAGGGACAAGATAAAAATAAATATTTAATATGGGTTTTAATTTTCTTGTACCCTATTAGATAATGCTATGATCCCCTCTGTGATGGACATCCCAAAGGCGAGACTATTTTCCAGGAAAAAAACCTCTTTTCTGGAACTCTTGCATAGTAAGACAAATTGATCATATATAAACCAGAAAGAAAAATATCCATAATTCCCCGAAAATAAAAATTATGTGAGTCACATTCTCTGAATACAATATAATAAAAGTAGGAAACATTAAGGAAAAGAAAGGTTAGAGGGAAAATATTTAGTTAGTGGAAAGGAAAACAAAAGCTTCGTGTTGGAGAGAACCTAAACTACAAGTCATGGGATATTTAGATGAAAGGAATGAGAATATTATCCAGGAAACTTAAAAGGAATATGGTCAAAACTGTACTCAAAGATAAGTACATTTTATCAAGTGAATTCACTATTAAAATAAGAACACAAAAACCAGAGAAGCATTTTATTCAAGAAATCAGGGGAAGTGTGCATTTTGGAAAAATAGATGAAAAGTGACATCCAGGGACAAGAGCAGAAACTAATGATTTAGAAAGTAGAAACACAGTAAAATTGACAAATACAAGGCAAGTTCCTAGATGTCAATAAGATCTCTTTCATCACTTATAAATAAGTCAAAGTATGGATCTAGAACATTAGAGTAAAAAAGGGTATTTTACATCCCAAAGATAGTCTTTAAGAATAATAAACCAAACACCAAGCCCAGGTGGTTTTACAGGTACATCTTTTCTAGTCTAATTTTTAATCTAATTGATAATTGTTTCAGAGCATTAAAAGAAAAGCAAAATTAGCAAAATTTCATACCAAAACCATATAAAGACAGAAAACTCAAGGTCAATCTATTTTTGAATGGAGATACTAAAAAATGTAGAACTCCCTGTCTAATTTTAAAAGAATAATACACCATGTACACGTAAGAATTATTTTAGGACCTCAAGGATAGCTTAATATTAGGAGATTGATATTAAAAAATTAAGTTTCTATCTGTCTGTTACTATGTCATGTGAAAATGCCTGAGTAAACTTTCCCCACATGTGGAGAGGATATTTGAGATTGTATGCCCTAATATTTATTACTGTCTCTGTGGAGTATGAAAAAATCACTTAGTGGGATGGAGAATTCTGAGATGACCTCGTGGAGGTTGGCAATCATCCTTCAGAGGAGCTGAGAACAATGGGAGGCTCATGGTGTCCACATTTAGCCATTCCAAATCAGAGGCAGCAAACAATGGCTTCATATATGAGTCCCCATTGAAAGCCACAGGGCAGACACTCCAAATGACTGGCATTGATTTGTAACCAAGTTACTACTTGATAGTAGTAGTACCAATGGGCATTTCCTTATTGTATGCTATAAGGGAAGAATCAACAGGGATTTGCTTAGTTAACAATGGCCGATGATTTTCTAAAGTAATGCCAGGGGAGCCAAGAAGTCAGTCATAATTTAAGAACAGATCATATGTAAGAAACAATGTTACCATTTTCATGAAGACTATAAAAGAGTTTGGTTAAACTCAATACCTGTTTCTGATTTTAAAAATATTGCTTAACACAGGTTTTCTTACTTAACAAAATTTTGGCCTTAAAACTAATAGTCAATCGACACATAAAGGTGATACACAAAAACAATTTTCACTGAAATCAAGAATAAGATAAGAATGCCTGTCCACCCAGGAGAGGCCAGAAACATCTCCCTAGTTGTGATAAACAAAAATATCTGCAGACATTGCTAAATGTCGCCCAGGGGGCAAAATTATACCGCCTTGAGAATCACTGTCCTAAGAAGTTCTAGTAAATGCAATGAGAACATTTAATTTAATCTGGTAAATGTAATGAGACTATGTAAATCTTTAAATTATAAATTATAACTATTGAAAGAAAGAACCGTCATTACTTGCAGAAGATGTGTTTAACATCCTAGAAAACTGAAACAAAGTAACTAGAATCTCTATTGGGAGTAATGAAAAGAGTCCCGGAAGTGGCTGGATACAGATTAAATGTGCACACAAGAATCTATCCAAAATTCCAAAAGCAACTAGTTAGAAAATATAAAGAAGCAAAAGATTTTTATCCCAGTAGCAACTGTAATAGAAAATAGAAATAGTAATAGAAAAGCTTGAGTACTAAACTCACCAAGATGCCTACTGGAATACAAATGAAGGAAACATACAGTTTTATGGAAGAAGGTATTCTTGGACCCACCTACAGACTGATCTTTTAAACTAAAAACGTGTTACTGATTGCTTAACACTGTCAACGCCTTCCCATTGCCTTCAAGTTAAAGACCTGTCTATCACATGCCCACTCTGGCCCTTGCTGACCCATGCAGAGGTTTGCTCCTGCTCACTCCCTGGTCTCTAGGAGGGCACAGAATATTTGAATGCAGTGTCACGTGCCATCTAGTTCTGCTCTGTTCCAGCCTGTACACCCCCAGACCTTTCATTTGATAGAATGTAATTTCCAACTCCAGGACCAACCCCACCATCCTTCTCCATAAATATTCCGTGAGCCAAAGTCTCTCTTGAAAGTGTAGTTTCTAGAATTGAATGCAATACACTGAGTGTGGTATGACCAGAGCAAAGTACTGTCCCCCTTTTTTTTGTTTTGATATTTTACTTCTCTATTCATTAACACTTTAGAATGCAAATGAACCTGTATTTAATTCCTGGCTTTATGATTTATCAGCGAGATCTATGGCTTCTTTGAGCCTCAGTTTTCCTTTCAAAAAGAGGGGGATGGAGAACAGTTGGGATTGTAGTACATGACACTTGTTCTTTTTTTTTTTTTCTTTTGAAGATTTTATTTATTTATTTATTTGTCAGAGAGAGAGAAAGCGAGCGAGCGCACAAACAGGCAGAGTGGCAGGCAAAGGCGGAGAGAGAAGCAGGCTCCCCGCCAAGCAAGGAGCCCGATGCTGGACTCAATCCCAGGACCCTGGGATCATGACCTGAGCCAAAGGCAGAGGCTTAACCGACTGAGCCACCCAGGTGTCCTCATGACACTTGTTCTTATTCCCTTTCAGTGTCTCAGTTAATCATGTCCTAAGTCTCCCCTCAACCTTTCCCCTTCATCATCACTTGCCGTCCATGCCAATGTTGTGTTTGCCGGGCTCTTGTTGAAGCTGACTGGTCGGATTCCCTGCCTCAATTTGCCATCAAATTCTCTTTATAGAGCAATTGTTGTAAAACACAACTTATGTATATACGACTCCTCTACCGGTACCTTTGATGGCTCCCCACTGCCTCCCAAAAGTCCAAGTTCTCATCCACAGTTGGGCTGTGTCTAACTTTGTAGCATCATCTTCTACTTCTTCCCACAGGGCATCCTACACCCCGATCTGGCCCAGAAGTTCCTTGACTTGATAAGCTATGACCTGAGAGAGGAGGTATTTCCACACAGGCCTTCCCTTAGAAGGATTCTCAACCAGGAAAGAAACGATCATAACAGAATGTCTTCCTTTGGAGCTATACCAAACTGCTTCTTACCAGAGAGAGGGACCCAGGGAGGGCTGCTGGACTGGCTGGGAGCAACAAGGATTCCAGGAGGATTTCTCTCGCAGTGCCAGAGAACCAGCCCTGGGGCTCTGGAGGCCCCATTTCCGAGAACAACAGCCTCCCCCAACCCAACACCTCATTGGTCACGGACACTTCCATTTCACGGTCAATTGGCCATACTTTCAATTATGTAGGAAGCTCTTATTTTACATGCAAATTCCAAAACGCCTCAGAAATCCGTGGAGAGGTCTAGGTATAAAGGACCAGGAGTTTACGCCTAGGAGGTGGGAATATCCCTATATTCTCCATGACTATCCCTACTGGCCCCAGGACCCTCAGAGGACGCGTTGAGCAATGACTATAGAGAGAATATGGGAGGTAAAGTATCTGGAGCATAAAAGACAGTAAATTTTATGTGGTCTAATGGCTTTTTTTTTTTTTGGCATGTAATTAATTAAAGTCTATCTCAGACATTATGTTTATATCCCAGAACGCCTTCTTATCAATAGAATCACAGATAAAATTTTTTTTTCATGGGGCTGGGTCTTGAGTTTTGATTTGGAAATCCAAACTCCAATTCAATGGAGAAGATTTTAGCCTCAGATAGGATGAGTTTCTCCCTCCTCTTATCTGCCTGGCCTTAAGCTGACAAGGCAGACGCGGGGCAGAGTGGCTGTGAGGCAGGCTGTCTGAGCCCTGTCCCCATGTGGAACAGAGAACCTCCATTCCGAGGTTCTCAACCTTGGCTGTCCGTTGGGATCACCTGGGCAGCTTTTTAAAAGCCCTGATTCCCAGGCCACCTCCCCGGCCAGTTGAATCAGAACCTCTCTGGGTGAGGTCCAGACTTGAGGAATTTTTCAAGCTCCCCCAGGACTGCAACGTTCATCTGAGCTTAAGAACCATTACACTTTCTCCCCTGAGAAGGTGTCTATGATCGCTGCTGTGACGTTATCCGCCAGGGAAGGGAAGGGCTGGGCTCTGACGTATGCTGAACACCAGCTGTGTGTCAGGCACCGCTGGGAACCCTTCTTATACTGAAGCCTCATAAGAGTGCCACGAGTTAAGTCTTACCTCCTCCATTTCCAGGAATTAGCAGCTCAGGCGAGCAAAGTGACTTGCCCAGGGTCACTTAAACCCAAGGACGTGTTGGGGTCAGGAGACTAAGCAGGTCTTTCCGGCTCCAAAGCGTATGGTCTAGTTTCATCAAGGTGCATGCACTAGGAGAACGGAACCTACCGTCCCAGGCCTAGGGTAGGTTTTTAGCTATCACCTCCCTGTCCTACACTGATGTGAACGGTGTTTACGTTCCTCTCTGTCCTGAGAGGGAGAAGCGCCTGCTGAAGGAGGAGCAGAATCGCAAGAAGTAAACAGGCGTCCCCGCTCTTGATCTTAATGGATCTTCTGCGATAACCTCAGCACTCGAGATGCCCGCATTACAAGCCCTCCCGCGTGAACACACAAGGACACTTTCCACGCACGCGCCACCGTAGCTTACACACATGCACACTCAGGCACGGAACAAGTACCGTGGGACACAGACTCTAGGCCAGGCCCTGGGCGTGTGTGGGTGTCTAGGGAGGTGGTTGATTGAAGAAAAGGTTAAATGTATAAGCTGGAAAGAGGGATGACGCGGGTGCTAAGCCCAGTTTTCCAGCTGTGTAAACTCAACCAAGTCCGTTCTGTCGAAATTTTTTCTTTGCCTGCCATTATTGGTCTTTTGGAGAATTTAGGCACGCATCTCTCCGGGTGTGGAGGTGGGAGAGGGAGCTGGGGGCGGCTTGCAAAAGCCAGTGTCCTCCAGAGTCTCTCCCCGAAGTCGGCCAAGGCCCTGGTGGCGGCAGCTGTGTCTGTCCTGATCCCTCTCACGCTGAGGTGTCAGCTTCCACGGGGATCAGGTATCAAGCCAGGACCGGTCAAGGCCAGCCAGAGGTGACCCGGAGGCTGGGGTGTCGGTGCGGGTATGTAGCACTGCGTGGACAGGAGCTTGAATGGCCCCCACCTCCACTCTAACTGATACCTTGAGCAGTGGGGGCAGGTGTGGGCGTCCTTTTCCCTCTGGGGCCCCACGAGGCTGCTCACGGTACTAAGGCCTTGCCTGCGCCCTCGCAGACAGACAGACAGGTGGGTATCCCCGGGGAGGTAGCCCAGGATGGTGACAGAGAGCATGGGCTCTGGCCTTGAACACATCTGACCCATCTGGGTGACCCTCAGCCTTCCTCTGTTTTCAGCTCATGGCCT
This sequence comes from Meles meles, assembly GCF_922984935.1. Lineage (NCBI taxonomy): Eukaryota > Metazoa > Chordata > Mammalia > Carnivora > Mustelidae > Meles > Meles meles. Next base: position 64,026,237 of record NC_060081.1, on the reverse strand, counting down.
GGGGCACAATTATAGATCTCTGTTGTCGGGTCAGAGGCACGAGTCTACGCCGCTTATTTTAATACCCAGGTTTGTTCAATTTTCCTGGCTTTCCTCATTAAAAAACACATATGCAAACAAACAATGACAACAAAACTCCCCAAAACTGATTCGGAGGATGTTAGGGTATATTAGAGTCGTTTCTTCCTTGCTGTCCCTTAGCTGGGCTCTGCAGCGTCACAGTGGAAACAAACTGTGCCAAGTTGGACAACTGAACACAGGCCTTTGGCCCAGAGTCCCCAGACCCCTTGGGAAACCACCATGGCAGAAAAGCTTCACCAACGTGGGCCGGGGAGTCGGGAGACCCAGACTAGAATCTGGACTCCACTCCTGTGCGACCCTGGGTAAGTTACTCAAGCAGTCTGAGTCTCATCTTCCTGCTACTTCCCAAACAAGACCAGATTCCCTTGTTAGAGACATTTGCTCCTTCGATAGGCCTCATCCCTGTACCATCAGACTTTTCTTTGGGGGGTAGTTTGATTGCTATCTATTCCACTCATATAAGAGCTCCATGAACTAGGAGCCTTATCTAACTTGCTCACTGCTCTAACTCCAGGCCATCCCAGAGCCTGGCATTTGATAGGTGCTTAGCAAATATTTGTTGAATGATGAATTCAGGAGTGTCCAAGATTGTGCAGTCAGACGCACCCATTTAAAGAAAGTGGCCCGTGCCAAGAGCTCCTGGGGGCATTGTATCAATAGACATCCCAAAAAGCTGATCCATTTTACAGATTAGACAACCGGGCTTTTTGCCTCCAGACTGAGCTGCCTCAGACAGAGAAAGAGTGCTGGGGAAGTCAGCACCTTGCAGGCGCTTCCCATGGGACTTGGAAGGGAGGTCAGAGGACAAGAGTTGGCGAAGCTATGTGTGGACTCCTGTCCCCCAGCCAGGACCCCTAGTGAAAAGTACTACAAGGACTGAGCATGGCTCTGGGCATCAGGGAGCAGAGTTCTGCAGATGTGGCTGAAGACCTAAGGGGAGAATCTGGAGGTCTCTGGTAATATCACCCAGTTGTCATAGGATTATGTAAGGTCAAGTGATTCAAGCATCAGATAAAGACAGCAGTGGATAGGGACACATTGAATACAAGGAGAATCTCTGAGTCCATAGAGTTAGAAATAAATATATGCATGTATGATATAGTCACCCAAATAGAGAACAGAAGGGGAAGCTTTTCTTATGCTATTCTTACAGTAGGATGTTCCTGGGAATCGGAGAATACGTGACGGGTTTCAAAAAAAATCACCATTTTGCCACCATCACAGGAATCCTTAATTCAGGCAAGAAGCATCAACAGAGTCAGACGAGTGAGTGCCAGGATATTTATATGTCTCCCCACAAATTACTTATAGACAGCAAAGGGAAAATAGCATCTTTCACAGTGGAGAAACCCGGGGCCATCCCATTAACCTAATAACTGAGGTCAATGTCACCAATAATGGGGCAGTTATGATGCCCAGAGAAAGACACCTCACTTCTGCTATTTCAGCCCTAAATTCATCACCCGAATCGAATCAAGGCAACCAACCAAAGGACTTTCTGCCAAATAACTGGTCTGAACTCTTCACCAAATGTCAAGGTCATGAAAGACCATCATGAGAGGGGAACTGGGAGCTGTCCTGAGTGGAAGGAGGCCAAAGAGACGTGACAAGTAAAGGCAATGTGTCATCCTGGCCTGGACCACCAGATAAGAAAGTAAATAACTGTGAGGACAATGAGCAGGAGAAGTGGCAAACTCTGCACGTGGCCCATGAGCCACGGAAGAATTCTGCACCTGTGCTGATTCCCCGATCTTAGCCAGTGCCTTGGTGGTGTCAAAGAATGTCCTTGTTCTTAGGAAGTATGCCCTGAAGACTTTAGGGGTTCAGGGGAAGTGAGATAATGCATTGAAGACCTCAGCCCCAGGCACAACTAGGAGGCTGACAGGTGCTGCTGCGCCTAGAGTAAATCCTGACAGCTGCCACCAACCCCATGTGACTGGGAAGCAGCGATTCTGGTCCATCACCATCCCCGGACCTTCCCGCCCTCATGCCGTAGCTCCCCATTACTCCAGGAAAAGGCCAAAGACATCATGTTCTTCTGTTTATGTACTCTCTCTGCTCCCAGTCAGAACCCACTAGAAAATACACGGAAACAAAATTAACTTGACAGGGAAATGGATATTTGAATGAAGCTTCTCCTTAAAACAATAATTTATCATGTTCCATCGTACGTCTCCACAAAACCAGGATCACGGGTGGTTTAGCTGAAATGAGGGAATTCATTACTCCCCGAAACATCTCTGGGACTCATTTCACAGGGCTTGGGGACTGTGGTGAGTGAGCGAGGGAACAGACATCCGCCAAGCTCTCCAAACCCGCCGGACACTGTTGGGGCCTTTCCACCCCCTCCCCTGCCCCCACACCTCCCCAGCAAACCCTCACGGTTACCCTAGAGATAAGGATCACAGAGAAGACGCCCAGTTGAGAAGTGATGGGCTTTTCGAGGTGGGAAGACTCGCCCTTACTCTCATCAAGGACAGAATGGGCTGCCTTTCTTCCTCCAAGGCTAGCCAGCCTCCGGAGCTGAGCCAGGTCTGTCCCTGGGGGTGTGAGCAGCCACAAAGCCTGACCTGCAGTGGGGAGGTCCCGGCCGGGTCCCAGGACATGTTCTCCTCCTGGGCCCTCTAACAGATGTCTCCCATCTGTATTATGGGAGGTATTATGGACACACACACAAGGTATTATGGAATGAGGAGCCCCAGTGGCAATGGTCAGGAAGGCACTTCGTGTAATGTGCTCAATCACTTACTCATTCATTCTTCCAACAGAACTTATGCACCTACTGTGTACTGGACCCTGGGGAAGTATCATGGGGCCTGGAGTCTAGTCTCAGAATCTGTTCTCTGGATCAGCAGGATTACCTGGGAACTGGATAAAAATGCAAATTCTCGGGCCCCACCCCAGACCGGCTGAGTCAGAAGGACCTGCAGTCTTGTCTCAGCAGGCCCTCCTGGTGATTCAGATGCGTGCTAAGTTTTGAGAACTATATTTGAGGCCATGTAAAATAATGACAGACTGTGATAGCAGGAGCCAGGGACAGAGGTCTTTGATAACTTGGAGGGCTCTGACTGTTGTAAACAGAGCCCAGGATTGCACAGAGATGCCCAGCTGACTTGCATCCTGCGGGGAAATCTGGCCTCTCCTTGGCCCCAGACTGAGCAGCTTTACCGAGTATATCCAGTAAGTGACCCATCACCTAGCTCAGTGGGGGCACACTGGTTCTGCTGGACACTCAGGGGGCCCCCGAGAGATCGAGGTTGGGGGCCGTTGAAAAGAAGGGAGCCTCCTGGGCCGCAGGATAGTGAACACCTTCTCTCCTTTAGAAAGTGAGGGATGTCAGTGAGTCAACCAGGATTTGCAATGATTGATGATTCCATCTGATGGCATCAAACATTGGGCAGGGAGTTTGGGAAGTTTTGGGGGCGATAGTTCAAAAACTCTGGTGCACACACACACAAATTATATAGGGATCTTATCAAACACTCAGACTGTCAGGCCATACCTGCTGCTGATTCGGCGGCAGGTCTGGGGGAGACCCAGAATCTGCATATTTTTCAAGTCCTAGAGTCATGGTTTGAGGACAGCCTTTAGGAAACACTGTCTTGTGAGACAGGCTCGCAGGCCAGCTCTCGGCTCCAGCCACATGCTCAGGCTCAGCGCCTGACCATCTCTGGCTTCCAGGCACCTGGAGATGGGTCCGTGTTTCCCTACGGGTTTCTCGGCAGAGGATGAGTAACTATTCTCATCTGATGGGTGATGGCAGGGATGAGAAGGGCCTTGAGCCTGGCTGGGAATGCTTAATGGCACTGTGAGCAGCAGAGAAATAAGGAAGGCGTTCTCATTGTATAAAAGGCGCTTTGAAATCTAATTAGAATATGAAAGTTGAGAACTTGGTCTATTTTTAAACAAAGCATGGGTTCAGCAGAAACAATCAATATGGGAGCTGTGAGCTGCCTGTTGGCCTTCACCGGGGCAAGCCAGGAGCTCCCTTTAGGATGAGTCCTTGATGAGGAGACAAGTGGAAGGAGAAGGAGGGGATCTGTTGGGGCAGACGGGGCTCTACGGATGTGGGGAACAGTTAGGGGAAGACATGGGGGAAGATCATGGACTCTCCAGACCCTCACAATGTCCTGACGGATACCTGAAGGCAAGGGGGGGGGGGGGGCTGCCATGCGGACAGCCTGTGGCGTCCTCGGCTAGAGGCCAGTACACCCTACTTTCACAGTTGAGGAGAGCTGTGGGGGTGATTTAGTGAAAAAGAGCCTGAGTGTTTGGAGCCAGATCCGAAACGGAAGCTCAGTCCTGCTCACTGTCTCCCAGTGTGACTTGCCAAGTCTTGCAACCTTTCTAAGCCTCAGTTTCCCCGTCTGAAAATGGTGATAATAATACCTTGAGAATGATGAAAGGGAATTAGAATAACCATTGCCACTAAGCTGCACTGAAGATATGTATTATTCTGGTTGGTCTTTGCAACCGTCTTAGGAAAGTCAGGGCAGGAGAACATGCCTCATTCAGCATAGTGTCTGGTACAGAGTAGGTGCTCAATGGATATTTTGTTTCCTTGCCCATCCTGGGGGGCGGGGGACGGGCACTAAGGAGACTGAGACTCCTCTCGGCAGATACCTGCCCAGCAGACAGTGATGGCCCATCGCTGACACCTCCTGAGCCAGACCGAGCCCTCCAGAACCCTGGCAGGGTGTTTCTCACCCTGGGGCTGTCCATGGCAGAGCCGGCCTGCCTGAGCCACAGCGTGCACAGAACGCCGAGACGCTGACGTGACAGCTTGGGTGCCACGTCCCAGGAACATCCCATGCAGATCTGCCTTCCTTGAAGAAAAGTAACGCAAAAGGCCATTTTTCACTTTTAAATAGCCTTCATTCTATGTCTTAATAAATGCACGTTTGTTGATTTGTGTAAGCATGATGTGGGAAGTCTGCAAATGGATGTAATCTGCACCGAGGGCACATGTAAGCACCAGTGAGCACTTTTGAATAATGAATCCCTCCCGTAAAAGACGGACGCTATTCATAATAATTCCTTGCTTTTCTCATTTTGCCGCGTACAGTAGCGATTAATCAATTTGCAATGTTATGTCACCCGCAACAAATTGCTAGCACCAAGACAAATTTATTGCTTTATGATAAAAGAACTTGTTTAGGTAGAAATAAATTAAATTTGGGGGGCTGTTGTTTGGGGTGTGATGTTCACCTAGGTGACCCATGGAGAGTGGGCTGGGAAGACGAGGGTCCAGGTGATGCCGGCGATGACCTGGCGCCCCAGAGAGGACCACAGGAGCTGCGCATGGACTGTGAGACGGCGCAGCTCAGATGGGAGACGGTACCATCCGGAGCTCGAGAGCGTTCTCTGGAACGTCTGCCCCGGGTCTCCGCAGAAGGAAGTGTAACGTAGAGCTTTGCACGGAGAGTTTCGGACAGTTAGCAAGGCTCTGGGGAAACGAACCCTCTTTTCCTTCTATGCTTCATCTGAATGATAAGATTTCAATTTACCTCGCATCGTGAGGGAAGGGAACCTACATTACAGAACTGGGGGTGGGGTTCAGAGATCAGAGGGTGACACAGGTCCCTGATGTTTCTGTTTACCGAGGCGCACGGGGACACGAAAACATCAGGGGGGAAAGCGGCCAAGACCGTTACCAAAAGTGTGCTGTCGTAAATGTTGCATTCAGCAAATGATGTTTTTAACACACTTAACATTTAATTCTGTGTGATGGCTCTATTCACACAGACACTGTCAAAAGCTTTAATTTAATGCCCTTCGTGGAATAAAGGCCGGCCGAATGGGCTCCCGCCACGGCACGGGTGACTTGGAGAGATGCAATCTGCTTTCCCTGTATCAGGTTCACAGAAAAGCAGCTCAGGGAAGGGAAGCATTTTGCCGGAGGACAGAGCGAGGGGGTGTGGAGAAGCATCTGACGTCCAGGATATCCCGCACGTTTGTCATTAATTTATACTCCATTAATTTGGAATCTGGAGTGGAATTAGGGACGGATGCGTTCATTTTGCTCTCCCCCAACACACACACACTCTCTCTCTCTCTCTCTCTCTCTCTCGGGAGAGACTTTTTTCCTTAAGCAATTGGGTAGTCTAACATGATTTGTGAAAAGCAGGTTTCAATTAGGAAGGATGTCAGTTCCATTGCCCACGGAAGTGGATTGCTCTGCCCCAGCTCAGCAAAATCCATTCCTTTCTGCTCTCAAAGTAGGCGCTGGGACCACCCTTCCAGGACACCCTGACACACCCGTTCCCCCGTCAGGGAAAAAGCACCCCGTGACTTTCTTGGGCCACAGTCTCTGCCATCCCACCTCCTTTCAACCTTGAGGGAGGGAGCACAGAGGCCTCCTGCTCTCAGAGGCTCCTGCAGCCTCCTGCAGTATCTGAGCGGCCACTTGGCTGGCCCCCAACCCCAGTGCTGACATCCAGAGCCCCATGAATAACGGGGGGCAGAGAACCAAGCCCCCTGCTGGGACCCTTTCCACTGTCTGGGGGCTGGAGGAGTCGCCATTACCCGGCAGCCCCGGGGGGGTTGCTGGACTCACCTGGCGCTGACTTCTTTGTCTTCCATTATACCTGCTCGCTGGGCTCCAGGGGCCCAGGTCCTGGCTGGAGCAGGAGCACGAGCACCCCTCATGAGCCTGGCCGAGCCTGGCGGGGCCTGCCCGCTCCCTGGACGGCTCCCCAGCCCGGGGGTCCTGCGGGGGCTTCTGGCCTTCTGTGGGGCTGAGTTGCCCCTGCTCACGCTGCCTGCCTGCTGGCTTATTCTGATTATTTCTCTTTCTCCTTGCTCTCTTGGGCGCCTTTATTCCTGACCGTGCATTTTCTCTGGGCTCAGGATTTAAAAAAAAAAAAAAAAAAAACCCACACTGCTAATATCCTTGTCAGCCTTTTCCTGAATCATGGCTGTACGGCTCTGGGGAGCCATGGGCCAGTGCCTTCTGGCCGGCAGACTCTGTCCCTGGGCCTTCCTGTCCTTGGGGTCCCAAAGCCCCCTCTTTGGGTCTCCCCATCCCCAGAAGGGAATGCCCAGATGCCCAGATGCTCTGAGGAATGCCCAGCTGGCAAGGCGGACGGGCCAAGAGCTGAGAATCAAGCTGAGCTTTTCCATCTCACAAGTGACTTCTCTCAAATGCTATTTAGAAAAATTTTTTAAAGTGCTGTCCTCCGTGTTAGCTTGTTTGCTGTGATTATCCCTGTTTCACAGAGGCCTGAGTGATTTGCTCCTCTGGGTCAGGACTCCAGTCCCCGCATGTGTAACGTAGGTACGGAGGAATAATCATCCCCACTGGACAGATGGGGTGACTGAGCCTCGTGTTCAGAAGGGCACGTAGCCAGGTGGGGTGGTGCTCGAAGCGGGATTCAGGCACCACGGCACCCAGGCCAGCGTTCAGCCCCGGGCGGGGGTCTGTCTTTCTGTGTAGCACGTGAAAAGCCAGGTCAGTCCAGGCTGCGGAAACACGTGTTAGAAATCACTTAGAAGCCCCGGGCTGGGGAGTCCAGGCAGCCTGGGGGGGCTAGGCTGCTGACCTCTGTCTCCTCACATGCGTGAAGGGCCCGGTGGGAAGCCCGTGTTGGCAGTGCTGAGGAGGAGGCTGGTTAACTGCCTCAGCTCATCACGCTGTGTGGCCTGGGTGGTGTCCCCATTTCGATCCACTCTGGGAACAACAGACCCAATATGAGTCTGACTGGGAGTAGAAATTTCCACAAATTCTGGCTCAAGTCTGTCCCATCAGAGATTCAGGAAGAAGGTTGCAGTCAGTAAATGTCCCCTTCCCCAGACAGCCCTCCCTGGCTCTTCAAGACAGAGCAGACCCTCCCTCCTAGATTTTGAAGCACGTACTCGTGGCCACCTTCCTGTCGCTAAGGCCAGCGGCTCCCGCACCGTCCCTTACCACAGCTGGGCTGCGGCCATTAAACCTCTCATCAGGGGCACCTGGGTGGCTCAGTGGGTTAAAGCCTCTGCCTTCGGCTCAGGTCATGATCCCAGGGTCCTGGGATCGAGCCCCGCATCGGGCTCTCTGCTCAGCAGGGAGCCTGCTTCCTCCTCTCTCTCTCTGCCTGCCTCTCCGCCTACTTGTAATTTCTGTCTTTCAAATAAATAAATAAAATCTAAAAACAAAACAAAAACAAAACCTCTCATCAAAGCCTAACACCTTCATGCGTCCGTCCACGTGCCGACAGCCCGGATGACCGTCCACACTCATTGATGCACATGCCCACCCGCCTCATCCTCTCCCGGAGACACATCTCCACATGGCAATGCCGTCCCACGTATCACTGTCAGACACAATGGCATGTGCCCGTGCACACATACCCTTGCGGACAAACCCAGGCCCACCTGGAGACCAAAAGTCTGCTCATGTCTGTGCCTGACACTTTCTTCAGGCCACCAGCTCCCCTGCCCTGCTGTGCTGAGCCAACGGGAACTGGGAATTAGGCCTGCTCTGGCCCAAAGCGTACTGGGTACCAAGCTCTAACATGGACAACTTTGGGGACGCAAAGTCTATTCCTGCGGGGCCTCTCTCTGTTCTCTTTCCCAGATAGACCGTCTCGGTTATCTCCAGGAGGCATCTACCCTCATCTGCTCCCTATCAGATCGCACGCTTCCCGTGGGCCCCTAGAGGCCTATCACCACCTCACCTTGCCGCCTCAGCACTTTCTCAATAACTCACCAAGGCCAACTGTAGCTCACTCCGTGATTTTGTTTTTCTCCCCCTTTGCCTCTGAAGCTGTTTTCCCTCTGGACAAATGCCTTCCTGTCCCCTGCCTGTCCCTTGGGCTGTTTAATCAATGGAATAGCCTGGGAGAAGGGAAGGAGAAGCAGGGTGTCTGGTGCAGGCTGGTCTGTCCCCTGGGGCAAAGACGCCTCCTTTCCTGGGGGTGGGGGGTGAGATAGGCCCCGGGGCAGGACCTGGATCCTGGGGTCTGATGTCTTGGGCTCCAGCCCCAGCCCTGACCCTTCCCAGGTTTGTCATTTTTGGACATTCTCTTGGCCCCTACAAGCCTCAGTTTCTGTTTCTGTAATAGGAACTGGGCATAATCATTTGCAGCTTACAGGGCTGGTGGGGGCATTAGACAAGTTTCAACACGTGTATAAAGCACTTGATAAATAAATGACAGAGTACTCTAAAAATGTAAGATTATTTTTTTAACCACAGCCTTCCCTCATCTTCATGGCCTCAAGGTCCCTCTGACAGTCGGGCTGGGGCAGGGTCTGGGCCTGTCACAGAAAGCAGGAGGCAACTGGGTAGGTGGGAGGGGGTGTCCTCATCTCCCTGTCACCCACCATTACTGCTGTAAGCTCTGGGGATATCACCCTTGTTCTGGAAACCAGGAGGGAGGGAGCCCATGGAGAAGAGGTCCTACATGGATGAGGACCATGTCCGTGAGGGTCACCTTACACGTATTACCCCATTAAATCCCAAAACCAGCTGGCAAGGATTATTATAAAAGAGGAGCACGACGCTCAGAACAATAACATGGGCCCCAAACGACTGAGCAGAGACTTGAACTCTAGATTTCTGACTTCGCAGGACGGGCTCCTCCCCAGCCTCCCGACTGGAAAGCCGGCTTCCTTGTCCTCGGAGGTTTGTGCTCCACAAATCTGTCCCGAAGCAGCGAATCCCACTCCACAGAGTAACTCTGGCAAAGACCCAGTTCACACAGCTGAATGGGAAATACGGCTCGTGTCTTAGGACCTTTGTATAAAAAGACTCGCTCGTGTCACAGCTTCAAAACCACCTCTTCTAGGAGGCCCACCTTCTCATCCAAGGCGGGTCTGGAAGGTGGAAGACTGGTGACTTCTTCCATGAACTCACTGGGAGGTCCCGGGTAAGTTTCATTCTGTCTCTGGGCCTGTTTCCCCATCTCTAAAGAAACATGGTTTTCTAGGGGTGATGTCTCTGGGGGGCTTCCAGTCACCCAGAGCTATGTTCCCCGTCGTAGAGCTCACATTAGTTCAATAAAGTCGGTTTTTCTGTCTTACACATTCACTTACTAGAAAATCCTGAGAGTGGCAAACCATGTTAATGTCATTGGGCTAATGAATTTAGAAAATCCAAGAGGAAGTTCATATTGGGGATAGAAACCCAGGCAGAAATGGCTGCCCCGGTCTGATTCTAGGAACGTCAGAAAAAGCAGAATTTTTGGCTTCTGATGCTGTGTCCTTGTCACTGATTTAAGTCCTGGTTCTCCCTCATTTAGAGAAAGCAGCTAGGTTCCTGGTCCAAGGGGAGGGGCCCACCTTTGTCTCTGTCTGAGGGGACTGAAAACCTTTGCAGGAGCCTTCCTTCTGCCAGAAACACAAGTCCTGGGGTGGGGAGCGGGGAGGCTCTTGTGTTGGCCTCTCCACTGTCAGAGGGTCTTCTGGAAGGAAGACACAGCCCCAGAAATATATTTTCCTGGCACTTTCTTTTGGGAGTGGGCTGGGGGGGGGGGGGAAGGCCTCCACATCCCACGACGACTGCCACCAACAAATCAATATGTTGACAGAACGGCCCTCCTGCGTGGTGTCTGATTAAACACTGATCCCTGTGTGGGATTCAGGCTGACCCATTCCGTTGGCCAAATGCAAATGCATTAACCTTACCACTGGGTAATCTCATAAAAAGGATCAATGGTCTGATACGGTGCTTATGGAGTCATTTACTGCAAGCGACAGCAATGCATTCAGGACCCAGATGGGTGGCTCTGGAGAAGCCGTGGGAGAAGGCTCGAGCGGGCTATCCGAGGCTGACGTCCCCAGGCGAGGCCCACTCTGCCCAGAGACGCCGGGCCCAGCGGGCGAGGGAGCGAGGAGGGGGTTACTCATTCATTACTGCCACGTTAATCACTTAGAGGTTCAATTAAGTATAAATCATTAGTGGTATTTCAAGTTATTTTATCCAGGCCCACACACGGCACACTTGACTGGCGGTGGGGAGCTTTCTGTGTCGAGATTTAGCGTACGAGTGAACAAGGCAGTCATATGGGTTTTTCTGCTATGAAATTGATAAATGAAGCGGGCATTCGAGGTACAGCAGTAATTTCTGTGGTGCAACCAAGTGCTCGCTCCCTTGTCTCCTCCAGCGATGAGGGCATGGGCCCCTTTAATACGGCAGCTCTCCCCTGGGGGCCCAGAGGCCAGGCTGGGCGGCAGGCCTGGGGTTTATTTCCTTGCAGAACTTCCCAGAGCCAAGCCCTGCTTCATTAGCAGGAATATACCTGGGGAGAGAGGGAAAAAAAAAAAAAGAGGAGAAAGAAAAGGGAGGGGAAGGGAAAAAAAAAAAAGAGGAGAAAGAGAAGGGAGTGAAGGACCCTTCACTCTCATTCTGGCTTGATTCTGTCATTGTTTCTTCAGAGTAGCAAGTAGGCGGGATGAGGAACAGGGAATCACCGTCTCGGCAGCTGGATCCCCTCTTCCCGAGGAGGCTCTTGTCCCCGGTGGCCGGCGTCCCTGTCTGGAAAGCATATTTTCTCCTAATCGGTTTTACAGCTCTTTTAAAGTAATATGTCAGATCATTTTCCCCATATACATAGTTAATGAAAGTAACCCTACAAATTCATTTGAAATAGATGGAAGTTGTTATAACCCTGATCCAGAATTTATTACATTCATTACAACCTTGCTGAGGTAGGTAATGTAATGGACTATTACTTTTATTATCTTTTTAATCCCTCAAAATTATTAGGAACTGACTAATATTTGGCATCACCCTGTTAATGTTTAAACAGAAATTGATACTTTAATTCGTCTAATAAATGATGGGGGCACTCTGGGTGGAAACAGAAGCCTGATTGAGTTTATCTCGATCAGTCCTGAAGACTTTTAAGTGGGACTCAGGGGTCTGAATGCAATTATTTCCAGGCAGGGTATCTTCGGCAAGTACTCAGGAAGGACAGAAGAGAGGAGATGGAGATAGTGGCACAGAGACCCAGCGGGCGACAAAAAAAAAAAAAAAAAGGACAGGAAAGGAGAGGGAAGGAATTTTCACTCATACGTCCAAGCTGCGATTCTAATTCACAGAAAGCTCCGCTTGGGCTGTTACCACCCTAGCGGGCTCTATGTCTTTTCCATCGGGCCTTCGTCCTCCCCTCCCTCCCAGATTAATAAAAGGATTCCCCCCCGCCCCCCTCAACCATTCCTGTGTTAGTAATCAGCTTTATGGCTAAGAATTCTCAAGTGCTCTAGAATCCGTGCGTTGCTGTGACAAATGATTGGGTCACATTCTCCTAGCGAGGAGTAGAGATCCTGCTTGCTCCTTGGAAAATAATGTTGGCTGCTCAATTTGCAAATTACCAGATCTCCCTGTGAAATGGGAGGGGGGGTGGGAGGGGCATACTGTTGTGTCTCTTCCAGAATCGCCAGGGCTGGCCTCTAGTTTGCCCTCTGTAGCCCCCTGACTTGTTCCTGCCCTGCCTGTACGGTGGCAGGTGGCATTTAGGAGAAATGGAGCTCTTGCACTTTCTAGTTTTCACCAGGCAAAAATGTAGTGGTAGCCGCTTGAATTAAAAAAGAAAAAAATCTATGAATTCTAACAGGGAGAGAGGAACCAAGTGCTTCCCTGCCTGGCTTGATAAGAGCCGGAGGGAGGTACATTTGGGAGTAGAAACACTGGCATTTTGTGTCGCACCAAGGCAAGGGTGTGTTTGCTAACAAAGAAAGCTTCCAGTTAGCAAAGTCACTAATTAGCCCAGAGAAGCTCATTAGACTTAAAGCTGCTTTACTGTATCATGCCTTTGCTCTCTCTAAATGCCCCACGTTTCCAAAGCAAGAAGTGTATTGATTAAATTGACTCAGCATGAAATGGATCTCATTTGTGCTGACCCACAGAGAGGTGGCCTCCCGGCTTTCCTGGCACATGGGCTGGCCAGGAGTCCAGTGAGTGGAGTCCGGGCCGGTAGGCGGGGGACGGCATCCTGCCTGCCCGGTGGCCAGAGCTGTGTGGAGGGACCAGTTGCCCATCGTCCGGTGAAAACCCGTTTTGATCAATGGAGGGGAAGCCTGCCCTTAACTAAGTTTGTTCCTGACGTCTTATAAATTGTGCTGGGTTGCTTTTGTCAACACCGAGTTGACAAGGGTTCCATGTCGTTTGGGGCTTGATAAAGAGACGAAAAGGCAGCTTCTCAGCATGTTTATTTTTAATAGACATAAAAAATGAAAAAAGGGGGCTTTCTTACTCCTCTGAACCCTCGTTGACAGAAAGATACTGAGTGTACTGAAGTGGAGATGTACAGTGGAGATCCTGGAATGTGTGTGTGTGTGTGTGTGTGTGTGTGTGTGTGTGTTTGCCAAAATATCCTTGTAAACATAAGGACAGCTTCAGGACTGAGAATGGGAAGCACCAGGCTCCAGAAAGCTCCACCGTTTCCTTCCCCTGCATGAAGTGCCAGGGGCAGCATTCAGGCATCAACGTATTGGAGCTGCGGCAGCATTCTCTGTGTGTCCCAGCACTCAGGCTGCCTTTGTGGGTGAGACACACAACGACAGATCCCATCACTTCCTACTGCGTGTCTTACACATGCAGCATTGTGGGCCGAAGCCACGGCTTCTGAGACACCTCACTGGAAATCAACCCTTCTTCCTTTCTCTAAACGTGTCTTCATAGCAGTAACTCCTAGATGTGGATGTGGCTTCTCTAGATGAGTATGGCGCTGAAATAATTTTCTGGAGACCACCACAGCAGAAGGAATATACCTTTAAAAGCCAATTCAAAGATATTCGCCACAACCGTGACAAAGGGCTAATGTCCTTCATATAAAAAGAGCTCTTTTACATTGGTAAGAGAGAGATCAAGGGTCCAGGAGAGAGAGGAGGAAAGTGTGTGGGAAGGAATTTACCAAAGGAGCAGTTTATATAGCTAATATTTATTGAACACTTACTACTTACTGGGAATAATTTACATGGGATCTCTCATTCATTCTTTACAAAGACGCAATGAAGTATGTGTTATTATACTCATCCTTACAGAAAAATGCAAAAAAAAAAAAAAAACTTCGAAAAGTAAATAGCCCCAAATCATACAGATTGTGAGCAGGGAGCCAGGATTCAAGGGCAGGCGGCTTGACCCAGCAGGGGCATCTAACTTCTCTTGCTGTACTGCCACAAATTCAAGATACAATCATGTGCTGAAGTTGGAAAACAAGTTCATGTTTACTAGTGGACGCGAATACAGTAACTGAAAATTTAAAAAATGTTACTACTACATGCTGGTGAGGTTGGATGGCAACAGACAATCAAGCAGGAATTGCGATTGGACAGTCTCTATCGAGAGTCTTAAAAACGCACAAGTCGCTTGATCCAGAAACTCCATGACAAATAATTTACCCCAAGGAGATAGAAGTAAACACAAACCTCTAGGCACATATCTGCCCTAAAGCACAGGAAAACAGGCTGAAAGTGCCTCCTTGTTAGGGAAGTGGTTAAGTGGGTTATGGATGGCCTGTTGGATGAAATAGTGAAAACAATTAAAATGATGTTGTCAAGGGTTTGTGATACCATATGATATCTATCCGGAGAATGGGGATAAAGCAGGGTTATAAATTTGCATGAATAATGCTGATTGTGTAAAATATGTAGAGAATCAGAATGGAAGGAAATGTAAAATGTGAACCAGGGGCTGTTCTCTCTGTAACGGTATTCTGTGTGGTCACACCTTTCCGGCATTTTCTACAGTAAATCTGTTCAGCTTCTAACTGGGGCGAGAGGCATCCTTGATGACTTTTCAAAGTCAACTTCATAACTTAAAGTTCCCACCTAATGGGGATGAATCTCTCGTCCCCCGAGACCACATTGGCCCAAGAGAGTGGGTTTATTGCTTCCTACATGGGCCCAGGACACCTCAAAGCAACCCGTGTGTCCTTCAGCTCTCTGAGCCTCCTCATTGTCTGTAAGCTACCCACTGCTGGGGTTATCGGGAGCACAAAATATGTGCAAAGGCCCTCGAACTGTGCCTGCATGTTATGGGCGCTCAATACATGTGAATAGTAGTAATAATAGTAAAGCAGTCATGATGTGGCTGTTGTTTTGTTAGTAGGAAGGAAGAACCAAGCATCCATCCAGCAGGCCCTGAGAAGTGAGCCTGGACTGGCTTGTCCTGAGATTGGGGCTTAGAGCAATGAGGACTAACAGTGTCCCGGTGCTAGCCCCGGGCTCCTGATGCTGTCCAGGTCTCTAGGCAGTGCTGCAGGAGTAAAGGGGATGGTCTTCAAGTGCACCCCGATGTCTATGCAGACGATCACTTAACCCCCACATCCTGGACACCCCCTTGGGGCCAAGCACAGCATTATACCTTTTCCCACAAGGATTTTTTTTCCCTTGCAACTTTGAGAAGCAGGCTTCATTGGCATCTCTGTTTGAGGCTCAGAGATTAGAAGTCATTCTCGCAGGTCACAAAGCCAGTAGATGGCAAAGATGGACTTTGAACCCATGTTGACTTGGCTCTAGAAATGTCGAAGACAGGCAATAATGGCTGAGAACATGGCTCTGGAATCAGAAAGATCTGAGCCTTTGACTCTCTGTGTGGCTTCAAGCAAGTAACAAAGAAGCCCGAACCTGTTTGCTCATCTGTAAGATGGAACATACTACAGTACTACAGCCCTCTTAGTCCAAGAAGCCAATGATTGTATGTTGTGCCATTGTTTTATGTCACACTAAGAAAAACAGAATCAACACGCCAATTAAACCATGATATAATATTTTCTTACCCCTTAGAATTTTAATTTCATACTTATGGAGAGTACCTTATTTAGACATAGATTGTTATCATAAGGCCTTTGTACATACATAAGAAGGAAAATGAAAGTGAAATAATTTGTTTAAGGTATTCCTAAGACCTCTTCGTGCTCAGAGATGGGCTCAGGATAGGCAAGGTCTGTGTGTTCCTGCCACGTCGCAAGCATTAGTGGTGGGGTGACTTTAAAAAAAGATCCTTTATTTCCCTTGGACCTTTGAGCCACAGATACCCATTCTGCAAATTCTGATGTGTGTTCCCAGATGTGACAAGGACATCAGGCTGCTGCCCGGCTGACAGCGATTGTAATAAGCATCTCCATTTCAGAGACATTAAAGTGGGAAAAAGGAAGTATGCCCGTTAGAATCGATGAGATGCGGTAGCTACCTTACAGGGCTGTTGGGAGGATTGAATGAGGCTGTGCCTGGAGAGGTCTCAGATGCAAGGCGGGACCGCGGTTAGTCCTCCGTATCACCACGACCATCATTGTCATTGCGATCCTCCCCTCTGACGTGCGAGGCAGAGAGATGCGACTCAGGCTCCGGACTGAACCAGCATGCGGGGCTGAAGCACTGCCCTGTGCTGGGGGCAAGTCTGCTCTATTTCCCTTCCCTTCTCTCTCTCTCTCTCCCTACCTGCTCCCACCTTCTTCCCCTGCCTCCCTGTCCTCCCGCTACTTTTTCTCCTCTTCCTACTTCTCTCTGTCCCTCCTTCCTCCCCCCTCCCCAGCTCTTCTGCAAATAAATGGCCCTGTCACTCCAGCCCTCTTGTAGGGTCAGAGTGAATAGAAGTGTCTTTTTGAAAAGCTTGTTCTGTCTGACATTCCTGACCAACTCAGGAGTGGGCCTTCTTTACACTCCTCTCTCTTCCGCTCTAAGATTTGCTCCTTGGGTTAAAGATTTACAAGGCTTCCTCTGGGCCTGGAGTGCTCCATCCCATGGTGGAAGCTGCTGGGCTGTGGACTCTGGAGGCTGATGGCAGTCTCGGAGGGGTGTGTCCGTCCTGCTTCTGGTGGCTGTAGGCCGACCAGCTTTGGTCCTGCCTGAAAAGAAACCATCTATTCTCATTTATGATTCTTTAAAAAAGAAGTTCACGGCTTTTATGATGAGCCTTATACATGCATTTAATGACATCAAAGGATTTGATTATTGCATTAAGAATAGGTCTGAGAGCTCTCTGGTGTCCTTAGTGTTAAGTATATTTTAACTGCCTACAATGAAAGGGACAAGACCCAAAACGAGCTGTGGCAACAACTTCATAAATTCTGAGCTATAATAGACACACCTTTGCTGGGACCAGGAACAGCCCGGGCAGGTGGACACAGGAAGACGAAGAGCAGAGTTTCCACTTTCTCCCGGGCCTGGGTGTCGAAGGGAAAGCCAGCATCCAAGCCAGGAATGAGCGCGGGACTCAGATCCATCATGGGTCTACCTTGTGCCCAGCACTGTGCTAGGCTCATTGCACATATTACTGTGTCTAGCAGGTCCTGGCCATTAGCCCCATTTTCCAGATGAGGAAACTGAACCTCAGCAAAGGAAGGCCACGTGTCCCAAGTCTGCAGGTGTCAGAGTCATGATCTGAAGACAAGTCTTTCTGAATTGAAGTCTCCGCACCGCCTGCTGCTGGCTCCCGCTTGGGCAGTGGTTACTGGAGAAGGAGGAGGGACTAGTTGCCGAGGCCGGGGAAGTGCAGGCCTCCAGGGGCAAGCTCCTTCTTCCCACCCTCAGGGCCTCTAGCCCCTCGGAGGGTGGTAGAAACGGAATCAGAACAGAAAAAGCCACTTGAAATGAACTGTGCCCAGACAGGCCGCCATGGTGGCGTGATTGATACTGGAGCATGTAGGTGTAATGAAACGGATGCCAGCTCCTCTGCACCTGTGATTTATTGAGGACAAATTTAAGATGAGAAAGGGCCCCATACCAGGAGCTGCACCCTCCCCTCCAAGGGAAAGGGGTCATCCATCACCAGCCATTGCAAGGGCCCATTGCGAGCGGCTCATCAGATGAGCCAATAGTCTCTTTGTTGGGGTTCCTAACAAGTGTTGGATCAGCAAAAGTCTATTTATGCTGGTGGACCTTTCAGGACCAATTTGTAGTGGGTCACTGATTCTGCTGGGGTATTATCTTCTTTACTACTCGGGCCAGTTGGGGAACGCGGCAAAGATTAATGGTTTTGGCTGCCGACTTGCTGCCGTAATCTACTGCTTCTGGACCAAAGATTAAGTTTTTTTGTGTTTTACCAGAAAGGGCCCACCTTGCAGACGAGATGTGCTTTGATTTACCGACTTGTTTATGGGGCGAGGAGTTGTGGAAGTGTACTCGGTTGTGGCGAGGGTTTGGCAGGTGGCCGGGAGGCATCCTCACTCTCCGCCACCCAAAAGCCCTGGACTGGGGACAGCCAGCTGCTGGTGCCATGCCTGGTGTGGCTCCTATAGGCCCCGGGAGGCTTTCCTCCCGCTCTCGAGACAAGGAAGCCTTGCCTGTGTCCCAGGCATTGGCTCTGGGTTCAGAGAGGCAAAACTTTATTATTTAAAACTCTGATACTAAAAAATAAATAAATAAATAAAATTAGTTAAGGCCTTTCCTTATTATTTGGAAAATGGATCCTTTAATACATTTTGGAAAAAATTGAAACCGATTTTTGGAAAAAAAATACAACCATGCAGAAGCCCACTGCACGGTGCTATGACTGTCAGTATTTTGGTTCACATGTTCATCTAGGATTTTTTTTACCATGCACAAATGTATGCATGCCATTTGACACAATTAAAATCAGGCTGGTGTTACGCCGGGTTATTTTTGTTGTTGTTGTTGTTCTACGGTTTTGTGTTCTGCTTTTTACAATGAACATTCTACCAGAAGCAAAAGCCTTTGCCCATCGCTTAATCATTTTAATAAGCCATCTCTCTTTTTTCTTTCTCGACTGAATTTGTTTGGAACGACTCTGGTGCCAGAGGTGTGTTCCTTTATTCAGCAAACGTTTGTCCTACGTCTCCTCTGGGCCAGGGCCCAGGCCGGGTTCATGGAGCTGAATCAGACACGGTGCTCATGGAGGGGAGGTGCTGGCCCTCATTCCCCAGGGATGTGCAGGACCTGCGGGGAACTGCTTCACATCCACTTCTCACAATGGCCCAAACCCTTGATGGCCTGTCACTCATGAGCCCTCCGGGGTCCCGGTCGAATCATAGTTTCAAAGAAGGAAGCCAGGGCCTGCTTCCCCAGGAGAGGAGGCTGCTGATGGCTTTCGATATCCTCGCTTAGTTTTTTGGGGTGAACTGGGGGCTGGGAGCCAAATTGTCCTGCATGGGCACCAGCAGCCCAATCTTGGAAAACTGGATAAAGAGCCCTGCAGCCCCCACGGGCCCAGACACCCACAGAAACAGCCAGGGAGGCAGTAAGATGTGACAAAAGGGTGTTGGCCTGGAACTCAAGAACTCAAGGGGACCGGAGTTTGAATCTCCTGCCCAGTGACCTTGAGCAAGTCACTTTTCCGAGTGATCTGAAAAGTGGGGCCTGTCCCCCTGAGCTCTGAGGCTTCTGTGCCTGTGACCACCTGAAAAGTCCCATGGGAACACTGGTGCTTGGGCTGGGCCGGCCCTGCCCCGGGCGTATGTTCCGGATATCATGCTGCCACACACAGATGGATGGGCTCGAATTGTTCCAACAACACGTGTGCACATCACAGGGTCTTTCCTGGGAGGCTTTGTCTCGGGGCCATAAATCACTAGACAACTGTCCCCACGGTTGGCTGGGACTTCCTTCCCCCGACTGGGCTGGCTGCTGGAGGGAGGGGCTGAGCAGGGCACAGGGCTGGTGTTTTAAATTTCTAATTGGGAGTCTTCCTTACTCAGCGATTCAAAGCTCCCTTTGTAGTGGCCTCCTCTCTGCCCCAGGGCGGACTCCCTTCCTTCCTCACCACCCTTTTCCCAGATTAACATTCTTTAAGTAAGCAGAGCGTTTTCACTAGGCCACTGGTATACCAGCTTTCCTGGCATTTGTCTTGATAATTTGCATGAGCACTGGTCAGCTGACCCAAGGCCTATGTCTGTACGTGGTGAGTTCTGTTTATGGGGGAGAAGTTTCTCTTTGTTCAAGACAGACGAGCCTAGCAGTCTTTATCTCATACCCATCTCCTTGCTCCCTCTCACTGCTCCTGCCAACTCTCCTAGAGTTCCTGAAAACCCCTCCCGCCCTAGGACATTTTCTCTTGCTGTCTTCTTGGCCTGAATGTCTCTTCCTGGGCGCTTCACATGGTCATCTCATTGTTCAAGTCTCAGTTGAAATGTGATTTCCTAACCATCCCTCACCCCAGACCAAACCATGTCCCCCCATGTTAAACTCCCTGCAAAAAAGGAGGCAAAGCACTCCTTTCAGACTTCTTAGGGTCTGTGAAGATCTGTGTGTGTGATAGCATTTTAACAAGTCAGTGCCTCCAAGACAAAGATGACCACCTTTGTTCGGGCATCTTTCTCAGTGTCTGGCACGTTGTAGGCTCTCAACAAATGGATGAATGGATGGATAGGTGAAAGGATGAATTGGAGAGTAAATGAGGGAACAAATGAATGGTTGAGTGAGCGAATGAATGAATGATTTCTAGGGTTGTGTGTGAAGACCTATTTTCCCTTCTTTGATGGCTAAGGGGCAGGGGAGTGTCCCCCATCCTTCTCATCTCCAGGGGGGACCAATCCTCACTCAAAACCAATGTTTCTAAAACCCATACTTGTAGCTCTTCCTACGGTGATCTGGTCCACTTTCTGTCCTTCTGCTTCTTTTAAACTGTTTGTTCTGAAAATGTCCAAACACACACAAAAGTAGAGGGAATCATAGTAAGGCCTCGTGCCCTCCTTATGTCGTCTCCTCTCTCACTGGAGTGTTTAAAACAAATCCCAGACCTCATCTCACTTCAGACATAAATATTTTAGGAGGGTATTACTAATAAATAATGACTTAAACATTTTTAAAAACATGACCACAATACTGTTTTCACATCTAAAAAATAATTTTTGAAACCCAGTTCCTTTTATATCTACTCTTTGGTTGATGTTCAAATATTCCTGACTATCTCAAAAATGTGTATTTAACACTTAGGTTATTCAAATTAGGCCATCAGCATTGCATTTGGTTGATACATCTCTTTAAGTTTTTTTGTTTTAAACCTGTAACAGTCCCCCATCTTCTCCCTGTGTTTGAAAAATCACCTTTTCTTTCTTTCTTTCTTTTTTTTTTTTTAAATACCAAAATACCATTTGCGTCATGATGTTTCTGGGCCATTCATCCTGCAGACCATCCCCCCCACCCCCCCAACCCCCGTTCCAGCTGAGGGCCTCCTTATGGTGTCCTCGACCGTGCTCCTCTGTCCCCTGTGTTTCCTGGAAGCCAGCAGTCACATTCGATTTCGGCTCGAAGCCATAGGGGGTGGCACTCTGCACTCCCGTTGCCTTGTGTCCTAACGAAATGTTCTGTAAAGATGTTAGGATTGATCGGCAGCTCCCCCTGCCTTCCTAATGAACTCCTGCTCCCGTCTCTGTTTCCAGTGCTATATGAGCTTGTTTGGCAGAACACGTCAGTTGAGAACATTGATGATACCAAGCAGATGTAGGAGCATCACGATCTGGTGGCGGACACCCTGATTTACCTAAGAGGCTTAATTTCCCTGCGTCTCAGTTTCCGTGACTGCGATGGGGCCAACAAGAGTGGCTTTGAGAGCTACTACATGAAGGAATGTTCGGTACCTAGATGTCGACACACAGCACTGAGTACTTGCAGTGTGCTAGCTCACTTAATGTTCCCGACAGTTCCATAGTTGTATGTGTCATTAGCCCCATTATACATATGGGGGAGGGGAGGCACAGTGGTTGGGTAACTTGCTCAAGGACCAAGCAGCTCGTGGAAGAGCTGGGAGGCGAACCCTGGGCAGCTGGGTTCCAGAGCCCACGCTCTTCAGTGTAGTGCAGGGAAACACCCACCAAGTCAGCAGGAGGTCCCCTTCTAGATGTTTGCCCAGTCATTGCATGGGATGGGTGTCTGTTGCTTCGTATGCTAAGGTGTGTCTGGCGGGGGGGGGGGGGTGGACTAAGGTAGCCCCCAGTGGTCAAAAGGTATCCGCTCTTTGAACTTTCAAAGTCATAACTTCTGTCCTTTCTTTGCTTTGTGATGAGAACCAGCTGAACCCTGGCCTCAGTCTCGAAGCAAAAGCAAATCTTGCTGGGCCGGGATTGGAACCCAGTTCTTCTGACTCCCAATTCAGGAGAGCTAGAAGTGATGCCAGCACGTTGGCCGTGACTACAGCCCTCCCTTCCAGGTAAGGGAAGCGAGGCCCAGAGAGAGGAGTGGTCACTCGGGGAACTCACAGAGCCTTGCTATAGCCTGGACTGGCTGTTCTCCCCGCAGACCTGGAGCTCCCCAGAGTGGTCTCCTGTCGGGCTTGTATCCACATCCAGACCTGGAGGGTGTCTGGTGAACTTTGGGCAGCAGGGATGGTGGCTGGGGGGCCTTCTCGGCCTCGTGAGCCAGCCCGCAGTCTGGAGGTCCCGTTTGTCCGGTTGCAAAGGCCAAGACAATAATTAAAGATGGCTTTGGGTTCCCTGGGCAGGATCTGGCGCCGACGCCTTGTGGCTCCATTGGCGCCTTGAGCCCTGGGCACTCGCTAATGGACTGAGGCTGATCCCAGGACTGATTGGCAGCCAGACTCCAGGTCCTCAGAGGAAACCTGGAAATTGTGGCCTCCAAGCCTGGAGACACTTTCCCTTCTGGGAGCCACAAGGGAGGCAGGGGGCTTCTGGTGGGCCCAAGGCAACGGGGTGAGGGGAAACAAACTGTGTGCCCCCCTCCACTGAAATGAGACTTCCAGACTATTAAAAAAAAAAACAACAAACTGTCAAAATACTGACTCCTCATTTCTTCTCTCTGCTGCCCCCCGCCCTGCACTCCAGGGCTGGCTAGCTCGTTATTCTCCACCCCTGCCAGTGTGGGAGTGGGCCCAGGAACAATGCTCAAAGATGTCCTCAGATACCACATCAAGGTGCAGGGTGCTCCCAGAACAAGCCAGGCTTCCTTCACTCCTGAGATGGAGGAGAGAAATTAACCCTTTGGGCCACCTCTGAGACCAACTCTGTCTCCTGGGCCCAGAGCACAGCACAGGCAGAGGCAGAAACATGCAGGGAACAGCCCAGGGAAGGGAGAGCATTAGGGGGGTGAGGCAGAGGAGAATGCCTTAACAGCAACGCAAGAATTTCAGACTTTACCTGGTTGGCAATAGGGATCCATAGAAGGTTTCAGAGGGAGGGCAGAAGAGAGGAAACTGGAGTCAGCCCAGAGTCAGGTATCTTTCGTGAGCACATCAGGGAGGGTGAAAGACAGACACAAAACGGAAGCATCTGACCTTTTTCTAGGACACCCAATACTTATGTGCTTTGCTCATCACCCAAATTTTATTCATTTACCCAAAGAGTGCGAAAAAGGCGCTTTAGGAAACTGCTATAAATCCAGTGCAAGTCACCATGGTAACCTGATTAGCAGCTAAATTAAGTTCATGATTAAGAAGAAATAAATAAAAATAACTCTCCTCCTTGGCTGGGGCTACCCACTGGGCCACTTGCGGCTGAGCAGATGCCCAGGCTTTGGACAGCCTGGTCCTGGGCCCCCTGCAGAGATCCTGGGGCAGGGGTGGGAGGTATATGCATTTACAGCAGAGAAGCAAGGACCAGTGTTAATAGGGCCTGGGGGTTGATGAGGCCCCTGGCGGCCAGGCTGGGGAATGCAGAATGCTCTTCTGAAGGCCCAACTATGCTTTTCACAAGGGGCCTGTGACCTCCTGTGGTGTCTTCTGGATGGCCTGCACCAGTCTTCATTTGTAAAAGCATCCCTTCCATGTACTGCTACCCCTCCAGTTCCAGGGCCCTATATGCTGGGTGCTAGGACCCCAGCATGGCTCAGACCTGCTTTGGGTCCTGGAAAGGCCCAGTGCAGTAGAAGAAACAGATTTAACAGATATTCTGGGCTGTCAGATCAATGCACTGATGGGAGTCCCCTTAGGTGCCATGGAAACAGGAGCCAATCAGGGAAGGCTTCCTGGAGGAGGTGATACGTGAGAAAAAGGCAGATATTTGGTTGCTGGAGAATACCTACTTCAGGTGAGCCTTCAGGGCCTTTTGTTTGGAGCTGGCAGGCAGACTGTTGGTGCCCTAAGGCCCACTTAGAATGTGTTGGCATTGGCCCTGATGAAACCTGTGGGGTCTTTTGGAGGGCTGTTCTGTTAACACATCACAGGAATCAATAGCAGGAGAGATGGATACAAAGAGAGGAATGAGCCCCCCATTTACCCTTTCCAAGCCTCCTCCTGGCCAAAGTAGTCTAGAGCCAAACAGGCTTTGAATCTTCTTTCTGCCATTTGCTAGGCATGGCCTCTAGCGAGTGATTTAGTTTTGTTGAGGCTTAGCCTCCCCCTCAGTACAATGAGGGGGAGGTGAAAATGACAGTGGTTCCTACCTTAAAAGCACAGGCCCTCACATGGAGAAAGCACTAAGATAGTTGCTGTTCTAACTTCACTCCCTGGGGAAGTCTGCCATGACGGGGTGGAAGAGGGAGCACCCGGGGGTCATGGAAATGGCCTGCTTAGGTCTCTTTCAAGGGAAACGGCTGTGGGGAGCCCAGCTGAGGGGCAACCTCCCTGTGTGCTCAGGCTGAGCCTCCATTTCCTTCCAGGGGCTCTCAGCCAGTGATAGAGCCCGGGGAATGCTAATGCTGGTCCATTCCTATAGGATGTGGGGAGTTTTTCCTATAAGAAAAGGGGACTTTGGCCTGGGACTGCCCCGTGAGCCTGGCCCCACAGTCTGAGATGCTCCCTTCCCCAGCTCCCTTCTTCTCCTTCTCCTACCTCCCACAGATGTCAGGTCCGGTCTTGCTCTGAAGGTTCTCCTTCCTCCACCTTCTCCCACCACGTTTACCCTTCACAGGGGTCTCCCCCAGTTGCCTGCCAAATGTCATTTTGACATTGGCTTCTCAATAGACCCCAAATGACCCAGAGGGTCAGAGGAAGAGTGCCAGAGTTGGGTGGCAGTGGGAGCAGAAAGGACACCCGGCAGCAGGTCACATGGTGCCTATGGGTGGGGGGTCAGGGCCTTCAAAGACTCCAGTCTCTGCTCATGTCTTATCCTCAAGGGTTCTTGTGTGTGCACACACTGTGTGTGTATGTGTGTGTGTGTGTGTGTGTGTGTGTGGACAGCTCCCTGCCCCATGCCTTCTTTCAACACTGCGCTGATTATAGTGCAGTGAAAAAGTCGGTTTCCACCCAAAGAAGATGAGCTCCTCAGTCTGTACGCCGATCTTAGTCTCGCAGAAGGTCTCAGGCACAGCAGCTGCTCGTCCAAAACACCCGAGGGCTTGGAACTGGTATCTGATCTTCAGTTTTCTTTGAACAAATTTTTGTTTTCATTTTCTGGTATTCTGCATTGCTTCATTAGCTTATTTAAGTTTTTTAGTCCTTTGTGTGACAGAGACATAGTCACATAAACACATGCATAAATCTTCACACCACCCCCCACCCCATCAGAAAAGAAACAACAGCCTTGCTTCATAGAGACCGCACCTGCCCGCAGACTTTTAGCCTGCCCCCCTCTCTTTGCTGAGCCCTGCGCTGTCCCCTTTCTAGAAAGGAGCTTGGAGTCTCTTGGCTCTGCTCTAGTGGATGAAGATTTTCTGGGCCCTCTCCCCTCCAGTTCCCAGCTTCTCCCCCATCTCTCCCTCCCTCCTCGGCAAGATAAGGGAAGCTGCAAACCCAACCCTTACATCAAAAAGGAACTTGAAAAACACTTGGAGCAAAAATTGCTAACTGTGCATCCTTGCTCTGTGCTGGCTCTGATATTAAATCAGGAAATGGCACTGAACAGCCGCTCCAAACACAGAAACAGGAGTTGTCAACACAGAAACCAAAAGCAATCTCTAACAGGCAGAGGTGAAAGGGACCTGGCATCGGGCCGGGACGGGGGGCTGGGGCCCAGGAAGGGATTCCTGAGCCTGGCTTGTCTCTGCCCATTTCTCCAGCACCCATCATGCAGCCAGCCTCACCGTCTCTGGCACTGAGTGCACCTTGTCTCCACAGGGAATGAAAGGGAGTTAAGATGTTACTCTAAATGCATTTGGGATGCCCCTTTTCAATTCTGCAGATACTTACTGAGCACCTACTACGTGACCGACTGTGAACCAGAAAGATGCTTGTGCTTGTGAAAATGATCTTCTTGCCCTTAAGATAAAGGTCTGACTCTTTGGCATGGCATTCAAGACCCTTTAAGCCTTGGTTCCTGCAGAGGCTTGAAGCTCTATCTCTAGCCCCCTGGAAATAGCTCCCCAAGTGCCCAAGACAGTGTCCCTGCTCTATGCCTATGACCAGTCTTCCTGCATTTCTCTGACACATTTTTGCTCAGCCTTTAAAGCCTTAGTTAACCGTTACCTCTGCTTTGCAACTCTGATCAGCCAACTCCTCTCCCCGCACCAAGGGCTGGGGATCCACCAGCCTTATGGAGGCTTCTCCATCATACCACCTCTCCAGCTGCAATGGGAAGGTCTGCAGTTCCCCGGAAGGGAAGAAAGAAGCCATGGCCATCCCTGGGGCCTCATCTCCCAGGACTGGTCATAGAATGGGCATAAACAGAACTGACACAACAATGAAACTTGATAAAATTCATGGTTGGTGTGGCTGGGGGAAAACAGCTTACCTTCACGTATTTCCGACGGGAAATTAAACAGGTACCACCTTTGTAGAGGCTAACTTGCCAGCATGAACATTGCAAATTGTATTCCTCTTTCAATCTAGCAATTTTACTTCTTGCTATCTCTTCTAGAGAAATACTTGCATACATGCAAAAAGGAACTGTTTGTTGCAGGATTGTTTGCAATTGTGAAATATCAGAAATCGCTTAAATGTCCATAAATACAAGATGGGTTAAAAAAAAAACAACCACTATAGAGCATTCACTGGACGAATTGCCACACAGTAGTTAAAAAAGAAAGAAGAGCTCTCTGTCTTGACGCTGAAGTTGCTGAGTAAAAATAAAAAGCAAGCTGTAGCTCTAGACAGAGATGTTAAAACTACATTGTTGCATTTTTTACTATGAGAAAGTAGGTTTGTATGTCTTGTAGAATTCATTTTGAAAAGACAAAAGGTAAGAAAGAGACTGAGTGACCACAGCAGCTCCCAGATGAAATGAGCTTGGGCTCAGGCACAGCCAAACAGCCTTTTCTCTCCACCAGCCCCAGGCGGTGGGTCCCAGCAGTGGGATGGTGCCACTTCTTGTACCCAGAAGCTTGTTCTCCAAGCTGTGATGAACATGTGGCGGGAAGCTAGATTCCTGAGGCTCTGAAGAACTTCCAGATAGAGGAAGAGAGAAGAGGGGAGGCCAGGAGGATGGAATCACTCAGGTCATCCAGATGTCCTCTGAGTTGGTCCTTGGTCTGAGGAGGAAGGAGTAAGGATTGGTTCAGGAATGATGGTTAATCAGGGGAGAGGAGAGGGCCAGAGGGGATGCAGGAAAGGCCTGAGGGTTCTGAGATGTCATAGAGCAAGGGAGCCCTCCCATATGACTTCAATGTGTGGGATTTCCCTAGAGTGACTGAGATTTTGCCTTGGCTCTTGGACCCTTCTCCCCGCTCTATTCCCAGGTAGGTCCCTGTAAGGCCAGGGAAGAGCCACAGATGACTTGTTCTAGGCAACAAGACGGCTTGTGCAAAGGCCCTGTGGAAGAACATTGCTTGAGCTGTGGAAGAACTTACAGAAGGCAGTGTGCTTAATGCACTGTGAGGGGAATGCAATGAGAGATGAGGTGGGAGATGTTGGCAGGAGCAGGTCATTCAGGGGATGAAGGCCATGCTAAGAATTTTGGTTCTTTGTCCAAGTATTGAAAGAATTTGTAGTAAGCTGGTGGGCAGGGAATGAAGGTAGAATGATCATATTCATACAATCTGAAAACTGACTTCATGACCCTGTGGACAAGAAGAAAGTCTGAGGCAAGTCCTCTGTAGTCATCTAAGTGAAAACTGAAGGTAAAGACAATGGATGGAGAACCTGAGATCTTGAGGTGGAGGAATGATGGATAGGTGACGGTTGGGCTGTGGAGGTGAAGGCCTCAGCCTTGAGGAGCAATGATGAGGTTTCAGAGTCCTTAATGCTGGCCCTAGGGTCCTGGGCAGGTAGTGGTGGGAAGGGAGCTCTGAGTGGTAATGAACTTCTCATCAGCGTTGAGTCATCTCTCTCTCTCTCTCTCTCTCTCTCTCTCTCTCGATACTTAAGGGATGGATGAATAGGGGCTGAAGTTCAAACAGCCTGAAGGTCAAACTCAGATCAGAGAGAGGCAGAAGAAAGGATGAAGGACAAGGTTAGAGGTCAGGCTGAGGCCAAGGGTAAAGGACCAGGTAAGAGAACTCTGCAAAATGCCTCTCCTTTGGCTTGCATCCTGCCTTGATTTGTCTCCCACCCTGACCCTCCAACCCCACAAAATCAGGGAAGAGGACCGAGAAGGACAAGAAGCCCAAGTGTGCTTGACTGCCTTGGACAAGAGGGCACGTTCCTCCCTGCACTTCTCTCTGAGCCCTCAGCAGAGGCCTGGCACTTACCAGAGGCTCTCTGCTGACCGGAACAGAACCACTGAGTCTGTGGAGAGCTGGAAATCCTGACCCAGAGAGCAGATGGGGCACTGTGTTGATGCCTGGGTCCCCAGGATGCACCTAGTCCCAATAGAGACCATGGGCTTCATAGGGTTCGGAGTCCTGGACTCAGGGCCAGAAGCTCCAGCTCATTGCTGCTGTGTATCCCAACAAATCACTTTACCTCTCAGAGCTTCCTTTGTGTAGGTGAGGCGAATCCTGTCCCCCTGCAAGTGCAGTGGTGAGGACAGAACAGGTTGATCAAACTTAGGACACTGCTGTATATCTGTACTCACCAACCCACCTGCCTGCTCACACATCTCTGCAAAGTAAGGATAACAATAGTTGCCACCTTGTAGAGTTGTGAGAATTGAAGGGAATATGGAAGGAAAAGGGCTTTGCAAGTCCCCATACAAATGGGAGTGAATATTATGATCAAATTCCCCATCTCTGTTGGGGGCAGTACTGCCCAGTGGGTATCTAACACAGAGCTGTTCACTAGGAATAAAATGTAAGCCATATCTGTAATTTAAAAATAAAGTGTAAGCCATATCTGTAATTTAAAAACTTCTAGTGTTTCTGTTAAAACAAAATAAAAAAGAAGCAGGTGAACAAGTTTTAATATTAAATTCTCATTCCCAAGTGTGGGTGTGGGGGGGTGTGGGGTTAAGGGCATCTCTGGTTCCCAGGAGAGGGAGTGGGGAAAGGGCTTGGCAGAGTGGGGTAACTCTGACTCCCTCCTGAGAACCACTGAGTCCTTTGGGTGTTCAAGTCCACCAGGAACCAGAAGTCCAAGAAGACCTTTCTGGAAGGACTGGGATGGAATCTGATGGGCATTGTGTGGAGACAGGGGACAGTGGCAATGACAGCTACTTTTGGGAAAAAGGAGGAGGAAGGAGAAAAGTCTTTTGCCTCTTCTTGGAAGCCCTGGGCTTTGGAAAGCCCAGGGGGAGTGAGAGCAACAATGTCCTTCCACTGGACCTAGGAGGAGACAGAGAACTCAGGGCTCCTTGGAGGAGACAGGTGATCCGACTTCTGGGTGATTCGGAGCAGAAGGCTAGCTCCTCCCTGGCAGAGCTCATCCTGAGATGGCTGGGAACACTGGCCTCTTTGGAAATCCGGGATAGTACATCCCACCCAGCGTTGGCTTAGGCCAGGAGCTTTGGGATCTTAGATTCCAAGCCTTGCATTTGCCCTGCGTCTGAACTCAACACACACACACACACACACACACACACACACACACACAGCCACCTCCAGCACGCCTCCCGCCTCACTCATGCACTCACAGAGAAGCCGGCTCACTCTCCAAACACCTGCAGTCCTCAGGAAACCACGGGTGTACGGTGCATCTTGGGGTTGTGCGGTGCTGTGGGTGGCCGGGAGCGCCGCACTGGGCTGGGGGCTCACGGGCGAGCACGCCCGGGGCCACTCTGGGGTTAGCGGGTGGGTTGAACGGTAGCCAGCGGGATCGGTGCAGGGAACCTCAAACCTGGCGGCTGGCGGTAGGTAGTGCTCCCTTGAGGATCAACTTCTTCATGCGCCGGCACCCCGAATGCCCCAAGGTTCCGGTGCACAGCCTCCTCGCTCATCAAAAGGAGCTGAAGAATTCCAAGGTGGTGCGCCCAGGACGCATCGCCTCTGGCCCAACTTGGTGTGGGTTAGGGAGAGGGGGTAGCGTATGGGTGAAAACTTCAGAGTAGAGTTTTGGGACCAAGAGACGACAAACCTCTGTAGAGGGCTCCTGCCGTCAACCGCAATCCTAGGCTCCAATTCGAAAGGGGCTTGGGGCTCCGCGCACTACCCTTGTGTCTTCAGCCTCTTTCCCTTTGCTTCTCCTCAACTGTCCACTTCCACCACCCCCGCCCCTCATTCCCCGACCCCCCAGCTACTTTTTTAGGCAAGGAGTGCAGCCTCCAGGAACTGCCGGAGACCCATTGACTGGAAGCCCGCACGCTTCCGCAGAGCCCCAGGAGCAGAGAGGCGGCAGCGGCTGGAGCCGCTGCAGGGAGCAGGAGGCTTTAGGGTTTGGGGCAAGGAGACACCGCAGCAGAGGGCAGCAGGAGCCGGCGTGGGGGAGGCTAGGCCGAGAAGTGAGGTCTGCTGCTTTGCAGTGGCCTTCGCTTGGGAGCAACATCCGTGCCACATTGACTCACCCAGTTCCAACATTTTCCGGAGGTAGTTGGGGGTGGAATGGGAGAGGAGGGACTGGCTAGGCTGGGAGAGTAGCAAAAAACCGGGTTTGGGGGGAAGGTGGACCTCGGGATGGACGGAGATATCGCAATCCGTGCCCAGGGAACGAGACTGACCACAACCGAGACGGAGGCACAGGGACAAAGAGGATCGCGCCTGCCCAGACAAAGCCCGAATTCTAGAGACCCTGAGACGGCGGCGGGACGCCCCAGGAGAGGGGGACGTTTGTAATCTCAGAGCCCGACGGAAGGAACCCATAGGGCCTCAATAGGCCACACTGCGGGAGATTCGGGTTTCTGTCCCTGACAGCGAAGGTCAAGCGGACCCGCGGGGCACACTGGCCGGGCGGCCTCGCCGTGCACGCGTAAGTCTACAGCGTTAGGTGTGCCCTCTGAGCTATCGGGTGTCTTTACCGCCCGGAAGGAGGGCTCCGCCGGCTGCGGGGTCAGTGCTTTTGTCTGGCCCTGGCAGCTTCAGCCCGGAGCACGGACCCGGACGCTCTCGAAACGTCTCCGCGCTGAGCTCGCTGTGCGAGTGTGCTCTCGCCGCCGTCTGTGAACACGACCCAGGCAGGGCGGGTGCTTGTCCGCACTTCCAGGCTTCGGGCAGAGGCGGGGCAGTGGCCGGGCCAGACCCTGCCGGGAGACCGCCGACTGGTTTCTGCGGAGAGCACGCTCCTCGCAAGGGATTGAAGACGGGTTCTTCCAACATTACAGCTGCTGATCCAAACCTCTCAATCCAAGTTTTAGTTAAAATATATTCATTTTTATTCAAGATGGGCGGCTCAAGACCACACCCCACTCCTGCTCCACCGAGGGAGCAAAAGAATAGAGTTTTCCGATTAGCCAGAGGCAAATTATTTTACCTTCTAATACTAAAATACTATTTTACCTTCTAATACATACATACATATATATATTTATATTTATCTATCTAGCTGTCTCCGCACTGCTGTAGCCCACCTGACCCCGGCGCGCCGCGTCAGTCGTGCTGGTTCTGCACAGGCAGCGGCCGGGACACACTCACCCAGTGCACGCTTCTCCTGCCTTTCTCCGCGCGCCCAAAGCCGAAGAGCAGAAGGAGACGTGGGAGGCGGGTCGGGTCTCCGGGTACAGCGAATTTGCGATTTTTCCAGTTTCTGCCCCCAGTCGGGGTCTCAGGAAGAGACTCTTATTTCGGGCCATCCTGAACCCGAGTCAGGAGGGTGTGCAGCGCAAGAGCCCTGCCTGGATGCCTAGTGCGATGTGCTGTGGGTTCCCCGTCTGCGCTCGGGGGGAGGTTTCTCATCGGACAGCCCTGGGCCCCATCGCTGTGGCGTTTCCGCGCTCAGCCATGGGCCTAACTCGGTCCAGGACCGTCCTGCGCAGGGAGCTGCCCAGAGGCATCCCAGTCTCCGTCCCAGCGCTTCCCCTCAATGCGCAGCCAGCCGGGGCGCGGACGCGCCGCGATCAGCGCCGAACTCACAGCTGAGTCCCAGGACGGGACCCGAGGACCTGTGCGTGGCTCTAGGGGAACCTGTCCTGGGCCGCGGGGCAAACACAGCCTCGGTTCTGGGCTGGCCTGGATTGGACCAGTTTGGAAGATCGAGCTGTGTCCCAGGCGTCGCTCAAGCCTTCCGGCCCAGGGCCCGGCTGCGCGGCGCGCCTTTGCGCACAGTGGCCACTTGGGGTCGCACTTTATGCCTGTTTGAGACGCGCGGCCCGTGGACTCGGAGATCTGCTAAATCGTTACAAAACGTTCAAACAAAAACAGGGTCGGTTCCCCAGCAGCCGAGAGCCACCCGGAGCACCGTCCTGAGCTGGCCTCAGCCCCAAGCCTCAGGAGCTCAGGGTTCCGTGCGTCTGGATGGGGAAAGGAATCCAGAGCCTTTCGGCCCATTCTCCACCCGCTCCCTTCATCCTGTGCTTTTGTGGGTGGGGTGCGCGCGGGGAGCGGCTGGGCAAGGGGAGTCCTGTCTCCGAACTCGGCCACCGCACCCGCCAGGAGGGGACCGGCCCCTGCTTGGCTTGAGGAGGGTCCCCTGAGGCTAAGAGTCGGATTTGAACACAACTCTTGGAGCCGCAAACCCACCCCCAACACACAAACACGCGCAGACCTGCAGAAACAGGCAGGCACGGCACACACTCCTCCGGCCCGCAGCCGCGCGGCCCACGGAGCGTCTCCCACTGCGCGGGGGACGCTGGGGAACAAAGGGCCCGAGAGGTGTCGTCCCGGCGCTCCTTCTGAGCCTCCTTGGGGGTGACACGGGCTGGGGGTGGGGGAACGAAGGGTAAAGTGCAAGGAGACCTCGCTGAGGGGTGGAAGGGGCGGCTCGGCCTAAGGGGGGGGGGCGCGTCCCGAAGGCGAGCGGGCGGGGCCCGGGGCTCGGGGGGGAGGGGGTGGGGGGCTGGGCCCGGGCCCGCGGTCCCACTGGGCTCCAGCTCTCCGCCAGGCCTCCGCGGCTCTCCGCCGGCTCGGGCCGCCAGTCAGCTGACGCGGGGGGCGGAGGAGCTGTCAGGCGCGCCCCGCCCTGCGCCGCCGGGCCGCGGGGGCCGAGCAGCCATTGGCCAGCGCGCTGGGCCGCCCGGGCCCCCGCGCCCCGGTGACATCAGGAAGGCGATAAAAGGCAGCGGCGGCGCCGGATCCAGCACAGCTGCACCGCCGGGCTGCGAGCGGCTGCGATCGAGAGAGCCCAAGAGCAGGAGAGCTAGAGAGCGAGCGGCGGGCGCTTGCCCGGCGCCTCCCCTCCGCCCGGCCGCGCGCCCCGCTCGCCTCTCCACCCCTCCCGACTCGGCCCGGCCCCGGCGCGGCCACAGCCCCGAGCTCTGGGGCGGCGCGGGCAGCCTCGGGACTCTCCGGCGCGCCGCCGCGTCCCCAGACAAAGGCTTGGCCGGCGGCCCCGGCCCGCTGCGCCCTCGGCTCCCCGCCTCCCGGGCTCGCCGCTCTTCGCCCCCGCTCTCGGCTCGGCGCGCCCCGGCCGGCCGCAAAGTTTCCCGGGAGGCAGCGGCGGCTGCGCCTCGCGTCAGCGATGGCCGCGGAGCTGAGCATGGGGCCCGAGCTGCCCACCAGCCCGCTGGCCATGGAGTACGTCAACGACTTCGACCTGCTCAAGTTCGACGTGAAGAAGGAGCCGCTGGGGCGCGCGGAGCGCCCGGGCCGGCCCTGCACGCGCCTGCAGCCAGCCGGCTCCGTGTCGTCCACACCGCTCAGCACGCCGTGTAGCTCGGTGCCCTCGTCGCCCAGCTTTAGCCCCACCGAACAGAAGACTCACCTCGAGGACCTGTACTGGATGGCGAGCAACTACCAGCAGATGAACCCGGAGGCGCTCAACCTGACACCCGAGGACGCGGTGGAGGCGCTCATCGGCTCGCACCCAGTGCCCCAGCCGTTGCAGAGCTTCGACGGCTTCCGCGGCGCGCACCACCACCACCACCACCACCACCCACACCCGCACCACGCATACCCGGGAGCCGGCGTGCCCCACGACGAGCTGGGCCCGCACGCGCACCCGCACCATCACCACCATCACCAAGCGTCGCCGCCGCCGTCCAGCGCAGCCAGCCCAGCGCAGCAGCTGCCCACCAGCCACCCTGGGCCCGGGCCGCACGCGGCCACCGCGGCGACGGCGGCTGGCGGTAGCGGCAGCGTGGAGGACCGCTTCTCCGACGACCAGCTCGTGTCCATGTCGGTGCGCGAGCTGAACCGCCACCTGCGGGGCTTCACCAAGGACGAGGTGATCCGCCTGAAGCAGAAGCGGCGGACCCTGAAGAACCGGGGCTACGCCCAGTCGTGCAGGTATAAACGCGTCCAGCAGAAACACCACCTGGAGAACGAGAAGACGCAGCTCATTCAGCAGGTGGAGCAGCTTAAGCAGGAGGTGTCCCGGCTGGCCCGCGAAAGAGACGCCTACAAGGTCAAGTGCGAGAAACTCGCCAACTCCGGCTTCAGGGAGGCGGGCTCCACCAGCGACAGCCCCTCCTCTCCCGAGTTCTTTCTGTGAGTCGTGGCCGGTCCCGGCCCCCGCCCTTGCCCCGGCCCGGACTCCCCGCCCCGTGTCCCCAGACCCGGACTCCCCCGGATCCTGTCCCTGCCACGGCCCCAGCCTTGACCTGTTTGACTTGAGGGAGAGAGAGGAAGGGCGCGCGGGACGCGGGCGACGGGAGGGCGCGCGGGCAGGCAGGGGACCTTGGCCAAGGCGAGAGCGGCGCGCGTTAGCGCCGCCTCTTAGACTCGAGCAGAGCCAGAGCCAGAGCCAGACGAGGGGGTGGGAAGTCCCGGAGCAACTTTTCTCCAGGCTGGAGGGCGGCAAGGCATAGTCCCAAGGAGTCGCCAAGGCCGTCTGGAGACTCCTGGCTTTCTGAACTTTGCGCGTTAAGCCGGGGCCGCTGCCTCGGGGCCCGGAGCGCAGTCCAACCCAGGAAGAGAGCAGCGAGGAGAGGAGAGGAGAGGGACCCTGACGTCCCGGCAGGCGCGAGGCGAGGCTGAGCGAAGGAAGGAAGGAAGGACAGAAGGACCTGTCCGTCCAGGGTCCGGAGAACACTGGCTCTCAGCCCAGAGACGCGGGTCTCAGGACGTTCTGCGCGCATTTCTCATCAGTTTTATTGCCTGCTCGATTATATAGAAAAAATACGAAAATCTGCATTAAAAATATTAATCCTGCATGCTGGACATGTATGGTAATAATTTCTATTTTGTACCATTTTCTTGTTTAACTTTAGCATGTTGTTGATCATGGATCATAACCCCCTTGTTTCTTTGAGTGAGAAGGGATGGCAGTGCAGAAACTCCAGCGGCTGCTTGCCGGGGTTCAGTCCCGGTTGTCGGCTTGTAAATACCCGCCCCGCCAAACCGCTTAGAGAACGTGGCAGCAAGCTGAGTGTCTTCGTTTGGGTTTATTATTATGGCATTATTTTTTTGTAAGTAAATAAAAAAAAGTTCTGGGCATTTTGCATCAGAAAACAACTTTGTCTTGGGGCACCCTTGGAAGTTGCATGTTTTCTTCCCTTTCCTGTCTCCATTTGGTCCCCTTGTCCCTTCCGCTTCAGTTTTCAATTTTGTTGGTGTTGAAAGAAAGAGGACTGGGGTCCCAGCTCCTGAGTACCAGGGCAGGACAGCTGTCCAGTTCTGCACCCCACAGCAGCAGGACTGTCTTCGCTCCCACCTGGTCTTTTGGCTAAATTGACACCCTTCACTAGCAAGGAAAGGAAAACAGATATTATTTGCTTTTTAATGCCATCGGAATCACCCCAGGGTCCCTTCAAAAGCATCCAGGCCCCTGCTAATTGCTGTAGCTGCCGAGCTTTTAGGGCAAGTGGGCTTGGCCAGCCCGGACACTGCCCAGGGGTGACCTAAACTTGTGTTGAACCAACCGCCACACTCAGAAAGTACCAGAAAGCCAGACATTGGCAAGTAATTTTGCAACTTTCAAGCGCGTCCTTTAGACCAACACATTATGTGTGTTTTTCCCCCCTGCTTTTGAGACAGCAGGTGAATTATTGGTGGTGTCCTCCCCCAACCCCCTTCAGTTGTATAGTAGCTATAGGGAAAATCTGGGTGTTTTTCTTTATTACTTTTTTTTTCCTGCAGGTCAGTAAAAGGATTTAAGTTGCACTGACAAAAATACCAAAATGAAAGCATATTTTTTAGTTCCCATTTGAAATTGCTGGCGCTGCTGGCCGGATGCATTTTTGAGTTTGTATTAGTTGATAAATTAACAGTAATAACAAGATTGTATGAACCGCATGGTGCTTGCAGTTTTAAATATTGTGGATATTTGTCCTGCATCAGAAATGAGCTTCGGTTTTTACGGATTCAACTGTGTTGAAATCAAATTTGCTGCAACAGAAATTTGTTTTTATTTCATGTAAAATAAGGGATCAATTTCAAACCCTGCTTATGATATGAAAATATTAAAACCTAGTCTATTGTAGTTTTATTCAGACTGGTTTCTGTTTTTTGGTTATTAAAATGGTTTCCTATTTTGCTTATTAAAACCATGGAAATGGTGTTTATTTGGATGAGTCCGCGTTCGCCTGACTTTGACTTTCTTCTCTTGCCTTTTTAAGAGTCGCATCAATCTGGGGACATTCTTACCAACCTCCCCCGCCCCCCACCCCATGGAGAAACAGACCATGTCTGGGCAAATCTCTCCCTTGCTTGTGTGTATGGATGTGAGGCTCAAATATGTTTCTGCTTCTTACTCTAGGTAGAGATCTCACTCGGATCCGGTTTGTGAGCTGAGAGGGCACACACTTTTTGGGGTTTTCAGGCTTGGGGATCAGGACCAGCCTGCTAGCCTGATGGCTCTGTGGTAGAGATTGGCCGATCCCTAGAAGCTGGAGCTTCCTGATGGGGAAGTGAGGTCTTTTCGGCAATCAGACTCGGCAATCAGACTCGGTTGGTCCTGTCACTCTGGCCCTTCTGTCGGGGCTGCAAGGCTCTCAACTTTCTCCTGCCCAGTGCATCTTCCTGCCCAGAGCGAGAGTTGCCTGCCTGCACTGAGTGGAGGCCTATGCCCCCTTCCCAGGGGCTTGCAGAAGCAAATGGAATCCAGCACCAGGTCTTGGGGCAGAAGGCCCTTCAGGCTGGAAGCGCTTCCTTGTGGACCTGTGTGTTGCGGGTGGTGTGCTCTGAGCACACATGGAGCCCTCAGACCCACAGAAAGGCACTGAGTGGCTGGACCAGGATTTCAGTGACTCTCCAGATTGGGGGCCAGACAGAGTTTGGGGCATTATTCTGGTACAGCGACTCTGCCTGCAGACTGGGAGCTGGGCCCAGCTCCTTTCCTTTTCCAGACTCTTAGAAGAGTCAAGATCTCCCACCTAGGTTCCCCCAACTCCCCCCTCAGCCTTCTTGGAATCCTGTCTATAATTCAGAGGTGGCCTCAGATATTTCTGAGAGTCAGGGTGGGATTCCCCCGCCCCCATCCCTCCCAAATCCAGAAGGGTCCTCTCTTCCTTTGGCCATGGCTGGGTCCAAGGGGCTTCTGGTCTCCTCAGGCCCAATATCTGCAGTCCCAGAGACTCAGCCTTCCACCCCTGGGGTTCTCTGGCCCAGAGTTCCTAACATGGAACTTCGGGACCTGAATGGGGCGGTGTAAGGAACCCAGGCTGCAGAGCCCCAGCTCAGAGCTAGAGCCAGGAAGATCTGGGGAGAAGGAAGCAAAGGCTAAAACTAGCAGGGAGTAGCTTTTGACCCAGGATCGCTGGAATCCTGGGGGTGATGGTCAGGGTCTGGTAAAGACAGACCAGAGAAAAATCCCAAATGTAAGGATGCAAATATTACCCACAGTGATTTACATTGAATGGTGCTTAGGTGTTATTTAGTAGAAATCAGAGGTTCTAGCTCGAATTAAATTCCAAGGCCCAGTTCATTTTCACACACCCAGAGATGTCCCTGGCATGGAAAAGTCTCTGGCTGTGATCAGGGGGGAGGATGGTGGCTGAGTCTGGTTCTACCCGAGTGTGCATGGATGACGGGGCAAGAGGCTGTGATTAGGTGGGTAGTTGTGTGTACAGGTGCACACACACAAACTTGATAAGAGCACACCCACAAGTACAAGGGTATCCCCTGTGGAGCGAAAGAGATCTCTCTCGGTCAGGCTGAACGCTGGAAGGGCCCCCTGATGCATAAATCCGGAGACCAAGAGGGATCACCTTGATTCCTTGTTCTGGAGGTTTGACGCCCTTTGGAATAACACCAAGCGGCATCTCCCACCTCTGGAGTCACCTGGACTCTGCTTGAACAGCTTCTGGGCTGGGGAGGGTCAAAAACTTCAAGGCACTGGTTTTCCTTCTCCAGATGCCAGAAACGCAGACACCAGCCCAGTGACGACCAGAGTCTAGGATGACGCGGTGGGTCCGCCGTTTCAGAGTGACCCATTACATCTCTGAGAAGATGACCACCTCGCCACATTGTCCTACTGACACCCAGATACACAGACACCCACCCACATCGGGCAACCACCCTGGTGTCCTGGCATGTGCCCGGTGTCTCTGCACCAACCCACTATCTGAGCGCCCGTGGACCCCGGACATTCTCGGGCTTGAGCCGGGCAGAGCCGGCAGCGCAGCGGAGGAGGCCGAGACCTCGAGAGACTCCGGGGCAGAGCAGCCCCGGCCACATCTCAGCCCGCAGCCCGCTGTCCCGACCCGCCGCCATGGCGCAGAGCCGGCGCCCGCGCGCTCAGGAAGAATAACTAACTGGGTCCCAAGGCCGTGCGGCCCCGGTGGCAGCCCCGCGGCGCCCTGCAGTACCCCGGCTCCTGTTCGATTCCCACCGCTCCCCGCGGCTCGCGGGCCCCTTGCGATCCTCCGCGGCCCCGGGGGCAAAATCCTCCCAGCGCCGGGAGTCTTCCACGCCCGCACCGGGGCCACGCAGCCAGCCTGGCGCCTGCACTGGAGGACGCATGCCGGGTCAGACACACAGACGCACACACGGCCCCGGGAAGGTGGCTCGCTCCAGGCTGAGCTCCTGGCTGGGGCGGCCCCCGGTCAGGTCCCGGCCGGAGCGAACTGCCTAACACGCCCCGGGCCCTGGGACCCCGGTCGGCCCGGTGTGCGGAAGGCTGTGCCCACGGGATCGGTCCCCGCCACCGTCCGCGAGGGGTCGGGGATGGCGCTCAGCGCGGCATCCCGAGAGCCCCGAGGTCCCGACCAGCGCGGCAGGGAGTGGAGGCGTCGGTCCCGCTCAGCGGCCTCCCGCGTCCTTACTCTTTGCCATTTCCCTTTCCTTCAGCCCTTCCTAGGTAAACTCTTCACTTCGGAAAACTTTCTCCCTACGTTTTTCCTCCCAGTCCCTTCTGCTTTTCCTCCCGGCGCAGCCTGGCGAGGAAGGGCTCTGGCTGCGGACTCGGAGGTGTCCGTAAGTGCAAGGAGGCGCGGGGGGCCGGAGATGGGGGTCTGGCGGCCCCGAGCCTCCGCGCAGCTCCGGGCCCGAGCCAGCGGCTCTGGGTTCTTGCCCTGACGGCTCCGACTCCCCAGCCTTCCCTTCCAGCCGACCCGCCGGCAGCAGGGCTGGTGGGGACCAACCTCCAGCAGTGTCCCCGCTGGCGCTGGGCGTGAGAGCAGGCCAACCTGGCTGTCGGTGGCAGGAGCTGGGCAAGCTGGGACGGGGCCCTAGACCCAGACCCCTCTTTTGGTCACAGCCGGCTTCCTTCCGTCCAGGGTCTCTGCACATTTTTGTGGCAGGATCAACCCAGGTCTCTGTCCGAGGGGCCCAGCTCCGTCCCACACACGATCTAGCTGTCCTCTCCGGCTCAGAGTGGGAGCTGCCAGAACCCAGCAGGATGGTCATTTGGCTTTTCCTGTGACTAGAACTGCAGCTTCTGTCAGGCCAGGCAGCCCCCACCCCAACACACACTCCCTCAGCCACCCACCCCTACCCCTCAAGTTCTTTCTCCATGGGCCCAGGGGAAAAGGCTGGGTTTAGAGATTCCGGTTGGTCCCTTACATGCTTACAGATGCAAACCCTGCTTCTGAGCCCCTGCTTTCGGAAAGGAAAGCCCAGAACCGGTCTCTTGCATAATGCTTCCCTATACAGCCAGCTGTCCTGTGGCCTGGCCTCTCCTCCCAGAGATAGTGGTGTTTGGATTTGTTATGTAAGGAGGGGAGGATTAGAGGTTTACTCTGCCCCTCCTCCCCCCACCAAAATAAAAGTCCGCAAAGGGTGCCTTTTGCAGCGCATCTTTTCCATCAGCAGCCCTCCTAAAAGTAGGCAGTCTGGTTAGAAGGGCTTATCCCTAGCTTGGGCCCAGCAGAGTACCCTCCAGAGACAAGCCAGCTTGCAGCACGTGGTGGGGTGGGGGGAGTCCCTGGTCTAGGCTGGACCTGGGGGGTGGAAGAAGCCCTCATAAGGCTACCCAAGCTGGGCTTACCTGGCTCTGGGGACTAGCTTGCCACTGGGGAAGGCCGTAGCTGCTGCCTCTGCTGCTGCTGGAGTTTCGTCCTTTCTGCAGTTTCTGTTCCTGAGTGCAGGCTTCCAGGCCATGGAGAGCACCCCTTTCAGCTGGGGAGCACACGTTCCTGGGCCTTGCACGCTCACCTGCCTCATGTACTTCTACTGTTTTTTTCCATGCATCTTCCTCATATCTGAATGCCCTTCCCCATTGTGCTACACATATTATCTTAAAAGACGCATTGAGATAGGAGAATCAGAGCTAACTGTTCTCACTTGCGAGAAATTAAATGTAGGAGATAGGTCGTGGCTCCAATTTGGAAAACCACCTAAATTATTAATAAGGGTTTGCTCCAAAGCAAAATTCCACGTTAGCTGCTCTTCTGCATTCTTTGCATGTGAGGTTGTTTTCCTGTAAGATAGCAGCTGCTTGTTAAACATTCCTTTTTATTTGCATCAAAAGGGGATGCTGTCCTCAGGCTGGAAGAGCAGCCACGGAGTCCATGGGAGAAGGCCAGATGCTTTCTGGAAGAAGCCAGGTTCAGTGTGAGAAGGGGGCAGAAGTCCACAAATTCAGTGTCGCCGTGCTTTCCTTTATAGAGCTCTGTGCATTTTACTAGGGTTTGTACTTCTTCCGGTAAATAGATGGGGGTGGGAAGCCAAGAGGGTGCTCATTTCTGAGCTGGAGAGAGCAAGGCAGGCATGGAGCCTGGCCTGTGATGCCCCCATCAGGAATCAGGAGCTCACTTTCAAGTCCCCCTCTTTCTTCTGATGTCACTTTCACTACCTTGAGCCTGCAAGGGTCACCTGCACCTGTTTCCCGGGTGAGGTCCCGGGCCAGGACTGGTCTGGGCATTCAGCTCTGCTTTTCCTGAGTGGGCAGCAAAGCGCTGCACTTCCCAGTGCATAGGCTTGGCCTCTGCCTTCCTTTGTGTCCTGGGAGCTGGAGCCTGGTACAATTCTCCCTTTCCTCTGACAAGGGGCACCCAGGTCACGGGGTACAACAAGTGTGGCCAAATCATGAGGTTAGTCCTGTTATGACATTTCACTTAGTTCTCTGATGTGTGGGTGACTATTGTCCATGCAGATCGGAGATGGCTAAGTAGGCCCAGTGTCACCCAGTGAAGGACCTGAAGCTCGAGTCCCCACCTATGTGATATTGTATTTTTGCCACCAAACTCCACAAGTTCACAATCTCTTCTCTGAAGCACCCCAGGAGCGGGAGCGAGGGGGTGGGAGTGTGGGGGTGGGGAACGCTTAGGGGAAAATAGGGAGGGGTGGGACATAGCCCTTTTGGGGAAGGGAGTTTCCTTTCTAATTCCCTTTGCATGGCATTTTCACTTTCTTGGGTGTGTAATTCATGTTCTCCATCCACAAGGCTCCCTGCCCAGACCTGGAGATGGGCAACGGGCTCTTGGAGAACCAGCAGAACAAATATGACAAAGGGGTTGGAGGGAAACTGTAGCTCTGTCTCCCATTTCAATCTCTCATAGAGAAGCCAACAGCTTATGGTGGTCCTGGTGTGTGTGTGGTGGTGGCGGAGACATTGCTGGCTTGGGCATTGCTAGCTTGGGACACTGGTGCTTTTCAAACTTCATCAACAGACCCCTCACCTTTCCTCCAGTAAATAGATCATAATTAGCAGAGCAAGTGTCTATAGGAGAAAGAGCCTCTAGGTGAGGCAATTTGGATGGAATCATCCTTAGTTTAACCACAACTGTTTCTGTTGTGGTATGGAAACATTGGACCTGCACAAGATGTGTTTACACTCTGAAGGCAGGCACAGGCATCAACATGTATGCATCTCACGCTTATATGCCCAGAGGCGGGCGTGTAGGTGCACATGCTTAAGTCCGTGTGCACTTCTCTGCTGTGTATATGTAAACTCTCTCACGCCGTGGCCACAGAATGTGCACAATGTTGCAGATACCTGCGTG
This sequence comes from Meles meles, assembly GCF_922984935.1. Classification (NCBI taxonomy): domain Eukaryota; kingdom Metazoa; phylum Chordata; class Mammalia; order Carnivora; family Mustelidae; genus Meles; species Meles meles. The sequence continues at coordinate 63,983,794 of NC_060081.1, read as the reverse complement.
GATTCATGCTGACATTGAGCCACAGTGATTCTGCATGTATAACGCTCACATGGGTCCATGCACATCTTCATATGCCCACATGCACTGCCATACGTGCATTGCATATTGAACACAGGCCTTCGCACTCCTTTGCACACAAGCACCACGTAACGAGTGAAATGTGGCACTGGTGGGGTTAATGGAGGCCCAGGCTCCCATAAATATTTATATGAAGCACTCAAGATCTCAAAGTGAGAGAGGAGAGCTCTCCCCACACGCTCCTGTAAATCACGCAGCTGCGTCGAGTTACCAGTCAGATCGAGGCTGTGCGATCAGACTTGCTCCGGGGCCGATGCTCATATACATGCTGGTGCACACGGTCCTCTCTGGACCTCCAGCAGACATCCCAGCAAACGTGCTCAGGTGGGTCCCCACTCCCAGGATCCTTCTGGGAGCTTCGAAAGGAAGCATTTCCAGGCTGCTGCTGCTGCAGATGCAGAGTTGAAGGGGGAACAAACCGCTGTCCTTACCTGAGACTTGGCATCTCCAGGGAAGACAGAAGTTATCCTGGAGAGACGGCACATGGGGGCCTGGTGAGCAGGTGGGTGCAAGAGCGAGGTGGGGGTCCCAGGCCAATCCGGGCTTCAGCTTCTGGAGCTGCTCCGACCCACCGAAACTTTGGGTCCCGGGAGCCCACTGTCCCACTTCTCTACAACAGCTGCAGTACTGTGTTCAGTGAATCCTCTGCTTCCAGGCCTGCCACCCAAGACTGTTCGTTCAATCACTGAACAAATATTTGCTGTGTGTCTCCCATAGGCCAGGCATTGTGTTGGTAAGATAACAATCAGCAAAGCCAGAAATCCTCCCAGTCAAAGAATCCTCATGGAGTTTACCATCTAGTAAGACAGCACAGGTGAGCAGTTAGGTATTAAACTAATCAGTGCACAGTTTTGAAAGGAGAAAGCAGAACTGGACCTCTGAGAGCATCTGTACTACAAAGAAGTTGACATAGACTGGGGAAAGAGTAATCAGGGAGGCTTCCTGGAGGAGGTGATATTTGACCTAAGCTATGAAGTCTGAATAGACAACACTCAAGTCACATAGGTGGGGAAAGAACTTTCTAGGTCTAAATTTCTTTCTGGAATAGGCTGATTATTCTCCTCAGGATACATGCTTGAGTCGTTCCCTCTACCTGAACCGTCTTCCCCCAGATAAAGCTGTGGCAGTCTCTCTCACCCCCTTTACCTCCTTGCTCAGATCTAGCTCTCCTTCTTGATTAGGCTTATCCTGACCCCCCTACCTGATCTGGCAACGGGCTCCCTTCCTCTTTCCTGGGCCTTCCAGACCAGCCTTATTCTGTTCTGTTTTTCCTCTTCTTCTCACCCCTCTTCCCGCACCTCCCCCATAATGCTAATCACCTGGATTATTTATTCATCTATTGCTTACTTTCTGCCTTTTCCTGCCAGCACATAAGCTCTGTGAGGTCCATGTCCGATGGCTGTTTGGTTCACTAATGTTCCCAAGCACCATGAGTGGTGCTTGGCATTGGTGAGGCAGTAATTGCTGAATGAATATGCATTGAGTAAAATGTATTTAAAGAGGAAAGGGGTGGTTTCTGCGAAAGCATGGCTTTGAAGGCATATCTATGTATCTATCATCTATCTATCTATCGTCTGTCTTATCTATCTCTACCCATGTATGATCTCTCTATTATCTGTATCAATCTAGTTTTTTGATATTCCTTAAAATAAATACTGCTTTTTTTTTTTTTTTTAAAGATTGTTTGCATGTCATCCACCAAAATCTTGTATCCCTCAGTGGTGCACTTTGGGACACATTCTGGTACCTGGGGGGAGAGACACTGACATCTGGTATGAGAGGCAGGTTGAGGGGGGCAGTGGGGTGGGACAGGAGGGAGGGAAGCCTGGGAGGGGTCCTGACCAGAGTTCAGTCTCATTGTTTCCCCCTAGATTTTTGGTGGGTCTTTGAAGAGAAAAAGGCAGGGGTGGGTGGATCAGAGATGGGTCTTGGTGGGCTTCAGATGGCAGGGAACAAACCAGCTTCCCTCCTGTTTCTGATCACCTTCCCTTCCCCAATTTATCCACCATATCTAATCTCCTGCAGAAGAAAGGACTCCTCTTCCTCTCTTTCCTGTTGCTTTCTGAGCTGAGAAGAAAGCCTCCTAAATACTTTGTCCCCTGACAAGTTATTTTTAAAAGGAAATAATGTCTCTAAATCTAATATTTGTGATGATTTTTTTTTTTTTTTTTAAGAAAACACTCTACAAATCTTTCTTGTTTTAAGCAATCGCTAAGGTTTGGAGAGCAGGCTGCTTGGTAAACACACTTGGTAAACATCCAGAAAAGATTGTATTCAGTGTCCTCAAGTCAAAATCAACCTTCCCCAAGCTCCTGCTTTGTGTTTCATTGATGCAGGAAGAGGCTTTCTAAAAGAGGAACACAGATGAAGAGAGGTTGACACGGTTCCCGAAGACTTTTCTTGTGCACAGTTGGGGCTGGAAAATGGAAGCATGTCTGTGAGCAGCCCTCCGACCCCCTTCCACCGCCTTGAGCTCTTCATGACTTTTGGTTCTTTAGCTCACACCGGAAGGAATCAGGCATCAGGACATTTCACAGACAGGTAAATAGAGTCAGGCGACTCTTGTTTCCAAGCAGAGCCGGGAGAATTTGTATCTCCAGTTGGCAGCTAATCCCACCAGCCTGTGAGCTCCTCGAAGTCCCTATTGTTCTACTTCTTGAGAAAGAAGTCAATCTCTTGGGGGGCAGATCTGCCTTCATATTGCCTCTGTGATGCATGCTTCTGGCTTTTCCCACCACTGCACCTTAGTTTGGAATGTCCCCACTTTGTTCTGGGACCGTTCCCAGAGTCTCATAAACTCGCCTTCCAGGCCCCACCCTCAACTGGCCCCTCTCGGGCTGTCAGGGTCCTCTTCCAAAAGTTTACCTCTAGTCTCATCACTGTCTTGTTTGCAAAATCAACAGCCCACTAGTCTGTCTTTGCCCCAGAAGAGAGCAATGCCTCAAATTCCAATTCCACCTAAACCATGGCTTTGGCAGTCCAAGATGCTGAGCCAGATTCTGAGGTGATTTGGGGAAGGTGAGAGGGCAGGAGCAAAGCACAGAGGCCCTTGCAAAGCATCTGTCTGGCCCTGAGATGAGAACCTCAAATGGAACCCCTATTTGCCTGCCTGCCCAGCTTCTGTCTCTTCGGGGTCAACAGAGTGACCTCTCGCTGGGTTTTATACTTTTCTATAGTAGGGAAGTCGCACATCAGTTGGATTACAGACATCACATATCTAAAAGACTTTCCTTTTGCTTGAGGTCTCCAAAAAGTTTGGCTCCGTGGGGTTCTCTTGGGTGGCCCTCCTTCCTGGCTCTGTTTGCCCGAGGGAGGAGAGTGTACCCCAAAACCAAGAAAGGCCCAGAAGCCCTGCTCTCAAAAAGTAGCAACATTTGTTTGAACGTGATGAAATTGTTGATATGCAGTGGATTCATTCCACAGACTACAGACCCACAAGCCTGAAGTCGGTTCTTGGGACTCCATCAGGGCATGTTGTAAAAGTGTTGGTTTGCGGGTAGCAAAAGCACTTGGTGAGTACTAGGACCCAGAATGGGATCACTGAGGACATACAACGTCCGACTCCTGTTTCCATCTTTGAGAGGGACACCAGGGGCTCTGGCCTCAGAGGTCCTTATTTGACAAACACTTTCTGTGTGCCTGGTAGTTAAGCATTTCTCACCTCGTTATTCGTGTAACCCGTATGCTAACTCTGTGAGCTAGTGGGATAGCACTATCCCTGTTTGCTGGAGGAGGAAATGGAATCACACAGAGAGGTTAAACAACTTGCTCAAGATGCACAGCTAGTAAGTGGCAGTGCTGGGATTCGAGAGCAGGCGGTCTAATCCAGAGTCTCTGCTTTTGACTCTTATATTCTTCTTCATTTTTTTTTAAGATTTTATTTATTTATTTGACAGAGAGAGAGATCACAAGGAGGCAGAGAGGCAGGCAGAGAGGGGGAAGCAGGCTCCCTGCTGAGCAGAGAGCCCGATGTGGGGCTTGATCTCAGGACCCTGAGACCAGGACCTGAGCCGAAGGCAGAGGCTTAACCCATTGAGCCACCCAGGCACCCCATTGACTCTTATATTCTTGAGCCTGGGGGTTGGATGATGGGTGAGGCAGAATTTGCAACTGGCTGAAAAATGCTTCTGGGATTTTATTCAGTGGAGACTTGACTCTGAGAGGATAGTATCAACCCCACACCTTCAGACCACCCTGCATCAACCTTCTGAGCCACCTGGGCTCCACTGGGGACATTGCTTTCTTTTTTCTTTTTTTTTTTTTAATTCTTTTTATTGAAGTAAAAGGAACACATAACTTTATATTACTTTCAGGTGTACAATATAATGATTTGGTATTTGTATATATTATAAAATGATCACCATAGTAAGTCTAGTTAACATCTGTCATCATACAGAGTTATACATTTTTTTCTTGGGATGAGAAGAGATGTTGCTTTTAAATGAATTTTTCTGAGGTATTGGCAACTAGTCCTGCTCAGAAACCATCTATGACTCTCCAGCATGTCCAGGGCCCTCTCCAAGGTCTTTGGCCTGGCCTTTAGGGCCCTGTGCCATGAGCCCTTGCCCCTCCATCCTTCACTCAACATCCTGTGCTCTGGTCACAGAGACCCCAGTCCCTGCTTTGGGTTCCCTACCCTTCCTACCTTGGCCTGAGCTGTTGCTCTGTGAAGGTCTCTGCCCCCGTTGTCCACTCCTCTCTACATCACCTCCTTTTCAGACACTTCTAGGCCACCAGTGCCAAAAGAAAAACACTGTCTTGTTTCTGAAATCCTCATTGGGGCCAGAATGGAGGCCTGGAAGCAATTCAGGCTGTGGAGCCAGGTGGATCTGGGGGTAGACCTTGCCCCTCTTTTTCCCAATGAGGGCAGGGGAGGACTTAAGAAATTTACTTTGCCTCTCGGAGCCTCTCTTGCCTCTTGCTAAAATGGGGAGTATGTTGGCCCCCCTTCTTCTGGCTGCAGGAGGGATGTGTGGGGACACAGCCTGTCTGTGATATCAGATGGGTGCTGGGGCGCAGTGAGTGCTGGCTGCTGGGATGACGGCAGGCAGGGCTGGGCCAGTGACTGTCACTCCAAGAAGACGCAAGCTCAGGAGAGGGCTGGGAAGGAGGTGGGACTTCAGGAAATGCTCCCAGAAGCAACTTGGAAGGATAGACTTAGCCGCAAGCCCAGACTCCCGCATTGCAGCTGGGAGACTGTCAGGCAGGTCCAACCGGTTCCTCTGGCCAGGATCTCGGGCTGAATTCACACTGAAATTGATTGGCAGGGAAGGCCCTGGAAGGCGTCGTGCAAACCCCAGCAGGAGCTCCTGGGAAGTGGGATTTACAGCTGTGAAAGTACTGTGGGAAAGAAGCTGGAGTTTCAGCCCTGAGTGCGAATATTCTCACCCCCACTGGCTCTTTCCAGATGCTCAGAGCCCAGGGAGCCTTGAATGACAGGGCTTGCCAGCATTTCCTGGCATGGTCACAATGCAAACTTGCCACCCACCGAGGGAACCACTTTTTGGAGAGAACATCTTGAGTTTAGACCGAGGGCTTGGGTCCCTAACTAGGGACCCAACAACTCAGTTGGGTTTTTGGAGGCGGGGTTTGCATGAGTCCGTGTGGGATCACTGTGTCCTGGTACATGCGTGTGCCCCTGGGCTCATGGAAGAGTGTGTGTGCCCACGTGTGCCCAGCCACAGAAACACAGCGTGCCTCTGGGGTGCAGGTAGGGGGACCCACAGTATTAGAGCGTTTGCTTCCTTCTCAAGGTGTCAGATTTTATGTCAGCTGAATGGAGCTATACTCACGTCAGAGTCAACAGGTACTTCGTGCCTGTAGAGATTTTGATGCAGTTTTCCTGAGGCATCATAGGTGCCTGACAAACAGCGATAGCTTTTTCATTGTGTCATAATCTAGTAACACTGTGGATAGGAGCGCAGACTCTGAAACCAGAATGCGAGATGAGCACACACGAGCTGTGTGATTTGGGGCAAGTTCGTGACATGCTCCCTGGTTTGGTTTCTTCATCTGTAAAATGGGCTGATCGTGTTGGTAGCGGTCTCACAGGGTGTGTCATAGAGCACTTGGAACCGCGTCTGGGACATGCGCAGTGCCTGGGTGTTCTCTCCTGCCCGCCGTGGCCACGACCATCATCGTCATAGTCATCGTCGCGATCGTGGCCATTGCCTTCTTGGCTGTTGTCAGTAGCTACTTATTCCTCCAGAGGAGAGTTTGCTGGTCGGGAGACTTCTATGGCATTCCATGCTCAGACCTTCCAGAAAGTCTCCAGGCATCGTCTGGGGTAGCACATGGCCCCAAACTGGAGTCCTGCCCCACTGCTCCCTACCCCTGCCTTGACCCTTCTGCCCACAGAGCAGTGTCCACTGTGGCCTGTCCCTCTCAAGGCACTGTGGGTGGGGGGTGGGCAGCTGGCCCTCCACCCCACTGTCTGCCTGCTGGCGATGGCAGCTGGCTCCTTCCCAGCCCAGAGGGATTCAAGAGCCTGGCTGGCTCAGCCTCCTGGGCTCCGAACAGCTGACCGCTGTCCACTCTTGCCTTCTTGTAAAGGTTCTCCAATCCAGGCCTCAGGAGGCCAGGGGCCAACCTGCTGCCTCTGACCCAAGCAGGGGGTTTCACTGGGACTGGGGCGGGTCCTCACCCTGTCACCTGGCAAGGTCCCAGTTTCTCAGACAGTTCTGGCCCAGAGCTCTGACTCCACCACCTGGCTGAGGAGGCAACCGGGGGTCCAGGAGACCTTTCTGAGCCCCGCTTCCTTCGTTTGCAGCGTGGGTGCCATTCCATCAATCTGGCAAAGCGACAAAAGAGGAAATGCGTGGAAACTGGTGAGTGCAGCAGCCTGCTCCGGTCTGGGGCTGTCAGCAAACACAGCCTTGATCTAGCACTCTCTGGGCCTGGGGCTGGCCCAGGGGGACAGGACATGGGCAGGGCTTGGAGAGGGCAGAGGGGCTCAGACTCGCTCCCCAACTGGATCTTCTGATTCCCTGGGGGTGGAGAGGAAGAGGATGAGCAGGGACCGTCCTCTCTGCGGAGTTCCTGCCCTTGCTGTGTGTGTGTGTGTGTGTGTGTGTGTGTGTGCGCATGAGGGCACTGCCAGGTTATGGAGTCAGAAGTCAGGGGCTGCTCATGGCTCCCTTCCTGATGTCCCCAAGGAGCCCGAATATGTACCACTGCCCAGCAGCTGGGAGTGGAACGTGTGTGTAAATTAATGAAAACGTGTTCATCTTCAGGCACGAGTCGCTCATTCACTCAACGAACAGTTGGGAGCTCTGTGTGCTCCCCACTTCTGTATCCCCGACTTCACTCCCCTGCAACCGTAACCATGAGCAAATGGGAGGCTGTGCCTCCAGGAGGCAGCTCACGAAGAGACTGAGGGGTGTGCCCAAGTCCTCCTGCTAAGTGGCTAAACTAGGATTTGCACTGAGGTCCAGCTGTCCCCAAGGCTTTGCCTCCTTGCTTCAAAGTCTGCCTTCTGGAAGTCTAGCCTCTTGAGAAGGCAATCAGAGGCTTATGGGAATTTGTGGTTCAGGGTATAAGGTGGACACCGCGGGGGGTGGGGGGGCAGATGCCACCAAATGGGGACCAGAGGAGGGCAAGTACTGGTGGGCGGACCAAGAGAGCTTGGGAAAGGGAGGAGGCAGCGATTATGTTGGTCACACACCAGGACAGACAGAGCTGGAGGAAGGGGCCCTGGGAGGGATGGGGTAGGGAATTAGCCTGGGTGAAATCTCGAAGGGGTGGTGGAAGAAGTTTCCAGAACAGCAAGTAGATTAGTGAGGTGTCCTATTTGGCTGCACACTGAGGAGCAGGAAGATGGCTAGGATTGGAAAGAGGAGGCTGCACGCAGGTCCTAAGGGGCTTGAAGGCGTCGACGAGGAGTTTGGGCGTTACTGGCCACTGTGTTGCTGCTGGGCCATGGGGCCGCCATCAGGTGCATGGTCCAGCCTGTGGACATGACTGCTTGAACTGGGCGTGGACACATGACTCAAGCTGGGCCAAAAAGCATTTACTTCCCAGGAAATTAGAAGTTGATCCTGGGCTGCCAGTCAGAGCATGGTGGGAGCTCGAATCGGGGGAAGGGTGAGGACAGGGAACTGGGGCGGCCTCACCTAGGCCTTGTGCATGAGGCTCTCTGCAGAGAGGGAGGGATGAATGCTGAAAAGGTTTCAGATGGCTTACTGTGGCGGGGTATAATCGGGTCAGCCAAACCAGACTACAAATTAGTTTAAAAAAAAAAAAATTAAAAGGAGGCTGAAAGTAAAGGCAGGATAGAAGAGTGAGACTGAACAGAACTGACATTATGGTTTCCATGTTATATGGAGTCATGTCGTGATGGGTCCCCGAATTGACTCTGGGCTTCCTGGCAGCCAATGGGAAGAAGGAAAAAAGATCACCTTTGAAATCTATAGTGCTCCTCAAGGAAACACAGACAAATCCACTGCTTGGGAGACATGTAGGCATTGCTGGTTCTAGGGCAGGAGGGAAATTTCCCTGGTGGACGACCCAGTATCTGGAGAGATTTTGGTCAGGGAGGAGGTGAGTGGAGGCAGAATCCTGCTGTGGGAGCCAGAGACTCGATTCTACTGCCCACTTCATTGTGACCCTTTGGTGGTTGCTTAGGCTGTCTGAGACTTCGTTTCTCCTACTACAACTCGGGGAGCCTGCTTAGAGGGCTCTGAAGGTGACTTGACGTAGGTGATGGAAATCTCAGACACACCGTTGTCAGTCCGAAGGCCTAGCCTGCCTCCCTCCCTCCCTCCGTCCATCCCTCCCTCCCTCTGAAAGCTGTCTCCCTTCAATTACCCTTTTTATTGCTCTCCTGCCCTCTCCCTGCCATAGGCTAGCTCCTCCCCGGGTCCACCCCTGGCCCTGGGCCCAGGGCACAGCTAGGTGTCTGCTGGCATGGTGTCTCCTGGAGTCAGCAGGGCCAAGCCTGTGTCCACAATGGAACAGAATTCAGAGTCAGGACCCCGCTCCCCCCACCCCCCAGGGCCTGCATTCTCCTGCAACCTCTTCCGTGCCCAGCTCCGGGGCAGGGGGTGAGAACTGTGCCCCCAGCACGGCTTAGACCCCATCATGTGCTCCTTACCTCTTCCTAGCACAAATCCCAAGAATAAAGAAATAGTTCTGTGCGGTAAGTTGTGTTAATATCCATTTCCTGGTGAGGACACGTGTGTCATAGGGCATGGTCTGTTTTGTCCTCCACTGGTGTGCTGGGCCACAGGGCCTGAAATATATTGGCTGAATGAATGAATGAATGGAATGAATGAATGAATGGATGGAATGAATGAATGAATTCAACAAAACCTTGTCATGATGGGTTCTGTGAGGTCCTGTAAGGCCAGGACCCTATTTTAGAGTTAAGAACACTGTAACGCATCTCACCTTTCTGCTTCTTTACCAGGTCACTTTCGGCTCACTCTTCAGGCCTCCCTCAGGAAAGTCATGCCACAGCTGTGGACTGGACCGAGCAATCCCCCGCCCTTTGCCGTTACCCTCACCTCTTCAAGGTCTGGTCAGATTCCTGTCCCCGCACGTTCACCTTCTGGGGACTGGTTATTTGGTTTCATGACCCTCTTGAGTCCAGCAGTTATGGGATTTTCAGGGCCCAGGGCAAAATGGAGACAAGGGGCCTCTTGTTGAACCATAATTGAGAAGTTTAAGATGGCAACACGGTGTAAAAGTGAACGTCGCCCTTTCTAGCTGCGTCTACACAGGTGACTACCCAGGTACACGCCCGGGAAACTGGCCCCGATTCTGTGACAGCAAGGACACGGTTAGGTGTAGTTTACCGCTCCTTCCTCCTGCCCTGGGCCTAACCCAGTGCCTGGTCTTCATTAGCATCTCATTGAAACATCCGATGAATGAGTGAATGAAAGCAGATTGTACAAACAGAAATTACCTAGCCTTTCTGAGCTCCTATCTACAAAATAGGGATATCTTGCTTTCCTCCCAGCCAGGCAGTGGAGATCCTCCACTTTAGGGTCATGGGATCATGGGGTGCTTGTCCTCGAACCAGACAGAGGCAGGTGGTCAGAGGACTGCGGCCAGCTCTGTGTGGGGCCGGAGTAACCCAGCCTGATAAGGCCAGTGGACTCTGCTCTCTCTAGGCAGCCAGCCCTCTTCTGATGATGTCCTCCTACCTGGCTGGAGGCCAGGGGCTGGGGAGAGGCTAGGACCTCTCTTCTGTAGAAACCCCGTTTATTGGGTATCTCCCGTGTATCAGGTATGGCCCAGCACATTTTTCGTGCATGATCTTTTACCCTCATTTGGCAGATGGGGAAATCAAAGGTCAGAGCGTAAACATGGCTTGTCCAAGGCTGCCACTCAGTTGGCCAAGGGCAGAGGCCGCCACGGACGCCGGAACTGTCATCTCTTAGACCAGTGCTCGCTGAGAACAAAACGTCTACCTCACGAGGGTTGTTCGCAGAATCCCACATGCGTGTGTGAGTGTGGGCTTGTTCCAGAGTACAGGCCTGGGGCGACATTTGTGTCTCTGCTCCAGAGGCTGCTGACCTTCCCCGAGGCCCGAACAGGGACTGTTCTGCAGGTCTGCGCACCCCCGAGGCTCGAGGCGGCACCGGTTGCTGACCTGCTCTGGTCAATGTCACTGTCAGGCCAACACAGCGGCCTCCGAGTCCCCGGTTTCCCTGGGTACCAGCTTCCCACACAGATTTGATTATGCATTTACTTCTGTGTCTTCATTTTTTATGATTAGAGAAATACTGGTTTTTAAGCTTAAAATTGTACTAAGACTTTGGGATACCTGTATAAGGTTGTTTTAAAAGATTAAGAAAAGTCAAAATGTAAACAAGAAAAAAAAAAAGGGCCAGAGGCCCTGATATCCTTCATTCCAACTACAGATCAGTCATGAATTTCTACACCCCCACCCCAAACACAGACACACACACACACACACACACACAGACGCCCATACAGACACACATAGACAGGCACACACAGACACCCAGATACATACAAGCACACACAGAGATGCACACAGACACATACACGTGTACACACACACACACACACACACACACACACCCCCTTTCACAGACTTCAGAGGTCAAAAGCTGACTGTCCGCTTTGAGAACTGGGATATGAATGTTTTATGTGGAGGTCCCATGTGACTGGGTCTAACTTACCCCCTCCCGTCCTCCCCCACCTCCCCCCCACCCCGGGGGTCTTATACCTGCTCATGTCTGCCTTGTGCCTTAAAATCATTTGCTTTCAGAAACTTGGCAAGATGGACACTTTAAAAAAAAAAACAAAACAACAAACGGGTCCAACCTATACCCTGTGTTATGAAACTCCCTCTTTCCTTTTGCTTAACAACATGTTTTGGACATCTTGTCTGCACAAAGTCTGACCTCACCCTTTTTAACAGTTGCATGGTGTTCCGAGGAGTTGCAGTTTGAAACTCATTCTTTATCATCAAGCAGCAGGGGGAAGGTCTCTGGAACAGAATGTGTTAAACAGCAAACTTAGAAGAAGGGTCCTGCTTGGGGCATCTCGCTGTGGTCAGGCTCCCTGAATCAGTGGCGGCGGTGGGGTTGGGGAGGGGTCCATGCCCCATCACGCAAGGCCCTTGGAGTGCCTTCCAGATGAGAAGATCTGAGGCTCAGCCAGACAGCGTTGTCTTGATGGACACAGGGGACACTGCCTTTTTAGACTTGGAGGAACTGCCCAAAGCTGGCCAGATGTGGGACCTGAGAGCCTTCGCCGGGATTCTCTTGACCCTGGGGCTGGCAGCTTGTCCATTGCCAGTCTGCCTACCTCCAGCCTCTCAGAGCGCCCAGAAGAGGGCCTTTTCCTATTCGTGGGGGGCAGAATAATCCCTACCATGGCCGTGTCCAAATCTCCAGAACCTGCAAACAGGTTATCTTATGATGGAAGAAAGGACTTTGCAGATATGATTAGGGTTAATGACCTTGAGATGGGGAGATTGCCTTGCATTGCCTGGGTGGGGCAGATGCCATCACAGCGGTTCTTAAAGGTGGAGAAGCTTTTTCCGCCCTGAGCAGAGGGAGATTTGAGTGGGGAAGCAGGCTTGGGGAGAGGAGACCAGGGGTGTGAACCAGGGATGCAGGTGGCCTCTAGAAGCTGGAAAAGCTAAGGAGATCAGGTTGTCTCCTAGGCCTCCTGCAGGCACCTTGACTTTCGTGTCAAACTTCAATCCATCGAGCTGTAATTAAAATGGTAATATTCTCCATTTATTCATCCACAGGTTCCTTCTTTGGTCATCTCTCTCTCTCTCTCTCTCACACACACACACACACACACACACACACACAGTGTTACTCAAGTTGAGTGCTGATACAGGCATGGCTGTAAGCAATCATCGGAGCAATGATTGTATTATTACTACCAATACTGATGTAGCAAACACTTGGATCACCCCCACCACATGTCTTCTGCTAAGTGCTTTACATTTATGAATTCCTTCAGTTCTCATGACACCTTGAGGAGGCAGGCTACGCTTTGTTTGCCCATTTCACAGATGGGAACACCAAGACACAGAGAGGTTCATAATTTGCCCAGGGTCACACAGCCAAGAAGAGATGGAGATGGGCTTCGAACCCAGGCTATCTGGCTCACGTTTATAGGCTCACACTTAAACACACACATGCGCATGCACACACGCACACACGTCCCCTCGCATTCTCACTCAAAGTCACACAATTCACACTGCTCTGACCAGTGTGTGCTTTCCTTTCTCCTATCACCGGCCAAGGGGCAGGAGGCAGACAGATTGGAGTCTGGAAGCTCCGTCTACAAGAGGGATTTTCGGGGATTGTCTTCATGTCCAAGCGACAAACAATGTATCGATAAGAACCAAAGTTGCTAATTCCTCCCCCCTGCCCCGAATTTCACATCTCCTTTTTGAAACTTCACTCGTTTCAACCAGATGATGGGTTCAATGTGTAATTAAATGTGAGTCAATATGTCTGGTGTGGCAGGATTCCTCCGACCTGTCGGGTCTCTGGAGAGAGTGCTCAGAAGCTGAGCTCTGCTTGGCCTTCCTCAGCCGTGGGGTCTGGAAACACAGCCCCTGCTTCCGTGGTGTCCTCCTCTCAATTCCCCCCTCCCCCAGGCCACAGGGCTGGGCCTGCTGAACAGCTGAAAGAGCCAGTGGACTGAAGAGATAATTGGTGTTTTCAGGCAGCCAGCGGCTGGGGTGGGGGTGGGGGGGGTCACCACTCCACTCCTTACCTGCCTCTGGGGCAGGGCTGGGTCCCCTGGAACCTGTCGGGCTGGTTTGGAGGTTGTTATTACCAGGGCTCCCTGGGAAGGGATGGAGAGCTGAAGTGGGGGGGCAGGGTGGACAGGAATGAGGGATGGGGAGCAGCGGGTTGGAGATTGGGGCTGGGATGGAGGGGGGAGGGTGGGAGGGAAGCATGGGGAGAAGAACGGGGCGAGGAATGGGAGGATGGGGATGAAGAGGAGGAGGGCTGAGGCTCTGCCTGAGCTCACTCCTGACCTGGCCTGGCCTAGCTTCCCTAGTTCCCATCTTCTCCCTGAACTTCAGTCCCAGGAGAAGGATTAAATCTGGTTCCCTAGCTCAGCACAGGGCCCAGTATAGACTGGGGCGGGGGGGGGGGGGCGGGAAACCTCTTTGAGAGTCCCCCAAATTCTCACCTGGGAGCTCACCTGGTGGGGGTTCGAGCCCATCTCTGTTTCCTGAGCCTCCCCACTCAATCCAGTGAGGGGTGCTGGGAGGTCTGAGGCTGATGTGCCATGTGAGAAGGGGGTGAGAAGGCCATGGGGTCCACTCGCGGGGGCCCTGAGCATTGTTGGGGCTGTCTACACAGCCTGGGTCCTGGGTAGTCAGGTTGGATGCAGTTGCCCTTCTTCTCGCCCCCAGCCATTTTGGGCCTAAAGAACAAAATAATTAAGGCCCAAGTTATTTTTCCATTATTAATCTCCATGTCCAGTCTCACTACCAAACCCCCAACGCCTTCTTCTGAGCATTTCCTTCTTTCTCTTCCCAACTCCCCCCTCCTTTCCCCTTCCCTTCCCTTCTTTCTGCTTCTCTTCCCTCCTTCCAACAAGCAGCCCAACACAACCAGCCCTGGGGTTTGGGCCCGGATCCTCCCAGAGCTCACAGCTCCTGGGGGCTGAGCTCTGTCCATCTGAGTGACTCCCTGCAGGGTTCTCAGAGGAGGTGATGTTTGATGTGAGCTTTGACGACTAAACAGTTAGGGGTGGGTAGTGGTGGGGCCGGACCCAGCTGAAAGAATGGCCCCCTGCATTCCCACTCTGTGCCTATCACTCTGTATGCCCTTTCTCAGTAAATTCTCATGAAAACAGTATGAGGTAGACCTTGGGGCTCCAACGTTACCGTGAAGGAAATCAGTGTCCAGAGAGGTCAGGTCACTTGTCCAGGGTCACACAGCCGGACCCAGGGACAGAGGTGGGATTCAGACTCAGGCCAGTCTGTCACAATGCCATGTTCAATCCACTGGAGAACTTCCTCCATTTGGAAGGGGGTTCTAGGGTGAGAAGTGATGTGGGAGTTTGGAGACTCATCAGTGGCTATGAACGGTGGCGGTGTGCCCGACATCATGGTGGAGTGGGGCTGGAGGGGCCCTTACCGGGCATGGCAAAGGCCAGGCGGGACAGCCATGAGAGTCAGCCTAGGAAATCGGAAGAAGGAGACACTGAAGAACTTTACTGGGGCAGCAGCAGGGGCGGTGCTGGGAACGCTCAGGACTCCAGAGCCTGCCTGGTGGGTCGGAACCCTGGGCAGATCGCTCACTGCTTTGTGACCCTCGGCAAGTCCACTAACCCCCAGGACTCCCTCATGCGGCAATGGTACTCCCTCCTTGGTGGGGTTGTTCAGGGCACTGAACGAGAAGAGTGTTCGGCACAGAATCCTGGGAGGTGGTGGGGAGAGTGGGTCCGGCAGGCTCGGGGAGCCCCTTTCTCACAGTGCCCGCTGTTCTTGCCCAGGAGCTCCTGAGGGGTGGGGGTGGGGCTACGGAGGGGAGACAGAGATCAGAGATGCCAAAGGTCACCCGTGGGGCCCCAGCTCCTCCCAGGGAGACAGAGCCAGGAAGCCAGGGGAGGGCAGAGGGCAGAGGGCAGTCCAAACGTCTTTCCACCTGCCGTGCTGGGGGAAGGGCAGGGCTGGGCTTGGGGCAGCCTGAATTTTCCTGCTGTTTCTCTGTGCGCACAAAATTGGTCCTGTCCAAGCACCACCCCCCACCCCTTCACCCCCCCACCCCCGAGTTGATTGAGCTTTCCCGTCTCGATTGTCCACTGAAGAGGTGAAAATATCTCAAGGTCTAGAAGATGTCCTGCAGGGCTCTGGGGAATATGTCCCTGGCTTTCTGGGAGGCTTCAAGGTTTGTACCCCAAAGAGTGGCTTTCGTTATTTTGCGAAGGGATGGACCTCTTTCTTAGGCATAGAGATCACACCCCTGAGACATCTTCGCCCAGCACTTACCCCCCAACCCCCAGGCACAGCCGGTACTCTGCAGGGGCCCGTGATTCCTGGGGGAGTCCCACAAATATAGTTGCATTTCTTTAAACTCAGATGAAAAACAGGTAAATATAATTCAGCCTGATTGCATTTTTCTCCACAGCAACACTGCCTTAAATGATCATTTTTAATATATTTTTATGGCATTAGGAGCCCATTCAAGCAAAAGTTCCTAGGTCACAAGAAAGACATGATGCAACTTGGTCTTGGTGCCGTCTCCTCCCCCTACAGGACAAAGTCCTGGGGTACAAAGAACACAAGTTCTCTGGACTTACAGGGAACTGGCTTTAACCATGATTCTAACACTTGCCAGCTTTGGGCCCCGGGATAAGTCTCTTAACTTCACCGAGCCTCAGTTTCCTCTTCTGTTAAATGACACGATGAAGGAACGACGGGCTTTTAGCTAGGTTACCTCTGAGCGCATTAAAAGCATCCAACTTATCAAAGCCATCCCCACCCCCCCCAAAAAGGCATCAGCCTGCTATTCAGAAATCATTCTTTTAATATCTTTTTGCCGGTCCCTAATCATTCAGCTGCTGCATGTTCCTCCACCTTTGCGGTCCCTGGTCCCTACGCCACCCATGTCTGTACCCCCATCATCCTGCTCCCCGGTACGGGGGACCTCCAGTGGAGGTCAGCTCTCTGCTCCTCGATTTCTGCTCCCTGTGGAGGCTCTGCCCCAAGATTTGTTCCCTTCCCTACCCCCTGTGCTCCAGTGGGTCCCCCTTGGACCCGAGGCCCCTTGCCCATCCTCCACAGAGCCGCATTCAAATTCAGCCCAGAGTTGTCTGCATTCGCTTTTCTCCAACAATCTCCAGAAACGGAGGTCAGGCAACCTCTCATTTGAAATGTTGACAAGCTGAGCTACCTAATAAAATAAAAGGCTGTTTTCTCTCTTATTGCTGCCAAAGACATCATGAATGATTGATTGATTGATTTAAAGAAATTAAAACATGTCACATATTTTATAAGCAACTTAACCATCCATGCTGGCATTTGGGTACCTGACATAAAGATTCTGGCTTTAAATGTGGAAATAAATATTTTTGAATACCGAAATCAGGATAAAATAGGAAAAGATGAATAGTGAGCAAAAATAATTTCTTTTTTTCTGAGATGACGCTAAAAACTTCTGGAGCCCTATATTTCCCATAGTTGGATCCATGGCTTAAATTAGGGGAAAAAGACACATAAACTAAGAATAAAAAGAGTAACCATTGGCACAAAGACATTAGGTCAATGAGATGAAAAAGCCCTTTCCTCATTCCCGTCTGCTCTCAGGCACCCAGAACCTCCTGGACCCTGGCCCATTGCTCTAGACTGTTTTCCCAAGGCTCCCTTCACAGCTACTCGCCCGGTAAACCCTTTATGCTCCATCCCCAAGGTTTGCCTTCCCATTTCTACTGTGTCGTTCCTTCTGCTTAAGAAGCAGAATGTTCTTAATGTTCCTCTTGAATGTAAGTCCCAGCAAGGAAGAAATCTTATTTCCTTCACTGATAGATACCAAGCTTCCAGAAGAGTGCCAGGCACACAACAGACACCTATTAAATATTTGAGGAATGAAGGATCAGCTCAGAAAACTCCTACGTATACTTCAAAACCTCAGTCAAATGTTTTTGCTCTTGGTGCTGCCCCTGTCCCCCTGGGAGCTGTGCTCCCATACTGCTTTGCATTGCCTTTTCTTAGAGCGGTTTGCACATCGGCAGGCCAAGGAGCTCCTGGGCCTTTGCAGGAGGCAGACCTGGGTTCTAATCTTGCCTTTGAGACTTCACTCACTCACTCAACAAAGATTTACTGAGCATCTGCCTCTTGAGTACCAATCCCTGGGAATTAAATGGTGAGCAAAAGCAGACTGGCGTCTGCTTGTAGAATTTCCTAGAGGCACGGCCGTTAGCCCGTCCTCAGCTGTGACACATGTTCTACCCCCTTCCTCAGTGGGGCGTGGGACAGATTCAACTAGAAGTCACAGCCAGGCGCTCAGTGCCTGCCGGGTGTTTGTAGATTTTGCCCAGGGCCCAGCTCCGTCACTGAACTCTGAGCTCCTTCTTGGGGTAGGGGAGGTTCCCATTTACTCTCTCTTCCCTGGGCACAGAAAAGGTGGACAATAAACTGAGGATGATTGAGTAGCACATACACACACACACACACACACACACACACACGGTCAGACCTAACCTGACCTGACCACACGGGCTCTTCCAAGGCCCAGGACACCGTCCTCCACCTCTGACGGGACCTGTGCTTGGGACAAGCCAGGGTGCCAGAAATCCAGGATTCCCAGGTCTGAGAGGGCTCTGGGTTGTCCTGGGCTAGGGTGTGCCCAATCTCTGACCTGAGGTGGCTGTGACCCAAGATATGGTCCACTTTGACCCAGTTTCTCAGAATCCCTGGGGACAGCCCATCCCACCCCCACTCCGGGCCCTCTGTGTGGCCATTCATACTCCTGCCTGACATGTGGCCAGAGGGCCAGGCACCCGCCCCCTTGAGCAAACAGCAGTGCACGTGAACAGCGTTTGGCCTCAAGTCTGGATATGGCCAGCTCATCACTCAGGACTCCTACCCCCCATTTTTAGGGGGCGGAGGGGCAGACAGGGTGCCTGGGTTTATGGGTTCTTGCCCCAATCCCTACCTTAAAGCCAGATCTGGTGCATATCCCTTCTTGTTTCTAGGCCTCAGTTTCTCAATCTGTACGAGGGTCTGGCTGCTTGGTAGGAGCAAGCCTTGGAGTCTTTTTAGTCTCTTAATTTTTCTATCAACGTTCTTCGGTTTGGGGTGGAGAAGAACATATGGGCATTTCAGCTTCAGGTTCTGCACACATTTCTTGTGCCCCTGCTATGTGCCAGGCTTAGCAATCTCTGGGGTCACCCCCAAACTCCTTTTATCTTGTGTTCTAATCTGACCAACCCGCTGTCTTCTCATGTCCCTCCAGAGCTTCTCACGCTCTTGGGGACCTCCCAGGTTATGTGTCTGTCACTGCAAAGAAGTAGCATCTGAAGCTGGCAGGGAGTGAGAATTCCTGCTGCAAAAGAGAGCAGGAGAGTCTGATTTCTTAATGGGGGGCTCAGGACTCTAAGAGCAGTTAAGTAAAGCAGAAGCTTCATGGTGGTGACAGCCTAGGAAGACAGACGGTGTCACTTCTGCCATATTCTATTGGTCCAAGAGGTCACAGGTCCCTGTTTCAAGGGGCGTAGCACAGACTCCACACCTCAGTGAGAGTACTGCCGGAGAAATTAGGGCCATGCTTTCAAACCACGATACCATTGTGGATTTGGGGGATTCGGCCCATGGGCAGACGCTGAGCTGGATGACCAGTAGGTCTCCCATGCAACTTTGCATCAGAGAAACATTTTGAAATCTGCCAGGCAGAGGAGGAAAGAGGCCTGTACCTGCACAGGCCCGAGTTCAAATCCCGGTGTTGTCACTGAACGTCCCCGAGTCTCAGTTTTCTCAGCTGAAAAATGGAAGGATGCATTATCCCTTCCTTAGGCTAGGGCTGCAGGGGGGATGTGGGAGCTGATGGAGGACGGTCTAAGGTTTAGGCAGTGGCCAAGAGCAGCTACTCTTTGGTATCATAGATGCTCTTGTGTGGAAACAACGGTAAGTAAAATGCTGCACAAGGTTACCAAAGCTTCCCGCCACCCGCCGCCATCCACCGCCATCCACCGCCATCTGCTGCCATCAGCGAGTAGGGGTGAATTCAACGGATGTTCTTGGGCCAATTGCTCTGCAAGGATCTGGAAATACACGGATGAGCACAACAAAGCTGTCAGGTCTTGGGAGATCCACATCGGGGGGACAGGGCAGACGGAGGGGCAGCGGGGGACGTGGTATGTGACGAGTGCTCCCATGGCTTGGTGCTCTGTGGGTCCTGCTCCTTGGCGGAGTCTCCTTTGGTCCTATCTTAGTCCACATGCCGATTAGCAATTCAGTTCCAGTCCGACAGCTTTCTGAAGTCACAGGAACAACCAAAGACGGGAAAAGCCCATTTGATAAGAACCCCTTGTTGTGGGTGTTGGCTGGCTTCTCAGCTACCTACTGCTTCTCAGCTCTGTGCCAAGTGTTGTCTGTGCAGCTCTTAACCAGTAGCTTTACTAGGCAGGTGCCTGTGTTGATCTCCTTTACAAATGGACACTGAGACTCACAGAAGCCGAGTGGTGGCTTGTCCAGGGCCGCACGGTGTTAGAGTGGCTGAAACGCTACTGTCACTCCTGAGTGCATGAATGGAACTGAAGTGTCCTGAGTGTGGCAGAAACACCTATGTTCTGTGAAGATTAGGAACCCCTCCCTGCCCCCTCTGCCCCAGGGGTGATTCTTACTGAATTCCACTAGAGTCCCTCCAGGGGAGGGAAGGGGAAAGACCTCAAAGTCATGGCGGTGGGGCACTCTCCTTGCTATGGAACACAGAGGCCGACGAGAAGAGGTAGATTAATCCCTCAAATCTCCAAGGGGCTCTTGTGGGCCAAAGAGAGCTCCATGCTCTCTGAGAAGCCAAACTTGACCAGCTATTAGCCATCTGGAGCTGTCTGAGGACCAGTCTGTTTCCCTTGTGAAGTAGTGAGCTTCTTGTCGCCGGGGATGTTCAAATTGTGCGAAGTTTGAAGTGCTGCAGAGAGCTGGTGCGTGGTGGCTGAGTGGTTGGGTGGGCTTTCTGCCTCTAGCTTGGCATTGAGCTGGTGCTCACACCAGGGGGTCATCCAGGTTCAGGATCGGGGCTCTCTTGGTTGCTCGGTAAGAATCATTGTTTGGCTCTAGGGAGACCCTCGTTTGCTAAGGAAGTAGGAATTAGTTTCATGATGAGCAAGGATCTTATGTACATTATTTCATTTGAAACTCATCTCAATGCTAATCATCGTGGGGATCATAGGGGATTATGACAGTTGAGGAAACTGAAGCACAGAGAGGTTAAGCAACTGGCTCAAAGCCACATAGCATTGGTAGAGCTGGGATTTGAACCCAGGCCTCTGGCTCTGTTCACTGTTTTCCTTGCCTGAGGACCTGGCAAGAGCAGGGCAGACCCTTGGAATCTCTGGCCCATTCTGCGGATAAGGAAAGTCGTTCCATTGATAGGACCCCTGAAGCACTGCTGGGCTGGGGGACCCTCAGCAGGACACAGTTTTGATCCACCCAGTGATTGGTGCTGGACCCGGGAATTCGGCCCCAATCCAAGCAGGGCAACAGGGAAGAGCTGAGCACGGTGCAGGAACAGGGCTGGGGGTGTTGGGGGGAGCCCCAGACAAGGATGGGACTGGTGGGTGCTCGTCCAGGACTTTCCAGAGTGACCCTCAGCCCGCTGCTGGGGGACCTGCCTGGTACACCCCCTTTCCTGGCTGCTTTAGTTCCTGTCACTAAGTCATGGGACAAGCTGGGGAACTCTGTGAACCCAGAAGAGGGGCACCTGGCCCAGTGGAGACAGAGGTCCAGAAAAGATCCCTAAAGGCAGAGAAATGTAAACGGAGGCTTCCAGGGAGATTCAGGGCAAGTGGGGGGTGTGACAGGAACGGGGGAGGTGGGCAGGGACGCTGTGAGAGGTGAGGCAGATCCCAGACCACACAGAGACTTGGAGGCCACAGGGAGCAATTTGTATTTTTTCTCTGGGGACCAGCCAAGGGCTTGGTGGCAGGGGCGCGCCAGTCAGAGAGGGCCTGGGGGCTGGGAGAGGGTCTGCAGAGGGCTGGCATCGGGGGGCCACTGGGTCTGCTAGCTGAGCCCCCGGTGTGGAGGATGGGAAGAGGCTCTGTTGAAAAGTTTCCTGGGTCCCTTTCAAGGAACTTCCTCCTGCCGCCTGGTCCCCGATCTCCGGGAGCCCATAAAGCCGGTACTGCGGGTAATTATAGGCTGCGAGAGGCCCAGGGCAGGGAGGCTGGGGACGTGAGGGGGGCGGGTGGGGTGCTGGCCAACAGGAGCTGTCACGCCGGCCTGGCTGCCAAGGAGAGAGGTGCAGACACCGAGGCCCCCATAAAGTTACTCCAGGGATGGTCGTTTTTTATGGGCATTCTGGGTGGGGGCATGACATCACTGGGAGCCAGCTGGGGGCTCCCCAGGCCCTTTTGGTTCTCCGGGGCCTATCTCTGTGGTTGCCGACGTACATTCTTGGGAACGCGGTTGCCTTCCTCTGGAATGCTGGGACCCAGCGGGTTTCGCAGCCACTGGCTGCGCCGGTCCTCTTTCAAGCAAAACCAGCCCACCCCTGGGTCCCACTTCCAAGTCCTCCCTGGCAGACTGAGTGGGCCGCCTCGAGTTCCCATTAGGCTGCAACTCCAGCTTCTTTTAAAGAATCAGCTTCTTTGAAAATACATCCATTTGAGAAGAGTCATCAATGTGGAGAAGCAAGACGACGAAAACCAGAGACAAGGGAACAGAGGGATATGGATATGAGGGGGTCACCGCTCTGCTCCTTACTACCATGACATCTGAGCCTCAGTGGTCCCATCAGTAAAATGGGGATGCAACCAGTCACCCAGCAGGGCGGGTGTGGATAGGGATGAAGTTTTCCATAATCCTTCACCAGTATTTTCCCCAAGTCCATTCTTCCTCACAGCCCTTGATTCGAAGATTTAAAAAGTCTTCCCAGGTCTGCCTACTTCCCACATGACATTTATGGGGACAGACGATCTTAAGGAAGGCGGAAGTGGAGCCCAGACAGGCAGAGGGTCTTGTGAAAGCCACGCTGTCTAATTAAGCTCTGTTTGTGGTTCTTTTGTGAAGCATGATCATTTGTTAGCTCGGGTTAAAAGACACTATAAAACCCATATACAACCCAACTGAAAATTTAGAAAACGAGGGGGAAAAAAGAACCCTTCTCATCAGGCTACCAACCAGCCTAGCATCACAAGTGCAGCGACTTTTACGTTAACCCATAGTGTTTACTGCTGGTCTTGATGCTCCATGGGAATCGTGAACTCCGTTTTCCCACTTAACTGTCTAAAATCACCTTTGCCTGCCACTCCAGCCTTACAGGTTATCGTATTAATGGATACCTATTATTTCACAAAATTGATCTTGAATTTTACTTACTTTTTTTTAAAAACATTTTTATTTGTTTATTTGACAGATAGAGATCACAAGCAGGCAGAGAGGCAGGCAGGGGGGTGGGGATGCAGGCTCCCTGCTGAGCAGAGAGCCCAATGTGGGGCTCGATCCCAGGACCCTGGGATCATGACCTGGGCTGAAGGCAGAGGCTTTAACCCACTGAGCCACCCAGGCGCCCCTGAATTTTACTTTCCATTTCCCCCTATTCTAAATAACGTTCTAATGAACACATTTTTTTTTTTTTTTTTCCACAGAGTGTTTCTCTTTATGGGTCTCATTTCCTTAGGATAAATTCCCAGAAGCGGAATCAGTGGGTCTCAGGGTAGGAACATTTTTGTGGTTTGTGATACATATTTTCCAATTTACTTTCCATAAAGCCTGTTCTAATTTACTTTGCCTCCAGCGAAGTTTGCCTGGTTAGCGATTTCAGGGCAACCTCACCAGCACTAGGTGTTGGTGTTTATAATTTTGTTTGCTATGGGATACACTGTTACTTCTTTTTATTTTTACCTCATTCACATTTCTTTCTGGATAAAAGATGTACATGTATATATATATATATACCAGATGTATTAATGGATTTGCATTCTCTTTTAAACATTATCTGACATTTTTGGTGGATTGAAAAAGATGAGTCTCTTGCTACAACATGCAAGAATGCCATTCCTAGGGGGACTGGTGAAAGGCAAGTGTATTCTTTTCCCTGTCCAACAGTTAGAGTTGTAATAAACTGGGGCTGTGACCAAAGTTGAAGTAAACAAATGGTTACAGCAGATAACAGAAGCACAAACCTGACCCTGATTAATGAAGTTGCTAATGTGAGTTCCTGGGGAGGATGTCAGCCAAGGGCTTCCCCTGTGACTTACATTAGGTCCTAGTGACAGCATAAGTGGTTTGGGGACGTGGGGAAGTGACAGGATGCTTATGGGGCTGAGGGTAGGGTCTGGGATTTGGAGTGGGTGGGTGGAGTGTGGTTTCTACAGAGAGCAGAAAAGAACTGATCTGGCAGAACTTTCCAGGGAGAGGAGTTTGCATGGGATGGTGAGCAGACACCAGTCGGAGGGTCTGAGGCAGGGTCTGGGGGTGCTTGGATCGGCCATCCCAGACTGAGTCCCATAGCCCCGCCCAGAACTGAGCATCCCTGCTGGGACAGACCCAGGTTCACTGTGGACCGAGGGACATCAAGGGACCTGGGCAACACATCCTGCCCTCTTTGCTTTCCGGCTGGGTCTGGCCCCCCCGCTGGTGTCCCGCTGGTGTCCTCCCTGTCCAGCAATGTGCTCTGTCTCTCTGCTCAGGCTCCCAGGTTGCCCTTGGACAGCCTTTCCTCCTCTTGGTTTGAACGAAGGCTTCTCAGATTGCTGTCCTCAGAGCTCCTGTGCGATCAATGCATAAGGAGCAAAACGTGTCTGGGTTCGCCTGTCTTGTGTCGTCCCACACATGCTCACTCTCTAACTAGAGAATAAGCACCTCGGTCAGACTCACGCCCGTTCATCCTCACAGTGCCAATGCTAGCTCCCCTTCCCCCAGGAAGCCTGCTTGACCTCCCCAGCCAACTAATGACCCCCCTCCTTTGCCCTCCTTTTTGGAAACTTTTATTGCTGTTCTTGTCATATCAGACCTCTGATTGCCTGGTCACAGGTTAGCCCTCCTCCCCAGGGGCCGCCAGAAACTGTGGCCACATCTAAGTCTCATTCCTCCATCCCCAGCCCCTACCAGGGCTTCTGGGACCTTCACTGCAAGAGTGAGCGATAAACTCTCTGTCATTTACAAGACACTCTCCCCACGTGTTCTGATGTCTGGTAGGAACATTGTAAATGCAGCCGGGCTGAGTGTCGTTATGTGCATTTCACAGAAGCCAGTAACAAATAAGGCCAGCTGACTTACCGAGCATCTCAGTGTGCCAAGACAGTGCTCAGCATTTTACACGTAGTTTCCTGTGTCATGGTTCTGGCAACAAGAGGCGGTAGGTACGCCCATTGTCCCCACTTCCCTGGGAGGAGGCTGGGGCTTGCTGAGGTCAGTAACTTGCTAAGGTCACACTGCTGCGACAGGACAGAGCCTGAATCTGAATCCAGTTCTGCGTGTTCCCAAAGCTTCCACTCTGCTAGGCTACACCTCCAAATGGCATCATCTTCCCTGTCTCCATGTCTGGATCTCAAATTCTTAAGGGAAGGAGCAGTGTCTTATTTGTCCCTGGACCTCCAGCACCTAGCGCAGGACTGGGCACAGGTAGACGTCAATAGTGCTGATGAACTGGATGGACAGACGGGGAGGATGGATGGTTGCAAGTCTTCCCCAGTTCTGTTGCAAGCGGGGAGTTTCTGCTTTAGGGCAGTGCAGCCAGGAGATGGGTGTTGGGTTTAACTTGGGGCTGGTCCCCTACCTGAGTCGTTCTGGTTGTAAAACACGAGGGTGTGTCCTCATGGGGACATGGTGAGCCGTGTGCCTGCCAGTACATTGGACATGTCTTGCCATATGCCAAAGGCAAAATGAAATGTCCTGGGAGAGCAAATGGCCCCTCCCTCCCGGGCCAGGCAAGCAGGATCATTTTGCTCCGTCTACACACGCGCTCCTCTCCCTGAGATGGCCTTAGGAGATAACGTGTCCTGCGTGCGTCCCAGAGCGTGGGGAGAAGCTGGCGTGAGTATGATGGGTGCCGTCGGGGTGAGGTGGGCTCCCTCCCTTTCCAGGCAGCAGACACTGGAGGCAAGAAGGAGCGCCCATCCTGGACCTGCAGAGTCACACGGGGCCGCCGCTTTTCTCTACCCAGCGCTGGCCGGACCTGAGCGCCGGGCCAGCAGACTGTGGCCTACCAAGGTTGGAGCTGGAATGAGTTGCTCTGTTCCAAAGCCTCCTTGGGGCCCACTGGCTGGACATGCCGCCTGGTTCCTGATCTGTATCTGAGATCCAAGTACAAAACACAAGACCCCCCGTTTGCACATATAACCTGTCCGGGTCCCCAGCTTCACCCATGTGACCTTCTTTGGGTTCTGAGGTGGAAAATAATAGATATGAGAATGGCTAAAATGTATGGAGCATCTGCTTTGGGTTAACTGCAAATCTCATTCGGGCTGTTGGTATTTCACAGTAGCTAACAGCGTAGATGTTGAAGTCAGCAAGACTTGGGCTCAGATTCTGACCCTTGGACTAATAAGAGTACAACTTTGGGTAGGTCACGTCACCTGTCAGAGCCATGGTCTCTGAACCTCACAGGTGGCTGGGGAGGTTGACGGGGAGCCCGCATACACGTGCATGCTGTCGGAGAGACAGGGAGACAGAGAGAGAGAGGGAGACAGAAGCGGGGGGGGGATGCGGAGTGGGGAGGCATGAAGGGCCATGGGGAAGGGGGGTTTAGCCAGTCAGACCCCCACTCTTTGCTGCTTAGGGTTCATTCTTGGGGTCTGCTCAGGACTGCAGAGTGAGACCCTACCCTGGGAGAACAGTGGCCAAACCAACCTGCTCTCTGTCCTGTCTGTCTTGTACCAGAGGTAAGTGCCAGGATTCTCTGAGCAAGAAGGAGGGGCAGACCTGGGAGAGGGGGCAGTCAGAGGAGGAGGGCTGGGGTTGGGGATGCTCTCCCCACCCTCTTATCCTGCTGCCTGACTTCCTGGGTCTCAAGACTGGAGGGGCTGGTAGGTCTGCTCTTCCTCCTTGGGTCTGGATTCAGTTTTGCCTGGCCGCCGCCAGGCTCTCCCTGGTCCTCTATGCTGCTTCCCCAAACAGTGACAATGACTCCTTCTCCCAGCTATATTCTGAAGGCCATGGGTGTCTCTCATCCTCTCCTCTGATGTCCTAGGGAATTTTCTTGTTGAGAAAAATGCTTGTTGAATGAATGAATGAAATGCAAGAAAATGCGAGAATGCTTCTGGTTGCCTGGGGAAGTAGAGATTGTTTGAAACAGGCTTATTCCACAACACATGGGGCAGGGCATGTAGCCATGCTGGGTAGAGTGGGCGTGAGTGTGTGTTTACACGTGGGTGTGAAAGGTGCAGGGAAACAGGCTGCCACTCCCCTAGAGCCACTCACTGTCCTGAGAGCATGAGGTTTCCAAGGCAGAATCTGTCTCCACTCACCCATCCGGCTGCTGGGGGGTGGGGTGGGGGTTGGGGAGGCTGCGTGTCCATCGGGGGCTCTTGTTTTCCTGGGAGGGGCACCAGCCCTCACTGGGGGATTTGTACCAGCAGCTAAGCAGATAATTGCTTGTCAGATTGATTGAAGGCTTTTCAAAATGTCTTTTCCTTGAAATGTCCTCCCATCCCCCCAATGAGCAGATTATTTGAGTTGGAACGTTTCCCCCTCAGCTTTTTCCCTCCTTTCTCAAAGTAGTAATTACTGCCCAAGTAGCCCTCCATGGCGTTTCCTGTCATCTGGAGGCTGAAGCCAGCGGCTGTTTCCTCTGCTGGGTGAAGGAGCCAATTAGGGAAACACCCTACCCCCAGACTCAGCCCTGCTGGCTCCTGGTGGCCTGGACGGGGCCACACGAAGGCCTGGCTGTCCCCAGTGGGGATGGTGGATGGGAAGGAACCGGCTAACTCACCAACGGAGATACGACCCCTTCCAGATCCCAGAGCTTTCCTTATGCTTTGTGTCCTTTTTCGTGTGTGTATGTGTGTGTGTGTGTATGTGCGGACACACTTCTGCATATATGCAGACCTGTGTGTGGACATGTGAACTGTACATGGTCCCTTTGGACCCACCAACAACCCCAAATCACTGCAGTGATTTTCCCAGGGGAGCTCAGCCTTGTCTGCAAAGGGTCTCCCCTTTTAAGTGGGTCGATGGCTGGCAAGATGGATAGATAACGCAAAAATGCAAGTATAGTGAAATGCTGATCACCAAATTTAGGTGGTGGGTTTATGAGTGTTCATGATGCAATTCTTCCAACTTTTCCATATTTCTAAATATTTCCAAACAATTCACAATAAAATGTGGGTAAAAAGTTTGCAAGGTTGTTCCACCCACCCACCTCACCCACACTTGGGATTTGTAAAGACCAAGAGCCTTGCATTTTGCTTTCACGCTGTTCTTCTTCCTCTTCCTCCTCTCTTGCCATTGTTTCCTCCTCCCCCCAAGACTTACTTCTCAGATGCAGCGGGCAAAACTGAGCAAGATGCAGTTCCCGATGAGATTAATGGCGGAGGCTCATGAGTCAAGATAGGTTGGGTCAATTTCAAGCTCTGCCAGTCTGTGATCTTGGGCTAATGACCTGACCACTGTGTGCCTCACTTTAGCCATCTGTAAAATGAGGCTAATAACAGAATCTTCATAAGGTTGCAGTGAGCATTGAACCAAAGAAGGCATGTAAAATGTTTAGCACTAAGGTCTGACCATGATCTGTGCTTAACAAATGTTTAGTAAACAAATAGCAAAAATAGATCTCATAGGCAGGTACATAGCACCGAGATTCATGGGAGGGAACATGGCAGAGAGGAGTGTGGCAGGGAATTGTGTTTAGGGGACCCTAATGGGTTCACTGTGGCTGGAGTATAACATGGATGGGCGGAGTGTGGAAGGACAGTGGCGGAGGGAGGCTGGAGTTGGGGGAGGGTGTCGGACTGCTTTGCTTTGATGATAAGAACATGGACCCTGGGATCAGATAGCATGGTTCGAATCCCAGCCCTGCCACTTACTAACTGTATAACTTTGGACAAATAACTCACATCTCCATGCCTTACTTTCTTTATCTGTTAAACATGGGGACCCCCGCTGTTCTTAGCTGAGGAGGCTGGATTCATTGAGTTAGTAACTGCAGAGCACCTAGACCAGTGCCTAGCTGCCCGGCCCGTGGGAATGTGTGATGAACGCGTTTCCGATGAGTATCATTCTTACACGTGTGGACATGGACCGCACGCCATCATGCACCTGTGGCTGTCTCACACGTTCCCGGTGCCCATGGGTACAGGTGCATCTTCAGCCACGTGATGGCTCTGTGTCCATATGGAGGTGTGGGGTGGGCCCCGGACCCAGCAAGTCCCACGAGGCAGTGAACCCATGGGAGATGGCACACTTGTCCTGGGCAGAGGACCTCCTGTGAGAGTCCCGGGGGCCTAGCCACAGTGGAAAGAGTCAATGTCCTTTCCCTACTTATAAATGCCTCCAGTGGCCATTCATTGATTGATTCCTTCACTCAGCCGACAGACGTTTCTGGAACACCCAGTGCGCACCAGGCCCTCTGCACTTGTTGTTGGCTTTGTCTGGCTTGCTCTCCCACACTCATTCTCTTTGGCCTTTTAGAATCCAGTCCAATGTCACTGTCTGTGAAGACTTCTGGACAGCCGCAGGTCATGCGAGTGGGCTCCCTTGGTACCTAGGTTTTGAGTCCTGTGGTGAGATCAGGGACTTCTGCCTCTTGACTCTTGAATCCCTGGAACCAGGCACAGCTTCAATATATGTGTTTTGAACGAATAAATGAATGAATGAATGAATGGTTTAGTGTGAAGACACCACAGGGGGTCTGAATCCTGCTGACCCATTCAATGAAGAGCCTGGGAGTTGGTTCATCAACTCCTTAATCCCTGCCATCTGTTCCACTAGCTCCCTGCCTGGAAGGTGGCAGAGGCCGGAGGGGGCTACTTCGTAGGAGCCATGGGAGCCAGGGCATGGCCGTGGGGGGTGGCAGGGGGTGGCGGGGGTGGTGGTGGGGGGGGTGGCGAGTTCCTCAAGGCTGCTGGATGTGTTGGGAAAAGCAGGGCAGGAAAGTTGTTCGTGTCCTTCAGATAACGGGGACATTCCGACCTTGGGCTTAGCCCAAGGTCCTTCCCTGGAGGCTCCGGTGGCCCTGGCGCTCCAGGCCCTGATACCGAGGGGAGGCCAAGGGAGCCGCCTTGGCTGTGGTCGCGTGGACACTGAGCCACGCTTTATCTGCTTGCGCCACACGCCTGCTGGCAGTGGTGGGTACAGAGTGCTGTGGGGGGGTTCACAGGAAGCCGAGGGAGTTTCCTGCTGCGGGGGCGGTCAGGGGTGGCCGGAATTTGGCAGCCAAGGAAACAGGGAGCTTCCTGTGGCCCTCCTCGGAGCTGAGATTGGAAGCGGGAACCCAAGCAGAGCTGGCAGCTTGTAGATGCCAAAGCTGTGATTTTCATGGCCAGTTCCTCCTGCAAGACACATGGTGGGGCTGGATTTCACAGTTTATGCGAGCACAGAGTGTGTGTTGTGTGTGTGCGCGCACGCATGTGTGCTGTAGTGTATGCACATGGGCACACATGCATAGTGGGAGCACGTGCACAAGCGTGTGTATAGCGTGTGCACACATGTATAGCGTGTTGTGCACGCGCACATATATGTGTATGTGTGTGCATGGTGGTGAGGCAAGAATTCACTGTCTGTGTGTCTAGACAGACCTGTGTTTGTGCCCAGTTCGGATGTGAGTGCTCTTGGCACACGTGTGAATCTGGAATTTGTATGTGTCCATGTGTGTGCTTACATATACATCCTGTTTGGCTGATAAATGCAACACTTACACTCAAACACATGAGACATTTTTATCTCCATTAAATAAGATTCCCAGTCCCATCCATCCGGGGTTATTAATCAGAGGTGGGCAACTGGTAGGAATGGCAACGGGATTATCTAAGGGTGGAGCAAGCAGAGGTTCCCCTCTGCCTGGGAGGCGTCCAGGTCTGGGAGCCCAGCCCCACCTGCTGCTAGCCAGCCAGCGATCTCAAACAGCATCAGTGGGGGCTCCAAGACCTTTGGGTTGAAAAAGGAGGTCTTAGCCTCGAAGGGCCACAGATATGTCTCTGAACCCATGGCTGTGGGAACTGAAAGAAAGGGCCATTGATACAAGGCGTCATAAGGGAGGGGGAGTTTGAGTAGAATCTTTGCCTTCACAGCATTTAAGAAAGTTTGTTATTTGTAGTTATTACGTATTGGTGTGATACATATTTGTGTGATATCTGTTTCTAACTCTAGACCCAGAGCTGGCACTCTATGGCCTGCGGGCCAAATGCGGCCCACTGTCTATTTTTGTAAATAAAGTTTTATTGGGACACATCCGCACCCATTTGTTTATGTATTTTCCATGGCTGTTTCCGTGCTGCAATGGCAGAGTTGAATAGCTGTGACATAGACACTTTGGCCTGTAAAGCTTCTATATTTATCATCTGACGTTTATAGAAAAAGTTTGCTGACCTCTGGACCGACCTGTTAATTTCATGAGGGTGGGGATTATAAAGTTGACACATAGCAAGTACTTAATAAATATTCGTTAAATAGATGAATGATTTGATCAATTTTGGAAAGTGTTGGTTGGAATTCCAGGTAGAGGGAACAGCATGTATGAAGACATGCAGCCAAGAAATAGCATTGGGTGTGCTGGTGATGAGGGTGTTTGGTGTGGTTAGAGTTCAGAGAACATAAACACACACACACACACACACACACACACAAACACACACACAGGGGACTGTGGGGGCCCAGAGATGAATATGGCAGAGTGTTTGGTGAAGGAAGGTGAAGGAAGGCTCCGTTGAGATGGTGACATTGAACAGAGTCTTGCAGACGTGTAGATATTTTCCAGAAGGTAGAGGAAGGGCATGCCAGGTGGAAGGAGCAGCAGAAGTCAAGGCTGGAGACCCAAGAGAGATAAGGTTCGATGCTGGGTCCAGGGCCCTGCTAATGACTCTGAGCTTAGATGAACATGTGATGGGGACCACTGGGACCAGCATGAGTTTGGAGAGGTTTTGGGGGCGACATTTGCAGGGCCTGGAAGGTATCCAACTGGGGGTTTGCTCTTTGTTTTCTGGGCACTGGGGAATCTCTGGGGTGTCAGCTGAGGTTCCAGGGAATTGTGGTGCCTGCCTCCCAGGGTGAGGTTAAGGGGTATGTGACATTAGGAATATGAGCACATCTGCCCCAAGCCTGGTAAGCAGAGGCAAGAAGCAGGGTTGCCAGATACAAGACAGGATGCCCAGTTAAATCTGAATTTCAGATAGATGAGCAATCACGTGTTACTATAAGTATGTCCCAATATTATATGGGACATACTTGACTTGTTGGTTTTCCGAAATTCAAATCTAACTCAGTGTCTTGCGTTTTTACTTGTGAAATCTGGCTACGCAACTACTATGGGATCTTGGCTGAACCTGGGTCTTTGTTGGTGGCTTCAAGGTCATGAAAACCTGCTGGTATAGCCAGAAATGGGATCCAAAGTAGGGGACTAGACACCGGGGCTCTGAGCCCAAGCTCTTGGCTTATGGGGAAGGAAATAGAGGCTCAGAGAGGGGGAGAGGCCAACTCAAGGCCACCCAGCCAGGGGTGGTCCTGGCATTCTGCTTTTCTCTGGGGTTGGTCAAGGAAAGCTTTGGCTCTTGGAGAAACTCCCCAAGATAGTCCAAAGGCAGGAGGGAGGATCCAACCAGAGAGCTTGCGGAACTCTTAGTGTGGCTTCTGGGATTTTCAGAGCCACCCTGGTCTTCACCGTAGATGAAGTTTGTGATCTCAGTCACATCCCTTACCCTATCTGTGCCTCAATTCACCCAGCTATAAAATGGGGCTAATTACACCTACCTCACAGGTGAGTTGTGAGGATTAATTAATGTTTGTAAAGGCTTTGTGGTCCTCGGATGAAAGACGCTCCTTACATATAAAGGGTCATTATATTTATTATTATTATACAAGTGCCAAGTATTATTACCTTAATTAGCTTTGCTAGATATCAAAAGCAATTAGACTGATCACTTGCTGAACTCGGCTTTGGAAACCCAAGTCAAAGAAACTCACACACTGACCTGTCAGCTGGTGTTTTGGCGAAGAGCCCCCGCATGCCAAAAGAGAGGGCTGAATTCACAAAAGAAATTCATTTCTGGCTCTGGCCAAGGTTCGTCCCATAGCAAAATTTTCCAGGCATTCAAAATTCCCCCAAAATGGAAGTTTTTCCTTGGGAATGCTGATATAGGGAGCTCTAAGGGGAGGGTTTAGCTTTGTGGCCAAGGCAGACTTGGCTGGGTGTGGAAAAGTGTCCTGTTTCCCTTCTGTACCTAGAAGTCCAGGTTTCAGCCCAGGGCCAGTGCACGTGAGGGGGAAGGGGCCTGAAGGGAACCTACTGTGTGTCAGGTACTACATCGATGTATGCCTATCTTTAATCACAACCCTATGTTGTAGGTAGGAAATTTTTGACCTTCATTCTACAAATGAAGCCACTGTGGCTCAGAGAGGTTAAGTGATCTGGGAAAGTCACACAGCTAGGAAGTGCAACAAGAATGCAAATGCAGATCTTGCTGATTCCTTAGCCTACCCCAGGGTTTGATGTGGTTGCCCTGCTGTGTATTACCTGCAGTCTATCTGTCCAGGGTCTAAACCAGTACATAGGTCATCCGTTTTCAGATTGGCTTGTATTCAAAAGGATGGATGGTACCATCTAGGTCTGAGTGGATTACTGTGCTGTGAGGCCACCTGCAACCCCAGGCCTTGGTCCAACATGGTTTTGCCTATTCAGAGTCTTTGGGTTCAGTTCAGAGCCCCAAGGCTCTGGCAGAGGAGGGGCCTGTGGCCTGAATATGTCCCATTAGGGCAGCAGAACAGGCCAGGGCAGAAATCAGTGGGGTGAGGCTTCCTCTGTACTTTCCAGTTAGCTGGGAGTGTGTGAAGATGGCTGTAATTAACTTTACCAGCATCCTTAAGAGAGGGGAGAGGACCTTTGTCCCACTCCCCTTCCTATTCTCTCCAGCTTCTTTGGTGGCCTTGAGGACCTTCCCAAGGCTATGACGATGCAGGGGTAGCCCCGGATGGAGCTATAATGCCAGTGTATGCCAGACCAGGATTACATTGCAGACACGCATGTTCTAGAAATCCATTTTCTTTTCACTGTACTATCCTAAGTGCTGGATGGGGGCCTTTGTACAGTTAGTGGGTGCACTGAGAGGTAGTTGAAGCGTTGAGGACCTGCTTGCTGGGTGAAGGGGTAAGCAACGTAGGAATAGGTTAGCATATTAATGGAAGGATTGCTGGCTGGCCCTCTGGCTTGGATGGTGGATGGGGTAGGTATTGGACAAGGAGTTGTACATAGAGATGGAGGGAGGGTCACGCATGAATGGAAGAACTGGTGTGTGGGTGTAGGGATAGGTAAGGATGGGTCATAAACATATAGATGGGTTGGAGATTTGGGGGATGGAGAGAAGATTGGGAAAGGGATAGAGGGACTAGTAGGTGGGGAGCTGGAGGAAAGGCAGGGTTGGCAAATGTATGGAGAAGCTGGCCAATGGGTGGAGGGTTGTGAGCGGATGGATAGAGGAATTTGGAAGCTAAGTGGAGAGCGATGCACAGGGGGAGGGAATATCAGTTGGGGAAGAGGTTGACAGAGAAGAGGGCTGAATTAAGAATGCAGGGGGTGGCAGATGGGTAACAGAAATGGTGGGCTGAAGGAATCGGTGGAGAGATAGGGACATTGGTCAATGAAGAAGGATGGGTGGGTGGGAGAGAGGTTGGCAGTTGGGTAGAGCAGTTGGTGGATGGATGAGGGGTGGGCTGACTCATGGAGCTTTTGATGGTTTGGTGGTTTGGCAGAAGGGGTGAGGCAGGTCAATGAAGGGCGGTGGCTCAGTGGAGGAGACATCAGATGGGAGAAAGTATTGGCAGATGGGAAGAAGGATCGGCAATGAGGTAGAGAAAATGGCAGATGGGCAAACTATTCAGTAGTAAGAATGAGAGGTTGTCAGAAGGAGGGCTTTGGAGGAGGGTAAAACCATTATCTGAATGATGGACAAGTTGACTTTGTGATCCAGGCTTCAGTCTGAACAGACCCCCTCTTTATCTCTTGGGACCTCGGACACCTTTTGTCTGTGGGAGTCTGAGGAAGGCCTTTCCTGGGTGGCAAAGACCTTCAGGGGTCAGCTCGGTGGGTGGCGGTGACCACTCTCCCTCCTTGTGTCTGCCCACCCCTCCAGTAGCCAAGCTCTCTCCTAGCTCGTAAACCCCAAGTTGGGCAGGCTTTCTGTAATTATCCCGGAATATTAGCCCCAGAGGTGGGGCAGGTGGAGCTGGGAAGAAAGAAGCTGACTCAGAGGCCCTGTCTGTCTTTGGAAGGTGCATCCAGCACGGCCAGTGTCCCTTGTGCCAGGCCTGGAGCCCTGTGGCCCCTCTCTCCCCACTTGTGTCTCAGGTGCCCCCCACCCCCCACCGCCTTCTCGAGGAGCTTGAGTCCAGGAGGAAGTGTGAGTTAGGATCCTGATTGGCATGTCCCCCTCTGTCCCTCTGTCTCTCCCTTCTTCCTTCTCTGTCTTGATCTCTGGCTCGAACTCTTTGCTCCATTCTCCTTCCTGTACTCTGCTTTCTCCAACTTTATCACTCCCTCTGTCCCTGTTGCTGCCCTTCTATTCTGTTCTCCATTTCTACTGTTTCTGACTCCTTCTCTGTTTTCTCTTCTGCCTTCTCCCTCCCTCTCTGTCTCTTCAGTACTTGTCTTTGCTGTTTTGTTCCTTTCCCCTTGGTCATGCTCTCCACCTGATCTGTCCCCTTCCTGCATCTTCTCCTGCCCACCTTCCTGTGCCTCTCTTATGGGCAGGCCTCTGTACCTGTTCCCGTGGGGCCACCATCTCTCATCCCTATGTGCCTTGTACACAAAAGCAGAATGGTTTTGAAGGGGGTGCTCTTCTGGGCTTTGTGTTACGTTCTTCCAAGAAAGCATTTTCCCTTCTCCTATTGATTTGTGATGAAATGGTGTAATTTAGCCCACAGGAACTCTGGCCACAACTAGAAGGGCAAAAGAGAAGGGGAGACAGTGGCCACTTGCCTTCTGCAGGTGGCAAACCTTGGCCAAGGAAGACCCTTCCCCCAGACCAATGGTGGGGGTGGGTGGTCGAGGTGGGATCAGGGCACAGACACAGGTGAGAACGCAGTGTTGACTATCTCATGGGGCCACAAATATCATGGTAGAGATCCCTTTGGAGTTGCAGAGGCCTGGGTTCAAGACCCGTCCCCCTCCCCCTTCCCTGGTTGTGGGATCTTGGACAAATGGCTTAGCCTCTCTGATCCTCATCTTGTCCATCTCTAAAATGGGATCAACAAGACCTTCCTCATGGGTGGTTGTCGAAATTAAATGAGAATGTGAAAAAAGAAAAGCCACTATCAAGTTTTAAGCAGAGAAGGCAAACCACTAAGAGTGAGCGATATGAAGCAAGAAATTGAGGATTTGGTCCCAGACAATGGTGGGAGCAGAATAACAGTCTCCAGGAGGTTGTCACATCGATGTGTGAGGTCGACAGGACACACAGTCAAGAGGGAAGGACAGCCATGAGCAGAGAGCAGGGACAAAGGGAATCCTAGCTGGAATACATCAGGAGTGTGGGTCCCCAACTTCAATGACACAAGTGGCATCCTACAGAGGCTGGATGCCGTGCGTCACAGAGCTCAACGTGCTCCAGGCCTAAAACTTGCGGGTGCTGCCCCACGTCACCGAGGTGAGCCTGCAGACCGGCAACAATGTGCCTGTGCCCCGGACCCTGCAGACCTTCTGAGCTTCAACAACCTCTGCCCGCTGTTTCTCTTCCACCTCCCCCATCTCTCACAAGAGGTCACCGAAGCTAACTCCAAGCTAGGCAGGGAGGGGTTAAACTTAGTCCCAGTTCAGCTAAAATCACTGTGGAAGCCTGCCACAGCACCCCGACCAGCCAGGAGCTACTGGCTTCCCGTAGCTGTTCTTGTTGACATCACCTAGTGTGAGTTTTGGGCCCAAACATGATTTCTTTCGTTGCCAAAGTGATTTAGAACTTTAGGGTAAAGGTGATATCTAAAATTTTTTTTCCTTTTTTAAAAAAATTAACATATGTATGATTTGTTTCAGGGGGACAGGTCTGTGATCATCGGTCTTACACAATTCACAGCACTCACCATAGCCCATACCCTCCCCAATGTCCATCCCCCAGCCACCCCATCCCTCCCACCCCGTCCACTCCAGCAAATTTCAGTTTGTTTCCTTAGAAACAATTAATAAGGAACTTAATAAGAGTCTCTTGTAGTTTGTCTTCCTCTCTGGTTTGGTCTTGTTTCATTTTCCCCTCCTTTCCCCTACGATCCTCTGTCTTGTTTCTAAAGGTTCAAGATACTATTTTAACATAAGCTTTTGCTTTATGTGTTTTTAAAGCTCGCCAAGGGTTTTTAATGCGCCACTGGGCGTGGGGGCCATTCGTCCATGTGCGAAGTGAGGGGATCGCTGGGGTTCACCTGGGGCTGGCAGGTGGCGCGAGAGACCCAAGGTTGCAAAATGGTAAGTGATGGCTCTTCCATCTGACGACAAGCCTGTGCTTCTGCTCTGTCACACTGGACCCTGAAAGGACAAGGCAGCGGGTGGGGACGTTGGTGAGCTTATGTCCCGCTCACTGGGAAGGGACCTGTGAACCAGCCCGTCGCCATCTCTCTGGAGATTGTGCTCTGCTTTCCCTCTACTGCCGGCCGGAGCTCTTCAGCTCTGGGGCTGTGGCTGGGCTAACCCACTTCCCAGTGGCCAGTCCAGGAATTGGAGATGGGAAAACACTAGCCATGTGCAGCAGTGGCCTCTGGCTTGTCCTGTTCTTGCACAGCCCGGGAAGAAGCGGCTTGCTATGGAGAAGCAACCGTCCACCCAAGGGCTATATTTCCTAGGTCCTCTGACACAAGGTGGGGCTGACCACGAGTCCTTGCTGTTGGCACAGGAGTGGGAATGATGACGATGGCAGAGAGCGAGCAGAATCCTCACCAACCAAGAACACCCGGATTGCGCGCTTACCCCGTGGGACACAAACTTTCAGTGTGACAAGCCATGGGAGTTTTGGAGTTTGCTACGACATCTAGCATCACAACAACCCAATGGTTCTCAAACTGTGGGTGCTGGGCCAGCAGCCCGGCATTGCCTGGGAACACGTTAGCAATGCAGGCTGTCGGGTACCACCCTGGATTTCCTTAATCTGAAAACTCCTGGGGGCGGGGGGGGGGGTAGTGCCCTGCCCTCTGTGTTTCAATAAGCCCCCAGGGGATTTTGATGAGCTTGAAAGTTTGAACTCCCTTTCCCCAACCTATACACTTCTCGTTCTTAGCTCCTGAATGGAGACTAAGGACCGCTGAGGAGGTTTTATGTGCCTCCCCCAACCCCACCATCCTCACTCCCACCCAGCCTTGCCTCCCAGGGGCCTCTCACAGAACAGAGGAGGGACTCAAGTTCTAACTCTTGAGATGAAGGCAGCACAGGCAAATGGCTTTCTCCTGAGACAACTCAGGATAATTCTTCTCATTGCTTTATTCTCTCGACTGTCAGAGATGTGTTGGACATTAAGCTGATGGACAGTCTTCACTTGGGGAGACACATGCTACAGTTTGGGCCAACAGCCTGGCAAGCAGGTTTCAGTATCCAGACAGTTTTCGAGAAACAAAAACCGAGCCTCAGGGGTGCCGATGAGCGGTACGACTTTGGGCACTGTTATTCCTTTCGAGTCTGCTCGTTCCAGACAGTGGGTCTCTTGCAGCCAGAACTCACCAACTGCAATCTCTTTGCACCTGGGGAAGAATCCCATCAGGCATCCAGGCCATTCAGGGAAAATTGGCTTGTCCTACTTTTCTGAATATGCTAGACACAGGCATATGTCTGCTTTATGTCTGTATCCGTGAGTTCAAGACATCTTGGAAAGGTGACGGAATGAGTTCGCCACTTAATGGGCATTTGGGTAACTTGCTTGCATACCTCATCTAACTTTGCACATTTAGAAACTTCTTGTCTTCTTACACTCAGAGAAAACACTTTGGGGATTGCTGCAATTGTTTGTGGAGGACAAACAAGTGAGCATGGTCCTTGCAGGCTTTGGGTCTCCAATGGGAACTTGCATCAGAATCCCCTGCAGGGCTTGTTAAAACATGGATTTCTGGGACACCTCCTACCCCCCACCTGCCAGAGCTTCTTGAGCCCAAAATTTAGCACTTCTAACCATTTCCTAGGAGCTGCTGCTGGTGGGTAGTTACGTAACCATACTTGGAGAGCTCCTGGGTTTGAGTAATGCTAACTGCTGGCGCACACAAACACCCCAGTATCAGTGGTGGACACTGCGGAAGTGCATTTGCCACCCATTAAGAGAGCAGCGGTTGACTGTTGTGGTATTGCATAGACTACAGCTCTTGGGAAAAATCAGATATGAATGCGATGTACGATCTGTTGGCTGAGAAAAACGATTTGGAATCTATATAATGGGATCCCATTTTTTTTTTTTTTGTCAAAAGCAGAAAACAAAATGAAACAATCCATTTTCCCAAACCCCAAACCCTGAGTATGTTTTATAAATACAGTAAAAAAGTACGTCGGACTGCACCAGATTATTAACATAGAGCTTCCTCTGAAGGTTAGGGGAGAGCATTAGTGTTCTAATCATATTTCTGCATTACTGAAGAGGATGTGATTTTTAGTATAATGTTAAAAGGTAACAAAATTATGGAAACTCCTCAACTCATAAAGAGCTGGATTTGAGCCTGCCGTGTTTTCCTGCCGTGTGGCCCTGTGCAGGATATGTGGGCTGCATTTCTCCTGTTATGGGCCATGGGCTGCTGGAACTCATGACAGTTTCGATGAATGAACAATCATATTAGTTATGATATGCATAAGCTGCTCTTGGGACTGGGAACAGCCCATGGCAGCAAACCACCTGGGAGGCTCCCGATGGGGCTCTTTGGAGGGTGCACCTACTCCAGGGGGTTCTCCGGGATGCCCTGGCTGTCGAAGGCTGACTATGCTCCAGGAACTTCTTTTCCTGGGTCCAAGACTTTGGTGGATGCCAGAGATTCATTCCCGAAGCCGCTGGTATATGGCAGGGGCTTCAGGATGGACAGCAGAGGATTTCTCCCGGATGATTTGAGTGGAGATCAGACTTCATTACACACTGTGCTCGGAGTCCCAGGACCTGAGGCATTGGATCCTGGGGACGTCAAGGCAGCGTTTGAGACTCTGCACTCCCAGGCGGCAGTCTGAACCTCACTGGTGAGTGGCCGGGCCAGTCCTAATGCGGGAACCGGAGCTCTGGCTCCTCGAGGTGGGGAGCGAGGACCATTGTCTCCAGACTGGCAGGGTTGGTGGCAGAGCTCACTTACTAACACCCCTGGGCTGGCCCAGGAGGCTCCTGGATACAGTGACCCAAGGCCATTGTGCTGGGGTCTCAGCTAGCCCTCCTGGCTGCCATGCCTGGGGTCTGCCCCCCTCCCCACCTGGGGAAAACTGGGTGGGACAAAGCAGCTTGAGAGCCACTTGCATTTATCCAGTGGGAACATGGGAGTTCAACTCCATGTGGGGGGCAATGGCAGAGAGGGAGTGCCTCTGGGAAAATCTCTGGGGAAAGGATCCTATCTGTGAGGTTGGGATGGGAAGTCCCTTATGGGCATCCAACCCAGGAACAACTTGATTCAACACTTGGTAGAGGGGAGTGAGCCCTGAAGAGGAAATCTGGATCCCATTTCTACCACTTGGTTGTGTAACCATATGCCCGTCTTTCTGCTTAGCTGATATGTTACAGATATTAGCTGATTTCATCTTCCTAGCAGTTGGGCATACTCGCTGTCAATGTCCTCCCTCGTCACATTTGCCCACGGGGACACAGCTCCGAAGACATCAGGGCGAGCCACCACGGGAGGCATACCAGGCTCTGGGATGCTACTGTCTTTACTGATATTCCCATACCTTATTCCTTAATGTCTCTGAACTCCCCTCCGGGCTTCACCTGTCAGATGGATTTGTATTAGTCCGGTTCCAGCCAAGAAATGGGAATTGCGTTAGGTATTCCCAACTGAGGGAATTTAATACAGGGAACTTGTCACACAGGGGACTGGAGAGACGGAGAAGCACCTCAGGTGCATGTAAGGGCAAGAAGCTGCTGCAGCCCTTAGGGCCTGAGGAGCAAAGCAGGAGGGACTGAGATTACATCTCAGCAGAAGCAAAAACCATGGTAGTTTATGCCCAGAAGAAGGGGTGCCTTGGCGGAGATGGGATCCCTCAACGGGATGCCCGAGGGAGCAGGAAGAAGGGAGGGGCATACCGTGGTCCCTGCCACCCCCGCCCCCTGGCTTCCTCTAGTGTTTCCTATTGGTCGAAACTACTAGGAAGCCAGGGGACATGGTAGCCGGTACCCCAGGGGAAGGTGGTTCCCAGAGCAGGGCAGAAGAAGGGCAAGGAATGGATCTGAGATCGGATGGGCAGTTGGCCAGTTCAGGTTCTGGGTTGGTGGGAGCACTAAAGAAAGTCCATGTGGAGCAGGGGATGACATCAGGTGGGGCACAGTGTGTGGGACCGACTTGGCTGCCACTGTCATTCCACTGTCGGGGGTGATGGGTGAAGAGAGGGTATTTGGGTCCACGGCTGTTGAACCTTTTGGAGGCCTAGAAAAGCTATTTGAATGAGACACAGAAGGAAGGCAGTCAGCTCCATAGCCAGCAGGGAACTTGCCCATATCCCTGACCTGCTGACATCTTCCCAGACTCTGCTCCAGTCCTTTAGGCTGTCCCTATACTCTGCCTGCTGCTGCCTCCCAAGTGTGCCCAGGGGACCGCTGGCAGATTCGGCCTGACCTGTCTTCTTCCAGCTGGGGTGGGCGCCTGGCTGGCACACTAGGAGAAGGAACCACAGAAGGCACAATGTCTGGGTCTAAGACTCAGATATTCCAGAAATTCCTCTGAGAGATGTCCAGGGTGGGGACTGGGCGTGTGTGCTATCCCCTGCTTGCATCTAAGCATGGCGATGTTCACACCAACAGCAGAGCTGCTAAAATTTGTCTCAAACCAATCAGGTCCCTCTATGACCTCCCTCTCTCCAACCTTCCCTCCATCCTCCCCTCCTTCTCTTCCTCCTTCCCCTTCTTTTATTTTGTCTTCCAGTCATCTTCGATCATTTATTATCCACTGGGTATTCTGCTCCATAAATATGAGTAAGGTAGTTTAAAAAAAAAGTACATATAGTTTTGAAATTTAGAAACCTGTTTCTAAATAGCTCATGACTCAAATGAGAAATCATAAAGCATGTAACATAGTTGCGATTTAGAACTGGAGAGTAATGAAAATACTATGTGTCAAAACTTGTAGAATGTACCTGAGCAGTATTTGGAGGGATATTTATGGCTTTAAATGCTCATCATGAGCTTAAGAAGATAGGAAAAAATAATAGATTAAACCCCAAAAAGGTTTAATAACAGAGGAAGGAAACAACATAAGAACAAAAATTAGTAATATACACAGAAAATATTGGGGAGGATCAACACATCACAAGTTGATTCTGCAAAAACAAGAAAGGAAAAAGAGAGGCTGATTTCCTACAGAGCAGACAGGCATTCCAAGAAACGAAAGACTATGTGAATCAGTTTATAGTAAGATACTGGACCTCTTTTTGAAGGGGATACTTTTCAGAAAAATATAATTTACCAAAAATATAATCTACCAAAAAATATAATTTACCAAAACTTAAGAAGAAAAAGGCCAATTGATCTATAGTCATCATCTTATTATCCCAGATAAGATACGTAGTTTCTATTTTATGAATAAGGAAACAGAAAGTATGAGAGTAAAGAAAGTTGCCTACGATCCTACGGGCGGATAGTGATGGAGGCAGAGGCAGTCTGGGTGCCAGGCTTCTCTCTCTGGCAGCGAGGGCTGGTCTACCCTGTGGCCTCTGCTGGGAAATTCCCCAGAGTTTCCTCCTCCTAGGGTTGCTTAGTGACTGGATACTTCTAACATACCTCTAGGAGGGCATTTGGCTCCTGAATTTTCCCTGAATGTTTCACCATCTCCAATTAGTGGACATGCTCTGCCTCCCAATCTTTCAATACCGCCCAGCTAGAAGCAGCAGGGCTGAGCAGCCTGCTCTGAGGCCCGAGGCCCTTTGACTCACCACCTCCCCGGCCCCAGGATGCTCAGAGCCTGACTCGATGCCCACAGCCACAGCCCAGACCTCGGAGCCAGGTCGCCTCTGGTAGAAAGCAGGTGGCAGCTTGCCTGGGAGTCTGGGTGGGTGACAGACTCCCACGGTCAGAAGCCTGCAAGAAGCCTGCCTCCTGTGTTCAGAGGCATGGGATTGGTGGTGGTGGTGGTGGGGATTTGAAGATCCAATGGTGCGCCTTCACCTTGATAACTCTTGAGAACTGGTGTCCTTCATCTCCGTTTCTCATTCTTTCATCTCTTCTATTGGGAATATCACCCATCCTGCCCTCCTTGGGGGTCTGGTGGTGTTGTCAGGGACAGGGCCCTGCCATCTCTGGCCACATGACTCAAGCCAACCAGCTCTTCCCTTACTTTTGATATATGGGTATATATACCTCTCAGTTTGCTAAGTAGGAATGATGTAAGCCTGGAGTTTTGGGGGGCATCCCCATCTGCCTCTGCGTCATGACAGCCAGAGAAGAAAACAAGGGAGTGCACAGAGATCATAATGCTGGGAGCAAAGTAGGGACACTTGACAGCAGTCTCCAAGTTCCTGGATGCAGATATGCCTGCAGTCCAGCTTTCTCACTTCTCTTGGGGAGTGGGAGACAATATGGTCTCTTTGTTCTGAAATTTGTGGGAGTTAGGCTTTTGTCTTTTGAAACCCAAAGAACCCTGACTAACACAGTTTGTCTTGGCTTCTTGTTCTCTCTCCATCCCTTTTGAGTGGTGACTCACCTCCCCGCACCTTACAGCTCCCCCCAGATCCTCCACTCAGGGAATGGGCTGCGGCGTGTCCAACTTGCTGCCTCAAGCGGAACGCCTGGCCTGCTTCTGAATGTTGCCATGACTGATGTGGTGATAAGGGACGAGGACAGAGACCCCGCAGGCATGGGGAACCCACGAAACTGATCTGCCCGCTGAAGCCTCTTGTCAAGAAATAGTAACCATGGCTAACACTGGGGGAATCAGAAACGATGCTTCGAGTTCAGAAGGTTTTAACATTCTTGCAGCGACTTAATACCTGGGTTCTACTCTTTCTCTTATTTGGCAGACGAGGGTCCTGGAGCTCACACCACTTGCCTGAGGTCCCACAGGTAGGAAGGGCTGAGGCCAGATTTTGAATGGAGGGATTTTATTTCACAGTCCCAATTCTTTTTTTTTTTTAAATTTTTTATTTATTTCTTATTTTTTTATAAACATATAATGTATTTTTATACCCAGGGGTACAGGTCTGTGAATCATCAGGTTTACACACTTCACAGCACTCACCATAGCACATACCCTCCCCAATGTCCATAACCCCCCTCCCTCTCTACCAACCTCCCCTTCCCCCAGCAACTCCCAGTTTGTTTTGTGAGATTAAGAGTCAATTATGGTTTGTCTCCCCCCCAATCCCATCTTGTTTCATTTATTCTTCTCCTATCCCCTTAACCCCCCCATGATGCATCTCCACGTCCTCGTATCAGGGAGATCATATGATAGTTGTCTTTCTCCGATTGACTTATTTCACTAAGCATGATACCCTCTAGTTCCATCCACGTCGTCGCAAATGGCAAGATTTCATTTCTTTTGATCACAGTCCCAATTCTTAAGCACTCTCTTGACTTCATTATGTCTGTGTGCTGGAATTCGGTGGGGTCTTTTTTCAAAATAAATTGCCATATCCTTTACATTGTTTTCGCAATGTAAAGGCACTTGAATCAACAGGTTGAATCCATTTTTGTCTGTTTGTTTGGGGAGGAAGGGATTCCATAAGAAATGTCTTAAGTTAAAGGAGAAAACTAAAGCAAACCTCAACTCCCCCTCCCCACACGATGCTTTCCATCACTGTCAGTTATCTCTGTAAAGCAAAGTCATGATATTCTTTTTTTAAAGGGAGGAGCCTTTGTTGCTCTCCTCTGCATGGACGTTAAAGGCAAAAGTCCATTATCTGACTTTCAAAGCCCTCTGCAGCCTGGTCCCAGCCACTTCCCCCAAATTCTCTAGACTATGCTCCTTTCCTGGAGTCAGCTTCCCCCTGCACCTATGAAATTCCAGCTCAGGGCCCTTGCTAGGGGTCCTGGCGACATGTTCCCATACTCATAGGTTGCTGCCAAATTTGCAAAAGTAAGATATTTTCTAACAGAGATAGGTTAAAGCCACCGACTGTTTTCTTTGGCTTCGCTACTATCCCTCCATCTCTTCTTACTGTCCCAGTGGCTCCAGGATCTCTGCCAAGAGCAGGTCGAGCTGGGAATGCACTCAGCTTGGGTTTACAGTGATGTGACTTGCAGTTGCTCCCATGTATTGTGAAGCAATCCCTCGTCATCCTGGTATAGAAGTCGCCTCCAGGGAAACCCATACCACCTCCTGGGCCGACTCACACGTGACACGTGACGTGTTGTGACACGAAGGTTCAGGGCTAGTGGCTGTGTCACGGCATGAACGTGTCCCGTGATGCCCCAAGTATGGAGGAGAAACCAAGT
The DNA here is from genome assembly GCF_922984935.1 of Meles meles. Taxonomy (NCBI): domain Eukaryota; kingdom Metazoa; phylum Chordata; class Mammalia; order Carnivora; family Mustelidae; genus Meles; species Meles meles. Next base: position 63,938,881 of record NC_060081.1, on the reverse strand, counting down.
AGACGTGTACAGAGCCAGAAGCTCGTCTCTGGGAAATTCTCACAAGTCTCAGAGCCCAAATACGAGAAAACCAGTAATGGGCTTTGCCAAATGTTCTAATGACTGTAAAAAACAGAGGGGATATTAACAAAGAGTTAGGCAACAGGGGGACATTTTCTCGATGATCAATAATAAAAAACAAAATTTGACCCACCATCGATATTAAAAAAGAAATTGTGATATTGACAAGTGCAAGAAACAAAGAGAACGGAGGCAAAATGCAAAGGGGAAAGAGGGTTACAGACATCCATCAAGCCGTCAGTGAACACACAACATGGCCATTTTTCTGGATACTGCCGTGTTTGTGGTATTTGTTAACTTTTAAGACTTGCAATTCATTATTTCTTTTCTCATTCTAAACGAATATTCCCTTTGTACCCAAATTTTTATATATTTATTTTAAAAAGCAGCTTTCTTGTGGTGTAAGTCATAAACATATACCTAAAGGCATAGTTTGTGAGTTGTGATGAATGTATGCACCCAGGCAACCATGAAGATTTTCATGAGCCCCAAACTTTCCCTCTTCCCCCTTACATCCACTTCCCTGAGTGTTCCTGCCCCAAGTCACCATTAATCTACTTTCCATCCTGATGGATTTGGATAGTTCTAGAGTTTCCCATAAACAGAGTCATGTAGTACCCTTTTGTATCTGGCTTGTTGTGGGATGGGGGGAGGAAGCAGAGGTCCACCTGTGCCTCCTTTTGTGTTACTAATAATTTTATGTTTTTTCCTAGACAAAGACCTCCTGATTTGTTGATGCTGGGTCTGGACTTGCTGCTGCCCCCGTGTCTAGGTACACCAGGAGGCTCTCTTGGTCCATACACATCCTGTATACGTGTCTGAGTTCATACCTGAACTATTTGCTCCCTCCGCTAGAATGCCTTCCCTCCTGTTCCACTCAGTGGGGGCCCAGGTTAAATGCCCCTACCTTCTGGATTCTCTCAATCAGAACCAAAACACTTCTTTCTCCCCCCCGGGAAGCACTGGCTTAGACTTCTTGTTACTGCTCACGTGATTGTCGCATACTGGAATCAGCTTAGTTTTGTTTTGTTTTTCTGGCTGTCTGGGATCTGAGGTTTCTGGTGTAGATGTTGCGTGTTGGGCAGCGTGTGATACTCCCCTCCGGCTCTGGCTCATCCTAGGTTGGCAGATGGCCCAATTCATAGCAACCCACGTTGGTTGGAAATGAAAAAAAAAAAAAATAAGGGTAACTCTTTGTCTGGGGCTATAGAAACAAGACACACAATGATAGCCGTTTCTCCTTGGTTTCTCGCTCTGGATTTAGCGGGATTTGGGCGTGCACCGTTCTTCTAAAGGGACTGGAGTGAACCTGTGGGGAACCTCAAAGGACACTCTGAGCTAGGTCCCTGCTCTGGGACTGCAGTGGGTTGAATAGTGTCTTCCTCAAAAGACAGGTTTCAAGTCCTAATCCCCAGAGCCTGCCAATAGGCCCTTCTTTGGAAATAGGGTGTTTTCAGATGTAATTAAGGCCAGGATTTTGGGTGAAATCATCCTGGATTTGGATAGGTCACAGAGCCAGTGACAGAAAAGGAGAAGACACTCAGAGATACAGGAAGAAAGCCATGTGAACACGGAGGCAGAAATTGGCTAAGAGATGGCAGCAGCCACCGGAAGCAGGAAGAGGCAGGGAAGGATCCCTGGCTGGAGCCCTCTGGGGGGAGCACCGCCCTGCAGGCATCTTGTTTCTAGGCTTCTGGCCTCCAGAACCAGGAGAGGATAAATGTGTGTTGTAAGCCTCTGCGTTTGTGCTGAGTTGTTGCGGCAGCCTTGGAAGCTAACACAGGCTGGTCAGTTTGAAAGGACTGCATATACTAATGGATGTAAGCCAGCTGAGATGTGGTGGGAACCTGGAGCTCTAGTCCCAGGTTTGTTACGAAGAATCAAACTCCCAGAGAACTTTGTGAATGTTTCAAATGATCCAGACAGCAGGATGCTACCTTTCCTTTTGTTTGTTTTTTCGGAATTGATTTAAATTACTGAAATAGTGAAACAATCCAAATGAAATAAGAAGCCATCATTTTCATCCATTAAAGTGACAAATAGAGGGGTGCCTGGGTGGCTCTGTGGGTTAAGTGTCTGCCTTGGGCTCAGGTCATGATGTCAGGGTCCTGGGATCAAGCCCTGCATGGCATCGGGGTCCCTGCTCAGAGGGGAGTCTGCTTCTCCCCCTCCCTCTCCCATTCCCCCTGCTCACAAAAAGGACAATAAAAACATTAGTCAGTATGATCCTGATTTACTTAAAAAATATGCATATAAAACTGGAAATTTCATGGTTATTTTTGAGTACTGAGACCGAAGCTGGTTTTATTTTTCTGTCCATACCCATTTTTGAGGGGAGAAAAAAAAAACAGGCAGTATTTTGGTAATCAGGAGAAACAGCAAATAGAATTTTAAATAGTACTAAAGGTTTTGATTTTATTATGGTCTATTAGGGCTCATAGACAAAAAAGTCTGGGCTCAGGATTCAAAGGGCACTTAGAATTAAATTTTATATATATGTGTATATATATATATAATCATATATACTATATATGTGTATATATATATACTATATATATATGAGTATATATATATACATATATATATATATTCTGAGTATATATATATATATATATATATATATATATATATATATATATATTTATTCTGAGTCTTCTCCTTGCTAGGTGTGCAAGGGAAGCTCAACTTCCAAGTGGCCACTGTAGGAGGGGCCAGGGCTGGCAGGTGGACCCAGGACATCAGCAAGAGCTGGTTCCCCTTCCTTCCCTGCAGCCTGGCCAGATCCCAGGGAGGTGGTGGGCAGGTCACCTCCCAGGGCTCCTTGGCCTTTGTTGCTCCTCCACAGGCTGGGGGACACTTGGGAGCATTTGGGTTGTGCTTAGAGTGACAAGACATCCCAATTTCTCCAGGGGCAATCCTAGTATAATTGTGATCCCTGGTGTACTCATTAATAGTGTCCATTTTGATTCTCTGATTTGGACGACAAATTAAACCACCACTAGAGTTTTAGTCCAAATGCGAATTAGAGTATCTCATTCATAATACAAAAACAATACTTGTTACCATTTATTGAATATACATGCCATATGCCAGATCTCATGTATAGATTTAGTTAATTTTTAGAAACTTTTAGTCACTAGACTCTAGTCAGTGCCTCACAGACACCTCAGTCAACATGACCCCAAGTCACACCATCCTGCTCTCTTCCCCTCCTAGCTCCTCTGCCTGGGTCTTCTCTCCCAGGGCATGGAACCACCACGTTTCTGGTTGCCCAAGTTGGAAATGTGATGTCATCCTTGGTCATTATTTCTCCCTTCCATCCACTTCTAATCAGCCCCCGGGTCCCGGTGATTCTATCTGCTTAATATCATACTGTACTCTAGCCACACTGACCTGTCTATTCTTAGAACTTTCCATGGTGGTTTTGATCTCAGGGTACATACTATTTCTTTGCCCACTTCTGCAAAATTAACTCCTACATTTTATAGTTTTCAGGTCACTCATAACTTGATCCCAATTCCAGTAGGGTTACCCCATTAAAAAGACCAGATGATGCTTCATGTTTCTTTTGTGGCATTTGTGTGGTTACTTGAATGCTGTTTTTGGACCCCCTAAATTGTGAGCTTGTGAAAGTGGGAATCTTAGCTGTCTTGTTTCCTGCAGAATTCTTGGGTTTTAGCATAACATCTGGCAAATGGAAGTTTCTTAGCAAGTATTGAAAGGAAATGTGCTTGAATGTATCTAGTTTTCTCCATTCCTCTGACCCTGCTGCTGTCCAGGCACCTGGCTCTTTGCAGGGGCCTCTTGTTTACATATTACTTCTCCTCCAATCCATTCTCCACCAAGGAAGATCTCATAAGCTAGCCTGTGTCATTCCCATACTTAGAATCTTCAGTGACTCCGTGTTATTGCTGGGATAATGCCCAAATTCCCAAACATGGGCTTTTTGTTTTGACCCCACTTGACCCTGAACTCTCTGTGGCTGGGCTAGTGTCTCTTATCTCTGGGTCTTTGCAAAGAAATACACACCTGCATCCTATCCATACCTAGCCAAATCCTACTCTTCCAGATCTCATGCCTCCCAACCCCTGGAGGACTTCCCTCCATGCTCAGGTAGGGTCAGACTCCTGCTCGGTGCTCACACAGCTCTCCAACACCTGGATGATCACAGGTTATTGTGTTTAATTTGTTTTTAATATGTACTTTTTTCCATCAAAGACCTTGGGTCTGGTGTATTCAAGCTGTATTCAAGTTTTGCTCTATTCAGATTTCTAGCACAGTCTTCATGGCACTGGAAAAAACAAAATAATATTTGTGAAATGAATGAAATTATCCCTGTTTTAATGGTAAGAAATTTCAGTAAAGAAAGGGGAAATCCCTTGAATGCCATACAGCTGAACACAGGTTTCAAACCCAGGACAGTGCCATACTGTTATAGACTGAATTGTGATTCCCCTTCTTCCTGCCCAACCTACCCCCACTGCCTCCCCCAGCCCTCACATTCATATGTTGATGTCTTAACAGTCCAGTACTTCAGAATGTGACTGTATTTGGAGATGGGGCCTTTAAAGAGGCAATTAAGTTAAAATGAAGTCATTAGGGTGACCCTAACCCAATATGACTGGTGTGTTTATAAGAAGAGGAGATTAGGGCATAGATGCACACAGAGGGAAGTTCCATGTAAGGACAAGGTAAAAGACAACTACCTATAAGCCAAAAAAAAAAAAAAAAAAAAAAAAAAAGAGCCTTGGAAGGAACCAGCCCTGCCAACACCTTGGTCTTAGATGTCTAACCTTTGCAGTTGTGGGAGAAAATAAATTTCTGTTTAAGCCACCTAAATTATAGTACTTTGTCCTGACTGCCCTTGCAAACTAGTACACATGGCTAAGAATTTCCCACTACACTGTATTTTAACTGTCCAGAGCAGAGCTGTCCAACAGAAAAATACTGTGTATCACGTATGTAATTAAAAATTTTTGTAGTAGCTCTATTACCTAGGTTCAAGAAAGGAGATGAATTTAATTTTAGTAATATTTTTATTTAACCTAATAAATAACTGATGATCAGTTTAACATACATTGCATGTGAGACATTATTAGTAAAAGAGTTTACATTCCTTTTTCATACCAAGTGTTTGTAATCTGGGGTGTATTCTGTGCTTAGAGTGTGTATCAGTTCAGAGCAGCTCCATTTCTTGCGCTTAAACACCACACGTGGCTACCATATTGGAAACTGTAGGTGTAAGAGATAATCCCTTACTTTCTGCATACCATTTTTTTTTAAACGTTCTTGTTTTATTCTGAGAACACATGATCCTTGTAAACAATGAAAAAAAATCCAGCAGGTCTGCTGGGGATGCCATTCCTGAAAATGTTGTCTTTGCTTTGATGTTAGCCACTCTACTGGCTGGGTTAGTTGTTCTTCAAAGGACTAGACCATTTGGGCATTTTGGTCCTTCATCGCCTGCCTGGCATCAGATTCAGAATGTTCCTGGGAGAAAGCCTTTTGCCCCTCGTCCCCTCAACTGCATGTCCCTACTAATTCACCTAGAAATCCAGAGGCAACAGCACATTGCTACATGCTTTCATCCTCCAAACCTCCACCAGAGTCTGAGTCTAGCATGTCTCTTGGATGATTGTCACTGCCCAGCTGGAACTCAAAGGCTCTCTGGCCCAGTGCAGGTCCGGTCACCCCAGCCTGTTGTTCACTGCTGACTCCTGACTCCTGGAGCTGATGATCTGGGAGTCTAGAGGGTTACCCCAGGCAGGGACCCACTATGCTGCCTAGCCTGTCCCCTGTCCCCTGAACTTCCTACTATGCTAGGAGCAGAGAACTCCCCTCACAGAAGGGGTGCAGCAGTTGCAAAAACAGAGACTCAGGGCATCAGGTAGTTATCCTCAGACCTATTGGCCACCCTGGTACTTTTCCTGAGGACATCCTTGAACATGCTGTGGCTCAGTAGTTGAGAATGTGGTTTCAGGTATCAGAGAGATTGCTTAATTTTTTAAAAAACATTTATTTATTTACTTGAGAGAGACAGAAGGAGGAGGGGCAGAGGAAGAGAGGGACTGAATTCTCAAGTAGACTCCCTGCTAAGCATGGAGCCCAATGTGGGGCTTAATCCAAAGACCCCAAAATCATGACCTGAGCCCAAGTCAAGAGTCAGCCGTTTAACTGACTGAAGCCCCCTAGGAGCCCCAGAAAGACTGCTTTTTATCTTGCTCTGCCAGTTGCTTCTCTGGGACTTTTCTTTAAAATAAGGATGATAGGGGCTCCTGGGTGGCTCAGTGGGTTAAGCCTCTGCCTTTGGCTGGGGTCATGGTCTCAGGGTCCTGGGATCGAGCCTCACATCAAGCTCTCTGCTCGGCGGGGAGTCTGTTTCCTCCTCTCTCTCTGCCTGCCTCTCTGCCTACTTGTGATCTCTTTCTCTGTCAAATAAATAAAATCTTTAAATAAAATAAAATAAAATAAGAATGATAGCAATGGTGTCTATTTTATCGGGCTCTGTAATAGAGTTCTGATATAGTTTACAACTCTATAGTGCTTATACCTTAGAGAGTGTCTAGCATGTTGCCTAGTTCATGCAAAGCTGTCAGTCAATGATGGGAAAGAACCAAGCACGCCAGTCCAGGTCAAGCACAGGAGTCTGTTCCATCATTGTTTGTAGTTGTAATGACAGAAGCCTGCTTGTATTATAAGCCCTTGATTACAAGGGCTCAGGCTGTTTTACAGAATCCAGCTTGGCCTCAGGGAGGGACTGGAACTAGATATGGAAGATTCTGGAAACTGGAGAGTTCTTAGTTTCTGCCTCTCATCTCTGCTTCAAAGTATGTGCCTCTTCTCTTCTTTTTGCACACTGGAATTCTCAGTTTTTCTGGCCATGTATTGGGTGGATCTCAAGCTTCTTAAGATCTCTTCTTTCCAGGACTGGCCTAGAGTGTGTTGGATTTCCACATCCTTTGGAGACGGGTGGGATTGGCCTGGTTGGAGTCAGATGTTGACTTCTGTCCTGATCAGCTGTGACCAAGAGGGAGTCATAGAGTACATGTGTGACCTTTTTTCCTCCTTTTAATGTTGTATTTGGTTGGAAAAAATAGAGTTAATGAGATAGAAGAAAGAGGTGAACATGCCTTGGTGAACAAGATGATCACATCTTGGTTAACAAAGTGAATGGAGTTGTAGACTTAGTAAAGAGCAAGAAACTGTACAGTTTTGACTCCAATTGTGACCACAAGAGAGGTGGGACTTAGGAAAGTTTACTCCAAGGTCAAGAATTGAGACCTTGTAGACAGAGGCTCAAATTGTGGATTAATAAGGGAATCATTGAGCAGGTTTTTGTGTATGGCCCATATCTGTCATTCATTCGTTCATTCATCCATTCATCCATTCATCCCTTCCATACTTTTTGAGTGCACTGGAGATACAGTAGTGAACTTGCTGTCACAGAGCTCACCTTAGCTTTTCCTGTCAGTGTGGTTTTGCACAAGGAAATAAAGGGAGTACTTGTAGAGCCTCATCATTGTCTCACTTTTCCTACTTGAAAGCACCAGTTCAGGGCAAAAACAAAAAACAAAACATAAAACCCTGGGCCTGAACATGGTGGAAGTCATCTTCTTCGTGATTTTGGAAAACTGGCTTGTGGTCCAGTCCTCTATGGGAAACTTTTGCTTTGATTCATCGCTCCACTCCTTTTTTTTTTTTTTCCCCCAACCACTGAAGAGTTAAACTCATCCAGAGGAGGCAGCAAAAGAGGTAAGGGAGTGTGACATTGTGATTTACAATAAGAAATATATATTTGGTCTTCATCCCAGTTTCTGACACAGAGCTCCTAAAACCCTTGGAATTTCGTAAGTGATAAGAGCGATAAAAATGTCTTGATATTTATAACAAACCCCTTTCAACCACACCTGAATTTCTGTTAATGAGGTGACTTTTGGAAAGCCCCTAGGGATAGGGGCTGGTTGCCGAGGGAACCAACCATGTGATTACAGAATTGGAACTTTAAGTCACATGCCCTGACCTCCTGTGAAGGGAAAGAGGCTGGAGTATCATATTCAATCACCAATGGCCAATGATTTAATCAACATGCCTATGTAATGAAGCCTCCAAAAAACCCAGAAGGATAGGATTCAAAGGGCTTCCAGGTTGGTGAACATGTGGAGTGCTGGAAGAATGGTGTGTTCAGAGAGGGCGTGGGAGCTATGCGCCTCTTTCCACACGCCCTGCCCTATGCGTCTCTTCCATCTGGCTCCTCGGGATTGGGACCTCTTGGAGTATCCTCTTTTTTGATCGTTGAAATCCCCCTTTGAAAGCATTTGTCAGCAAGTAAGTGCACAGATACATGTATATTATTTGTAGAAGTTATAGGAAAATGGTTCTCCTCTCTTCATAGACACCTCTCATCCAAGTTTTAATTTGAAGGTAACTGAGGCACATGAACCAGAGAAAACTGAATGGATTCAGGGGACCTTTGCAGGATCTTCAGTGGACTTTCCAGGATCTTCAGATCATTCTAGTGGCCTTCAGATGGTATTTCCAGGATCTTATAAAAACTCTGGAGTAACCAGGGGATGCAGCTGAGTTGGGAAAACTTTGGGTTCCGGAGGCCTTGGTTGTCAATCCATTCTGACTCTTTTTAAAAAAAAAAATTATTTTTTTATTAACATATAATGTATTATTAGCCCCAGAGGTACAGGTCTGTGAATTGCCAGGCTTACACACTTCACAGCACTCACCATAGCACATACCTTCCCCAATGTCCATAACTGAACCACCCTTTCCCTACTCCCTTTCCCCTGGCAACCCTCAGTGTGTTTTGTGAGATTAAGAGTCTCTTATGGTTTGTCTCCCTCCAGATCCATTCTGACTCTTGAAGGGAATCTTCTTTTCTGAATGGACTTGAGGACATGATCATCTGGTTTCACTGAAATTATGAACACATTGATCCATTTCCCCCAAAAGAACAGTCAGGACAGGTGAATATAGTTGGGCAATGACTGGGGCAGCATGTTGGCAGAAGGAAGGGATAAGTGCCCCACTGTGGGCTGAATGTATACTGTGTGCCAGCCAGCATTGTGTCTGTAGAGCAAAGCCTTGTGGGTTCTTGAAGAAACCAGCTGGAACACATCCAGTTTAAAATGGCATTTGGCTAGCTATAGCTGCCCCTGGCACAGCCTCCCTTGCTCTCCAATTAACCTCTCTATTGAAGATGTAGAAACAGCACAGCCCCACCACCGTAAAAGTGGATCCCCTCTCTCCTTATCTCCCTCTTTGCACTGGTTTCCAGACATAGCATCTGCAGCAATTAAAAAATCACATGGCCATCTTTCAAGTCTGTATCGCTTTTCTTGCCATCCTCGAAATATTTTTTTGGAGAACACGTTTTTTACATAAAGCAGCAGGGTAGAAGGTTGGGGCCGTATTACACTGATCCTGGGAAGGATAGACACCCTAGGGGAAGTTATGTGGATTGAGGATGAGGCAAAGAGGATTGAGGATTGAGATGAGGATTGAGACAAAGACAGACCAGATCGCAGGGTCTGTTGGAGACTATAGATTTTACTGTATTCTCTTGGTTTTGAATGTCAGAAAATAAGGCAGTGGAAGGAGGAGAGGATTTCAGTCGAACAGAATTCTATTAGATAAAAGGCTGAAAAAAATGAATAGCAGATTTAAAAATAAACCCCTTCCCCCAAAACACAAATAAATAAATACCAAATTCTTTATGCAAATGTAGAGTCAAAGAAGTTAAAAAACAATCTTTCTTCAAAGAAAATTCCAGGCTTACATATTTTCACCAGTGAATTCTTTAAAATATTTAAGGAAGGAATAACACTAATCTCATGTAAACTCTTTCTGAAACTAGAGGAGGAAGTAATGCTTTGCAATTCATTTTATAATATTTATGAAATCATTATACAAAAATCTCACAGAAATTCCAAAACGAGAAAGGAAGGACAGAAAGAGAGAAAAGAAACAGAACTACTAAAATCCTGCATGAATTTAGGCTAAAAAAATCCTTAACAAAGTATTAGTAAACAAATCCAGCAGTATGCAAAAAAGAATAACACATCATGACCAAGCAGGAATGATCCCGGAAATGGAAATTTGGCTTAGCACTGGCAAACCCACCTGTGTAATCCACTACATTTACAGAATTAAGAAGAAACATATACCAAAGAGAAAAGGCATTTGATAAAAATGGACATCTATTCATGATAAAAACTCAGTACGCTAAGAATAAAAAAAGAATGTCTCAATCTGATAAAGTTTATTTATGAAAAAGTTATAGCAAATGTTATACTTACTGGTGAAATACTGAACACAATCTCACTAAGACTGTCTTTTCTCACCATTCCTGTCTAACACTGCACTGAAGAAAAAAAAAAGCACCCCCCCCAAAACATACAGATAGGAAAGAAAGAGGTCAAATTGTATTTATGTTCAGATGTTAAGATTGTTTATGAGGAGAATCCTAAGAAATCGACCCCACAACTATTAGAACGAAGAAGGGAATTTAGGAAGTTCATAGAATTCAAGGTTAATATACAAAGATCAATTTTATTATTTATATACTAGCACCAAATATTTGGAAAGTGAAGTTTAAAGATCCCTTTGCCAGAGCATCAAAACCAAGCCAACAAAAATATACTAAGGATTAAATTTAACAGAATATGTGCAAGACCTCTGTACTGAAAGGCATAAAACATTGCTGAGAGTAATTAAAGAAGACCAAAATCAATGGGTATTTATAGATAAGAAGGCTCAATGTTGTTAAGATATTAATTCTTCCCAAATTGCCCACTAGATTCAACATAATCACCATAGAAATTCCGTAGGGTCTTTTGTGGAAATTGATAAACTGACTAGCATTTATATAGAGATGCAAAGCACTGAGGATATCAAAAGCAATCTTGATACAACAGAGCAAGCTTGGAGGACTTACATTATCTGATTTCAAGACTCATTTTAAAGTTATGATCATCAGAAGTGTGGTATCGTCCTATAGATTGACAAATGGATCAATGGAACAGAACACAAAGCCCAGAAATGAACTCAACTGGCCAACTAATTTTTTAAAAAATCTTATGAAGTTCTGCATTTTAATTCCAGTATAGTTTAAATACAGTATTGTATTAGTTTCAGGCGTGCAATAGAGTGTGGACAACTGACTAATTTTTGACAGAGACACCGAAACAATTCAGTCCAGAAAGGAAAGTCTTTCTTTCTTTACGTTTCCTTCCCTCCCTCCCTCCCTTCCCTCCTCCCTCTGTCCTTCCTTCCTTCTCTTTGGACAGTCTTTCAACTAATGAAACTGGAAGAGTTACTCACAAGGGAAAAAAAAGGATGTCAATTCCTACTTCATAATGTATACAAACCCATAGACCTCACAGGAGAAAACGTAGGAGAATGTCACCGTGATGTAGAGAGAGGCAGTGTTCTTAGCAAGGACTCAGAAAAGAAAAACAAGTAAGTTAGACTTCATAAAAATGTGAACATTTCTACTTGTGAACAGACATTTTATTTATTTATTTGACAGACAGAGATCACAAGTAGGCTGAGAGGCAGGCAGAGAGAGAGGAAGGGAAGCAGGCTCCCTGCTGAACAGAGAGCCTGATGCGGAGCTCAATCCCAGAACCCTGAGATCATGACCTGAGCCAAAGGCAGAGGCTTTAATCCACTGAGCCACTCAGGCACCCAGACACTTTTAAGAAAATAAGTAGGCAATCCACAAACTGAGAGAAAACATTAGTAAAACAGATACTTTACAAAGTATCTGGATATAGAAAGTATCCCAGTATCCGGGATATGGAAAGAACTCCTGGAATTTAGTAAAAAATGAACAAACAAAAACAATCAAAATGGGCAAGGTAATTGGATAGGGATTTCACAAAAGAAGATGAACATGTGGCCCATGGACATTCAAATCAAAACCACACTGTGATACCCACACATATCCTTTAGAAGGTCTAAAATTAAATGTTAATCAAGAATGTGGAGCAACTGGAATTTTCATACATTGTGGGTGGGAATTTGGGAAAATCTGACAATTTTTTCATAAATCTAGATGTGTATCTATCTACCCTGTGACCCGACAATTGCATACCCAGGTGATTATCCAAGAAAACTGAAAATCCATGTCCACAAAAAAGTTTGTACAAGAATGTCTAGCAGGACAGCGTTAACAACAGTCAAAATCTGAAAGCAGCCCAGGGGTTTATCAATAAGAGAATGGATAAACAAGTTATGGTATTTTCATATAATGGAATACTATGCAGCAACAAAAAGGAACAAATCACTGATGCATGCAACAATGTGAATGAATCTCAGAATATTTTGTCATATGAAAGGAACCATACCCACCAGTTCATATCTTGTGATTTCATTTGTATGTAGCTCTAAAAAAGGTAAAACTAATTTATGGTGGGAAAAAAATCAGAAGAGTGATTGACTCTGAGAATAGGGGATGGGCATTCACAGGAAGAGGGCATGAGAGAACTTTCTGGAATGATGCAATGCTTTTATCTTGATAGAGGTTTGGGTACATAGGTATATGCATTTGCCAAAAGTCAGGAAAGTACCTAAGTCAGATTTGTGCCTTTCACTGTATTTAAATTTTACCTGAAAAGAAAAAATAAACCCATAAACAAATATTGAAATCTAGTTAATTATATGCAATGTGAAATATTTCGGGAGATATCTATGGATTTATGTAATTTAACTTGAAGCGCATCAAAAAATCAGGATGGATGGATGGATGGATGGACAGATACATGATAAAGCAGGTAAAGTGTTAATTATAGAGTCTATAGAAGAGTTCACAATACAATTCTTTTTTTTTTTCATTTTATTTATTTTTTCAGCGTAACAGTATTCATTCTTTTTGCACAACACCCAGTGCTCCATGCAAAACGTGCCCTCCCCATTACCCACCACCTGTTCCCCCAACCTCCCACCCCTGACCCTTCAAAACCCTCAGGTGAGCGTATCATGCTTAGTGAAATAAGTCAATCGGAGAAAGACAACTATCATATGATCTCCCTGATATGAGGACATGGAGAAGCAACATGGGGGGGTAGGGGGATAGGAGAAGAGTAAATGAAACAAGATGGGATTGGGAGGGAGACAAACCATAAATGACTCTTAATCTCACAAAACAAACTGGGGGTTGCCGGGGGGAGGTGGGATTGGGAGAGGGGGAGCGGGCTATGCACAATACAATTCTTTCAACGTTTTTTATACCTGAAACTTCATTATAAAATGTTGGAAAAAACTAAAGTCCAAATTGCATACTTCAAGAGATATGAAAAAGAAAGAATGCATGGAAAGACAACGCTATACCTCGCTGAAAAGAGTGTGTATGGTGAAGATGTTAGCCTCACGTTAAGTCATACATTTAACATAGTTTGGAATTTTGATTTTCAAAATGATTCTAAATTACATTAAGATGTAATTACAAGAAAACAAAAATGACAATGTCATTAAAATGTTATATACATATTATATAGATTAGTGAAAACAACATGGCGTTACACCACTATTAAAATCAAATGACATGAAAAAGAAGGGATCATCTTGAATTACACAGTAGAATATCTATGAGTTTAATAGAAGATTAAAGAAGTGGTGTGAATTATTTGGTAGGGATGGATTTTTCAATAAATATTGAAATGAAACAAATTAGAACTTTATCTCACATCATCTCTCAAATTAAGTTATAGATAAATGAAAGATAATTTTTAAAAATGCTGATAATTTTCTCTTCAGATGGTTGTGATATGCACAAATTTTACTTAACCCAGCACTATGAAAAGTTAGATTGCCTGTATTTGACTACAGTAATGTAGTGAAAGACCTTCTAAGCCCAAGATCAAGGGAAGAAATCCAAAGGATGAGATAAATGTATTTGGCCAGTTAAAATAGAGAATTTCTAGGAATTTCAAAAAAAATTATAAGCAATACTAAAAGAAAAACATCACTTCCAGTAAATATAGCAGAGAGGCTTATTATCCTTAACAGACATAGAGATCTTTCAAATCAATGTGAACAAAAAGAAAAACCTAAAGAAAAATGGTTATAAGATTTGCACATGTAAGCTGCTGAAGCATAAAAATACAATATTCTGTTCAAGTTTTCTGTGAACCTAAAGTGCTCTAAAAAATAGAGTCCATTAAAAAATATTCCCAAAAGAAGATTAAATCTCTTATTTATGATTACTTATAAAAAATCTCTTATTATTATTAACAAATTTATGTTAAAAAATGAAAGATTCTCTCTCTTTGTCTCTGCTCAGTGTGGAGTCTGATTGGGATTCTCTCTTTCCCTCTCCCTCTGCCCCTCCTGCCTGCATGCTCTCTCTCTAAAATAAATAAATAAGTCTTTAAAAAATGAAATACAAGATTTTGTTTTACACTAACAAAGTTAGGAAAAAACTTCTCAGAGATAGTTTTGCGTTTGCTTTGCTTTGCTCTTAACAGGTGATGTGGTGGTAAGCATTTTCAAATGTTTTCAATAAATCTTTGATTATTTCCTCAGTGTGGTTACGCATGTTGATGGTATTTTATTTTATTAATGCTGTTTATTCCTCAAGTTGGTTGAGAAGTGTGTAAGAGTTTATTAAATCTCTGTTTTTAAGAGTTCATTTATGACTAAGGATGTTAACCATTTGCCATGCATAGCAAATGAAATGTTGTGTTTTCTTGCCAACATTCTATAGTGATGTTTTACTTTCCAGTTGTACAGGAATTTTCTATTGAAACATAATAACGTTCTGCTTATAAAAGTATTTTTAACATGTTTGAGATGGTACCTAATGCACTGAAGGATTTCTGCTTGCAAAAAGGCAGAGAAGATGCAAGAAAAGAGAAATAGTGGCTATCACTGGATGGTATGATTATGGATGATTTCTAGTCTCTTCCTACTGTTTTTCTTAATTTTCTAAAAATTGAAGAAGGAGAATTTAAAAACTGAGTGAGATACTCAGGTAACAGGTTTGAAATGGCTTGCACTTGTTTTCATGGCTGGCACATAGTAGGTCCTCAATATACCTATAAAAACAGCTTTATTGAGATCTAATTCACATCATACAATTCAATTTTTTTTTTTAGTATATTCACAGGTCTATGAAGCCATCATCACAGCCAATATCACAGCCATCATCACAACACATTTTCATCATGTCAACAAGGTACCCTGAACAATTTACCTGTCACTTCCCTGTCCCCCTACCTTCCCCAACCCGAAGCAACCACTGATCTACTCCCTCTCTCCATGACTTGCCTGTTCTGGACATTACATATAAATGGAATGACCCAACATATGCTCTTTTGCAACTGGCTTCTTTCACTTACCCTAATGTTTTCAAAGTCCATCCACGTTGTAGGATGTGTCTGTATTTTATTCTCTCTCTTTTTAAAGATTTTATGTATTTATTTGACAGAGAGAGAGAAATCACAAGTAGGCAGAGAGGCAGGCGGGGGTGTGTGTGTGTGGTGGGGGAAGCAGGCCCCCTGCTGAGCAGAAAGCCCAATGCAGAGCTGGATCCCAGGACCCTGAGATCATGACCTGAGCTAAAGGCAGAGGCTTAACCCACTGAGCCACCCAGGTGCCCCATTTTATTCTTTTTTTTTTTTTTAAATGGGTGAATAATTGTCCATTGTGTGGATATTCTACCACTTGTTGATCTGTCATTAGTTGATGGATATTTGGGGTGTTTCTACCCTTTGACTATTATGAGTAATTATTCTATGCACATTTGTCTAAAAACTTTTTGTGTGGACATAGGTAATGTATATATTTCTTTTGAATATATATCAAGGGGTGGAAATGCGGAGTCATATGGTTATTCTATGTTTAATATTTTGAGGAATTTTCAGGCTGTTTTCTAAAGCCATCACACCATTTGAGGTTTCCACCATCCATGTATGAGGGTTTGGACCCTCCCACCACCCCAACCCTGACATTTTGTTGTTTTCTGGCTTTTGTTGATATCCAGGCTATCCTAGTAGCTGTGAAGTGGTGTCTCATTGTGGTTTTGATTTACATTTCCCTGATGACTAATGAGGTTAAGCATCTTTTCATGTGCTTATTGGCCATTTGTATATCTTCCTTGGAGAAAGGCCTATGCAGATCTTTTGTCCATTTTTTAATTGGGTTATTTGTCTTTTTTGTTATTGGGTTATAAGAGTTTCTATTTCTTTCATTTTCCATTACAATTGTCTTATCAGATGTATGATTTGCAAATATTTAACCACTTGGTCCCTCCTCTTTCTACTCTGATGGTAGTGTCTTTTGAAGCACAAAAGTTTCTAATTTTGGTAAAGTTCAATAGATGTATCTTTTCTCTATTAGCACTTTTGGTGTCATTTCTAAGGTACCATTGTCAAATCTGAAGTTGTGAAGATTGGCTAGTATATTTTTTCTATGATTTTTATTGTTTTGGCTTTTTTCATTTAATCCTTGGATTTATCTTGAGTTAGTTTTTGTACATGGTATGAGATAACAGTCTACCTCTGTTCTCTTGAATGTAGCTAGGCGTTGGCCCAGAAATATTTGTTGGGAAACTCTTCTTTCCCCACTGAATGGTGTTGGCACTCTAACCAAAAATCAGTTGACCATAGAAACATGGGTTTATTTTTGGGCTCTCAATTTTATTCCATTGGTTTATATGTCTATCCTTTGCCAGTATCCTATGGCTTGATTATTATTGCATTCCAGTAAATTTTGAAATAGGGAAGTGTGAGTCCTTCAGCTTTGTTTTGTTCTTTTTCAAGACTTGTTTTGGCTATTCTGAGGACCATGCAATTAATTACAAATGGATTTTACAAATGAGTTTGTCAATTTCTACAATGAAGCCAGCTGGGATTCCGATAGGGGTCACTTTGAATTTGTTGATCAACTTGAGGGATATCACCATCTTAACAGTATTAAGTCTTTCAGTCCATGAACATGGAATGCTTTTCCAATTTTACAGGTCTTCTTTCATTCCTTTTGGCCATGTTTCATAGTTTTCAGGGTGTACATTTTGAACCACTTTTGTTAAATTAAATAAATATTTTACTTGTTTTGATGTTATTATAAATAGAATTTTTAAAATTTTGTTTTTGGGTTGTTCATTGCAAGTATATAGAAATATCATTGATTTTTGTGTGTTGATCTTGTATCCTGCAACCTTGCTGAACTCATTTATTAGTTCTAATAGTTCTTTAGTGGGTTCCTTAGCATTTTCTTTATATAAGAGGATGCCATCTATAATGGCTTTACTTCTTTCTTTTCAATCTGGATGTCCTTATTTCTCTTCCTTCCCTATTGCCCTGGCTGAAACTTCCAGGATGATATTGAATAGAAGTGGAAAAGGTGGAAATCCTCTTGTTTTTAATCCTAGGGAGAAAGCATCCAGTATCAAGTAAGATCTTAGCTGTGGGTTATTCATAGGTTCCTTTATCAAATTGAGGAAATTCTCTTCTACTCCTAGTTTGTTGAGTGTTTTTTTTTTTTTTAATCATGAAAGGGTATTGGATTTTGTCAAGTGTTTTTTTCCTGCATCAGTTGGGGTAATCATTCAGTTTTTGTTTTTTATTCTATTGATATGGACTATTACATTGATTGACTTTCATATGCTGTCTGTGTGCTTTTATTAAACCTGTCCTGTGCTAGTAGGCACATTTGGGAATGCCACTGAACCCACTACGTGGTTTAGGGGTTACAGGCTGCCACACGGCAGTTTTTGGATGAGGGCTGCCCTAGCCTAGTCTCTACCAGCTCCCCCCCAGTTTCCTTTTCAGTGCTGATGCAGTGCCTTTCACCAGTCAAGTACAAACTTACACCTCCAGCCAGGTAGACATGTTTCAGGTTAATTAGGGGCCTCAGTCAATTTAGTTCGTAGGCTGTAATTACAGGCACCTGAGACCTGCAATTTCTGTTTTAATTAAAATAAACAATGTGGAGGGACTGACATCACATCGGGGCAACCGATGTGCAGGGCATAGGTAATTACACCCAAGTTGAGCCTCTTGCTATAAAGAAGTCTGTTGGGATCCATGATGGAACGCTGGGCCTGGCCATCCTGGTGAAGGTTAATTACCGGCTGTCAACCACAGCTCAAACCAGACAGGTCGGTTGGTTGTGGTGATGATGTTAAAGCATGCTTCTTTCAAGTTGGAACTGAGCTGTGACCTCTGGGGCATGTGGGCATGTGTGTCCATTTACATACATGATATCCCTCTATGTGTATTTACCTATATAAACGCTTCCCCGTACATATGGAGTGGATGGAAAATTCTTATTTTAACTGCTGATTTCAGAGATCCTCTTGGGAAGAGAGTCACCCTTGCTTAGAAAAATGATAGTTCACTTGAAGAAGGTCAGATGTATCCTAACTGCTCAGCCTTAGCAGTTACAGGAATTCAGAGTGGGGTGTAGCAGGGGAAAAGAAGGGGGAAAGGGAGAATGGGGAGAAGCAAGGCTGGAAACTGGCAGGAGCTCACAGTCTGCGAAGAAGGTGACCAGTGAGAGATGCCTGGTGGCCAAATTGGCTCAAGGTTATAGAAGAACAAGGTATTTAATATTTATTTTATAATTGTTTGCAACCTACGATGTGAACTCCCCATGGCACTTCAAACCTTCAGTGAAGTCATCGGTGCACACCAGTGTTCTGGATGAGTGAGTGAATTTTTTTGTTTTGTTTTGTTTTTGTTTTTTGTAGGGAGAGGTGAAGATCAAGGAAGAAGGATAAAATTCTATTATTGGGTAGGAGTGTAGGGGATCATACATGAAAAAGTGAATCCAGGACAATGGGGAGCCAGAAATGAGCAAGTATTGTAAACCTATAGGGCTTTTCAGAAATCTTGGTCTGGGAGTTGGACTTTCCAGAGACATAGGAGAGAAATCCCCATTCGTTTTAGAGAAGAAACCTCAACATGGCACTCTGCCACCTGAAACCTTCCAATGGCCCCCACTGCCATCTAGACAAGGTGTCAACTTACATAAATGGCCCCAAAGATATCCAGTCTAATCCCTGAAACCTCTAAATGTTATCATTTTTTAAAAAAAATCTTTGCAAGGTGTGATTAAATTAAGAATTTTGAGATGGGAGATTATCCTGGATTATCTTGATGGGTGTAAACACCATCGCATGTATCCTTATAAGCCGAGGGGAAGGGGATTGTACCACACACAGAGGAGGACGGCACGGACAGAAGAGGAGAGGCAAGGACTGACTGCAGAGGTGCAGGTTGGAGCCATGTGGCTGAAATCAGGAGATGCCAGTAGCCATCAGACTCTGGGAGAGGCTGGGAGGGGATTCTCCTCTAGAGCCTCCCGAGAGAGAACAGCCCTGCAGATACTTGGATATTGACCCAGTGAAACTGATTTTGGATTTCTGCCCTCTGGAAGTGTGAGGGTGAACACTTCTGTTGTTTGAAGCCATCCAGTTTGGGAAAGTAAACACATGGCTTCATGAGACCCCTTGGGATCTGGCCCCTTCCTTTCTCTCCAGACTTGTCTCTGACCCTGTCCCCCAAACACCGCCCCCCCCCCCCACCGCCCTGCCGCCACTGCACTCTCGCCATACCTTGTATATGCTGATCTCCTCACCTGGAACATTCTCCAGTCTCTGCCAAGCTTGAGAGATGTGGCGACCTAGATCAGTTTATGGATGGGGAAATGTTATGTAGACCATGCCCCTCAGGGCACTGCTAAGCTGGTCTCCAAGTCAGTGCCTCCCTGGCCACGGTCTTAGGCTGGGACAGTGCCCTCTTGCCCATTCTCCCTGGCTGAGGCGCCATGTCATGGCAGGTTGGGAAAACCCATCTGTCTTACATCTGACCTCACCAGATTGCCTCAGATTCATGTTTTCTGGGCACAGTGGAAAAAGGACAGGTTTGGCATAAGCAAGAGTGGGTCAGAATGTTGTCTATTCTGCTTAGAGGCTGTGTGATCTTGTCTAAGTTACTTAACCTTTCTGAACCTCTATTGTCTCATATATAAAATGGAACTTTTTCCAAGGATTGTTGACATGTATTTATGGAGCGTTCACTCTGCCCGAACAACCCCAGGTCCCTGCCTAGTGGGGATGCATTTACTTAGGCTACTGAGAGAGTAAAATGAGGTTTGAAACATGTATCCTTTCCCCCTCCTCATCCACATTGTCTGAGGTTCCCTTTTCCTAAGGGGGCCATAATAGGCTCACTCACCCACCTTAAGTGAAATCTCCCAGCGGTCAGTTTTGGCCCAGGAGGAGGCATGGGGCTGAGCGTGCAGGCTGTGGCTTTGGTTGGGGAACAGCTTTTATCTTCCACTCATGCTGTAGCCCAGACTTTAAACCTGGGAGATAATAGTCATTTCTGCAGAAAGAAAGGTGTGAAGTATGGCAGGTAGATGGGTATGAGTGAGCTCTGGATACCTCTCCTGGACCTGTAGTGTGTGACCATGGGCAGACAGGGGACACCCATGAGTTCTGATGCACACTTACAAACCTACCCAGGCAACTGCCACACTCGTAGACACACATGTGCACACAGGTCACTATGTACACTCCCCCATGCATTGTATTTTTATTGCCTTTGTGTCTGCCCAGGGGTATACTTGTCCTTCCTACACACACACACACACACACACACACACACACACACACACACACACACACATTTTCTCCCATTTGCCCAACAAGGCATCACAGTGGGACCGTTGTGAGCATGGGCTCCAGTCAAATCCTAGTTCTGCTACATTTTAACCATGTGACCTTGAGCAAGTCACCTCACATTTCTATTAGAACCTGTTTCATAAGGTTGTAGTGACCATTAGAGATAATGGACGTAAGGTTCATGGCTCCTTGCCTAGCGCATAGTAAATGCTCAATGAATGTTTATTTTTGCTAAGTAGCAGGCACCTTAGTAGGCCCTGGGTCCTCATCAAGTGTAGTACTGTGCTAGGAATATCACTGAAATATTGTTTGCAACGTGACTTAAAATGAAAGGCAATAACCTGCCCAGCAGGCTCGAGTTCTGGAGGAAAGACTAAGAAAAGCCTAAGGACAAAGCCCTGTGGTGACACTGGGATCCTCCCAAGGGTCTGCTATTTGGGGATCCTGTTCTACCCATGCCCCGCTCATTTCAAGATCTTGGGTCCTGTCGGGCTTGGAGACGTGAGCCCCATGCCCTGGGCAGCTTCCTGGCCAGCCCTGGGGACGGGAGGGCCAGTCCTTGCTTGCCTCATCCCAGAGACCTGTGCAAGCTGTAACAGGCTCATGGAGGGCAGGAGCCAGCAGCGACCCAGAAGCTTCTGTGGTTTTTCTGGGCAGGATGCCTCCCTTGCTGGGCTGGGCTGTCTGTTCCCTGGGGCTGCTTCTAGGTCCAAGGAGTCAGGATCTGCCCTGCTAGTTTCCCTGTCCCCTGTCCTGTCCTGCATGCTCCCCCACAGCCCTAAGCTCGGCAGAAGGATTTTTCACAGCTCATGGTGGTAATTTGAGCCCCTTTACACCCACAGGCAGAGGGCGGTTTATTGGGTTGCCATGAAGATGACGTGAGATAGTGCCAGACACACTGGTTTTGGTATGTAACAGGTGCCTGGTCATCGTAGCAACGACTATTGTTCATGATTATTACTGTCATTGTCATCATCGCCATCATGGGCATCATCACCCCACTGGGTCCTGAAGGCTGCTAGTCATGGACGACATCCAGTCCCTAGCCATGTGACATCAGGCAAGTAGCAGCTCTGTGCCTCAGGGTCTCACGAAGCAAAGTGGCCTCTCTTTTTGAAGGTTCCTGCCCCCATCCTGTCCCAGTGTCAGAATGTCTTGGGGAAGCATTCTGAGAGCCTTCCCTGTGGGCAGTTGCGCAGGTGACCTTACTTAATTCTTTGAACCTCCGTGGACGAATGTGGACAAGCATTGCATTTCACTTGAGATGCAATGGCAAGGATAAAACAGACAAGAACGTAAGTGGCCTCACATAGCACCTGCGCTATGTCAGCTAGGCCTACTGGTCTACCTTCCATGTTGTTGACAGCAAGCAGGCTGGGAAACTGAGAGTTTTGGTCCAAGAACTGTGGAGGCAGACACAGAAAGATGCCTTGGTTTTTCCCTGGGTCCTTGCAAAGCTGGTCTTTGATTGTCTCTTGGCCCATAGGCTCAGCTCTCTAGAGCGGGTCTTAGTGTTCTTTGAACTCCTGACAGGTTTTCCCAGTGTCTGTTGTAAGCAAGTCTTTCTCAGGTCATCTATAAATGCTGATACAACGCTGATACATTTCAGAATTCTATCCTTGGTCATTTCCTCTTTTCACCAGGGGCTTTCTTCCGCCTGTGGTGATGCTCATTTACCAACTCTGTTCTGCTCTCCCCCAGGTCATCATCTGCTGCCCTGAGTTTCCTCTTGACCTCTGCATCTCGATATCCAAGTATCTGCTGAAGATCTGTCCTTGGAGAAAACTGCCCAACACCCCCAAAATTGACTGATTATCTTCTCCTTAAACCTGCTCCATCTTCTGTCTTCCATGTCTTAGTGACAGCAGTGCCATCCACGAAGCTGTCCAAGTGGGCATCCTCAGTCTTTCCTCTCCTGTCCCACATTACCAAAGTCTTCCTCCCTCCCCACACCCCTCCCTTCATCCTTCTCTTCCTTCTTCCTTTCCCTCTGTCCACTAGATAAGGATCTAACATCTTTACTAAGTATCTGCTGTGTGTCAGTCACTGTTCTGGTTGTTGGGCCACTAGGTCACCAAATCCTCTTAATATTATCCCAGATGTCTAAGAATTGTGTCATCCTTGCTTCTCAGTTGCAAATGACAGCATACATCCCTAGGAAGAAAACAGAGTGAGTAGCTCCCAGAACTGATGGGTGAGATGGAGAAGTTGGCTGCAGGCCAACTTCTAAGAACATCTAAAATCACTCTGGCTTACTTGTGGAGCTGCCGTGGCCATGGCCAAAGTTGCCGCAGAGTATTAGACACCAAAACCCTGCTTTCACTGCAAGTGACAGCCGTCACCCACACCGGGGAGGCTTCTGGGTTGCCAATGCGACTTGGCACTGTGCTGCCTGGAAGCTGACTGTGTTTCTTGTTTCCTACACCAGCAAAACTGCAAGTGAGCTCCAGACAGAGCCAGGCCTCACACTGACCACTTCCCATCTGGAGCGTGTCAGCGATGAAGGCCGGTCATGTGTTTGTGGCGCAGTGGCAAGGAAGTCTGGAAGTTATTTGAGTTCTGATTTCTGTCTTGGAGATAGCAACTTGGTAGGTCTATTTCCCCCCAATTGTAGAGGACTGCTAAAAAGGTGCTGGACAGCCACCCTGAAAATGACAACCTTGGAGTACAAGAGTCTATCTTGTCCCCTCCATTCTCTCTGCGGCTGCCCTAGGCTCGCCTGCTTCTCTCTCACTGGCCCCACCCCGCTCAACCTTCTCCAGAACCTGTTGTTCTGACACGTCCGGTCAGCGTCCTTCTGTGGCTCTTTGTCTTCACACTTTGGCCACCCAGTGTGGTCCCTCACGCTTTGTCCTTTGTACAGTTCTTCAGCCTCATCCTCTGAAAGCCAGGACGGCCCTTGGAGGACAGTTTCTCGGTGATGTCTGGAGGATGGCACGGCAAGTCCTCTCATGGACGCAACGTTACTTAGAGACCCAGCAGAAGTCGGGGAAGATCCTGCTGACTGAGTGTGCATGTAGGGCACACCTGGGGCTTACCTGGGCATAGTTCGGTGAGGGCTTTTTTCATATCTGCTCCCCTGGGCGAGAAAGTTCACCACCAACTTCCACACCTCTGGGTTCAGCAGCTCTGTTTATGACCATTTTAGTGGTAACCCATTAAGAAGGTCCCTCATGAAGTTCCCAAGGTTTTGAAGAAAGGAATATTTTTGCTCCCATTTTTTAAAAAGTTTTCTTAATTCCTTAGCTGGGGCCCCGCACCCACTGCTCCATTCCCTGAGACAGGTGCACCTGACAAAAGCCAGGAAGACAGTGAGCTGTGAGAGAACAGGTCAGGAGGTGGAGGGGAGAGCTCACCCTCCAGGGAACATGGGCCACCAACCTTAAATAGAAGAGGATGATTAATTGTTTCAGGACCAAAGTTATGATTAGAGTGTGTGATGTCACCCTCCACAACCACAGACTCAGAGAAGCAGGGTCATTTCCAAAGATAAGCTTTCCTGTTATTTTAATGAGGGGAGAATCTGAGGTCAGTTGGAGCCATGGTCATGCTTTCCATTCTTCCGGGACTGACCTGTCTCACAGTGGCTGGGATTGAACAGCAACACTGGTCACCCCCAAGCTGCCTGGGCCATCTCAAGCTGCCCCGCCCAGCCCCGCCCAGCTTGAGAAGTGCATTCTGAACCTGAGCCCCACCCTGGGTGGGGTTTGGAGCTTTCCTTATTCCCCAGGGGGTCCCAGGCCTCATGAATGCATTCCTGTGATGCTCATGTTCCCCAAGCTTCAGCTCGTGTGTGCACCTTTCCTTCAACTCTGCTTCAGTTTCCCTGCCCCATTCTCTTCCCACTGAGATCTCTCATGAAATCTGCTCCATCCAGCCAGGAACCCTAACCTGCCTGGGCTCTCCTTCAAGTTGGAGGCACCCCACATGCTCACATGCCTTACCTTTACACTTTCGGGGTTGGACTTTAATGGTCACCTTGCAAATAACAATATCAGTTACAACCATGTACTGAGTGAGAATTCCTTAAGTGAACAGAGTGGTTTCCTCTGTGCTTTGGAGGCAGTATACTCACTTGCTGAGCCTGAGTTCTAATCTTGGATTATTTATTAGTGGCGAAACTGTGGCCAAATTATTTCACATCCTTCCATGAGTCTCTGTTTTCTTGTCTATGAAATGGGAATAGCATTAGTGTCCATACATCAGTGGACTTTGAAAGAATCAAATGGAATGACACACATAAAAGGCTTAGTACAGTTTTGGGGACATAGCAAATAATAGTAATAAAATAGTAATAGTAATAAATAGTAATAGTAATAGTAATAAAACCAACAGCTTCCATTCTTTACTTGTTACAAAAATCATTCATCTGGTATAATCATCATGTTATAAGATGCGTGCACTTTAAGAGTCCAGTGATTTTTGGCAAATCAGTATACCCACTGACCACCACTACTACCAATATATAAAATATCTCTATCACCCCCAAAGGACTCCTTGGATCTCCTCTCTGTCACCCTGGTCTGCCACTTCTGCTCCAAGCCATCACTGATCTGCTTTCTATCCCTTTAGATTAAATTTATCCTTCCTGAAACTTATAAATAAAATCATACAGTATTTATCCTTTTAGGTTCTGTATCATTTTACTCAGCAAGGTGTTTTTGAGGTTTATGCAGACTGTGGCGTATTGTGTTCTTTTTAATTTCTGAGTGTGATGTTATTGTAACGGGCTCCCCACAACTCGTCTATCTGTTCGTCAGCTGATGGAAATTGGAGTCCTTTCCAGTTTTTATTCCCATGGATAAAGTCGATCTGGATATTCACACACGAGTCTTTGTATGGACATTGGGCTCGTTTCTCCTGGGCAGATATCTAGAAATGAGATTGCTTGGTTATATGGTTAAGTGTGGGTTTAACTTTCTAAGACACAAGCAGACTGTTTTGTAAAGTGACTGCACTATTTTGTAATCTTGCCATCAGTGTGAGACTCCCACCTGCTCCACGTCCTTGCCAACACTTGGTAATGTCAGCCTTTCGAATTTTAGACGCTCTCATTTTGACATGTCGTGTTATCTCATTTCACATTTAGCTTCTATTCCCTGGTGACTCAAGATCCCTTCATGTGCATTTTGGCTCTTCATCTGTTTTCTCTTGTCATGTGTTTTGCTCACTTGAAAAACTTGGGTTCTCTCTTTCTTTTCAAGTAGTAAGAGTTCTTTCAACATTCTGTGTCTAAGGCCTTTTTCAGACATGGGTATCATGAATATTTTTTCCAATATTTACCTTGTTTTTGTTTATGTATCTTAACTGTGACTTTCAAAAAGAAGACATTTTTTCCCCAAAGATTTATTTATTTATTTGACAGACAGAGATCACAAATAGGCAGAGAGGCAGGCAGAGGGAGAGGGGGGAAGCAGGCTCCCCTCTGAGTGGAGAACCCATTGCGGGGCTAGATCCCAGGACCCTGAGATCATGACCTGAGCCAGGCGCCCCAAGAAGACATTTTATTTATTTATTTATTTATTTTCAGCGTAACAGTACTCATTGTTTTTGCACCACACCCACTGCTCCATGCAATACGTGCCCTCTCTATTACCCTCCACCTGGTTCCCCAACCTCCCACCCCCTGTCCCTTCAAAACCCTCAGGTTGTTTTTCAGAGTCCATAGTCTCTCATGTTTCATCTCCCCTACCAATTTCCCTCAACTCCCTTCTCCTCTCCATCTCCCCATGTCCTTCCTGTTCTTTGTTATGCTCCACAAATAAGTGAAACCATATGATACTTGACTCTCTGCTTGACTTATTTCGCTCAGCATAATCTCTTCCAGTCCCGTCCATGTTGCTACAAAAGTTGGGTATTCATCCTTTCTGATGGAGGCATAATACTCCATCGTGTATATGTACCACATCTTCCTTATCCATTCGTCCGTTGAAGGGCATCTTGGTTCTTTCCACAGTTTGGTGACCGTGGCCACTGCTGCTATAAACATTGGGGTACAGATGGCTCTTCTTTTCACTACATCTGTATCCAAGAAGACTTTTTTTTTTTTAAGATTTTATTCATTTATTTGACAGACAGAGATCACAAGTAGACAGAGAGGCAGACAGAGAGAGGGAGGAAGCAGGCTCCCTGCTGAGCAGAGATCCTGATGCAGGGCTCGATCCCAGGACCCTGGGATCATGACCTGAGCTGAAGGCAGAGGCTTTAACCCACTGAGCCACCCAGGCACCCCCCAAGAAGACATTTTTAATGCTGATGAAGTTCAATTGATCATTTAGAAAAAAGGATTTTTTTTTTTGTCCTATGTAAGAAATACTTCTTATCCTAATGTTGCAACGATTTCCTTCTGTTTCTCATAGAACTTTTCCAGTTTTAACTTTTCTGTTTAGGTCTGTAATCGGCATTAACTTTATGCATAGTGTGGGGCAAAGGCCGAGATTCTTGTTCTTTTCTTTTTATTTATTTATGTATTCTTAGATACAGATATCCAGTTATTTTAGCACATTTGTGAAAAAGACTTTCCTTTTCTCATTGAATTACCTTAGCATATTTGTCAAAAGTCAACTGACTGTGTATTTATGTGGGTTTATGTCTAGACTCTCCATTGTGTTTCTTTGATGTATATGTCTGTCTATTCCTACTTTGAGACCACATTGGATCACATTGTTGTATGGTGAGTTTTGAAATCAGGTCATATAAGTCCTCCAAAATGTTCTTTTGCAAAATTATTTTGGCTCTTCCCACGTTCACATAAATTTTAGAATCAGCTTTCAATTTCTTAAAAAAAAAAAAACGACACAAAACAACTACTGGGATTTTGCTTGGGAGGGCATTGAAATTAGAGATCCACTGGGGGCAAATCTACATTTTTAACACTCCCGAGCCCTCTAATTTGTGAATGTGGTGTATCTTGCCACTGATTTATGTCTTTTTAATTTTCTTGCAGCAAAGTGTTGCAATGTTGACAACATAGTTCTTGCGCAGATTTTGTTGAATTCATCCGTAAGTATTCCATGGCTTTAGAAATCATCCCTGAGTTTTTTGTGATGACACTTTAAACATCAACTCCCAGGCATTTGTTCCTAGCGTGAGCTGCCATTGGTGTCTGCATTTTGCCGCAAATGCCAAGATCTTGCTAAACTCGGTTCCACCAGCATTTTGGTAGTTTTTGTAGTATCTTCTTCATTTCTTCGTCTGTACCATGGGGGTGATGTGAGTACACGTATCGGAGGGCTGTTGTGGAGGCTAAATAATATAATACATCAAAGGACTGGTCCTTTGCTAGCCCATATTCCATAGTAGTAACCAAACCAGCAGGGCCATCTTCAATGAGGCAAAGCCAAGTTGTGCAGCCAGAAGTAGGGTTAGGGGTTGGTTAGTAGTGGAAAGAAGCAGGTTAAGGTTGGTTAGTAGTGGAAAGAAGCAGGTTAAGGTTGGGTAGTAGTGGAAAGGTGTGGAGTGGCCTGAGGGCGGGGGCTTCTGGGATGCTGGGCGTGTTCTGTTGCTTGATTTGGGTGCTGGTTACATGGGCACTTTCAGTTTGTGAAAACCAGTGAGTTATGTACTTACGATAGGCGCATTTTTCTTCATTACACTTCAATCGAACAACTGATGTCTTTTGAGCACTCATCATGAACGTGGCTCTTGATATGACTTATCTCATTTAATCCTGTGAGCTGATTGTTTTCATCCCCATTTCATAGAAGACCGCACTGAGGTTCCAAGAGATGGAGCCCCTTGTCCAAGTTCACAGAGTGAGTACGTCATCAAGGACAGTGTCAGGCCAGGTCTTGTGCCCTTAGCCACTATGGTGAGTGGCCTTGCATGAGAGTTTGGTTGGAAAGGAAGAGTCATAGTTTGGGGATGATGGGAAGGCTGGTGGAACAGCATAGGGCAGCTCTGGGCAGGCAGGGATAGTAGCAGAGGGGCCAAGAGTTCTGGGAAAGCCCAGGGGGCCAGCAGGCTTTCTTCCCTGCCATTGCTCCTCACTGCAGACCCCGTGTCTCAGAGTCCCTGCCTGCATTCCCCCTCCTCCAGGACACAGACAAACACTGTGTAATTGCCTGATCTGGACTAGTGAACAGGATGGAGGTAGGGGGACGTTTATTTTTCATTAAAAGGTCAGAATGAGATGATGGGAGGTGGCGCTCAGCGAGGGGGAGCTGCCTCAGAAAATGTGCTGACTGGTCCAACCTTATCAGACCGAAACACATGTTTCTGGTACCTTCTGCCACCCAAGTGGGCCTCACTCTTTTCAGCCTAAATAATTGATATTGGCAAACTTGCCAAGCCTCTGCGGATGATGGCCTGAGCTAATGGGAGATGGGAGTGAGAGAAGAAAGAGGCCAGGTTCAGATTTTCTTTCTGTCATGTAGGTAGTAGATTTTGGCAAATTTCTTATACTGTTCTGAGCTTTGGGTTTCTTCATCTGAAAAATGGGGATACAGTGCCTATCCTGTAGGGTGTTATGAGGGACCAGCTTTGTGTAGATAGTAACATACCTAGCAGAAGCCCAGAGCACAGTCAGTGCTTGGTGCTTATATGCTTATAAACTAAAATGCTTATAAACTAAAAAAATATGGTTAAAGCAGCTTTGGCTTATCCCAATCCTGGGTCTCCATGTTGCACATCCCTGATGAGGTAACTCTTGGCTGCTGGGAGAAATAATAATAATCCCTTCCAGAAGGCTCTTCTGAGCATTTGTACAGAGCTGTACCACATCTGCGTGTTCTACATATGTAACTGAGCTGAGGCTAGGTGTCTCTTCTTTG
Source organism: Meles meles (assembly GCF_922984935.1). Lineage (NCBI taxonomy): Eukaryota > Metazoa > Chordata > Mammalia > Carnivora > Mustelidae > Meles > Meles meles. The sequence continues at coordinate 63,909,409 of NC_060081.1, read as the reverse complement.
GGCCATGTAGTGACAAACAGGACTGAACTGGGCAGGAATTTGTGTCTCCCACCCTCAGTCCCCACCCAGGATCTGGTGCTGTCCAAGATGGCAGACTTCTTGCCAGCTACCACTGTGGTGGGAGTAAGGAGCATAAAGGAGAGGGACAAAAAGGACTCCAGTCATGGCTGAGACATTCCTCTCACTCTTCCTTGAATGATGAAGTCTGGAAGAGATCTGAGATGCTGGAGTTGGGGTGTCAAAGGCCACCTTGGCCCAGTGGGCTTGGTGAAGCTGACTCTCTAAGCCCATAACTAGAGTAGGAATGGGGTGTCAGGCAGAGGCCAGTCTAGGCTCTTCCCCCTACTGTGTGCTGTCTTCCTTAGCCGTGTGTGTAGACAGGATGAAGCAGGCAGGCTTCATACTTGAGGGACTCAACTCTAGATACAAAATAATTATTTATTTTTTATAAAAGCCTTTATTTATTTACTTGAGAGAGCAAGAAAGAGAGAGAGAGAGAAAGGGGGGGGGAGGGAGCGCAAGAGTGTGTGGGGAGGGTGTGGGTAGAGGGATAGGGAGAAGCAGGTTCCCTGCTGAGCAGGGAGCCTGATGAGGGGCTCCATCTGAGGACCCTGAGATCATGATCTGAGCCTAAGCAAATGCTTAACTGACTGAGCCACCCAGGTGCTCCCAAAATATTTACATTAATAAGAATAAATAGGAGTTGTTTTAATGGCTACAAAGGCAAATGGAATTCCAGGAAGCATGTGCAACAACACTGGGGCATAATGATATCTGGTGTGTTTAGAGAACTGGAAGATGCCCAAAGTGGCAGATCTCCAGGGAACCTGGGAGAAGTGATGGCTAGGGAGGCTGAAGGTCAGACTGGGGCCAGGGTCTTGACTACTCGGCCACGGTGGAAGAGAGTCCTGGGAGTTTACAAGCGGTGACACCATCAAAAGGATGCTTCAGAAAGATACCTCTGGCAGCTGTGCAGGGGAGGACCTGAAGTAGGGTAAGACCAGAGGCAGGGATGTCAGAGAGGGAGTTATGAAAATGTCCACCCAGGGACAGCAATTTTCAGGGAAGAGCATCCTATATAAGCTAGTTTCAATGAAGTTCACTTTTGTAAAACAGATTTGGATTCCTTCCTTGAATACCCATCTCATGATCTTTAAGTGACACCAAAGTCCGTGCCCAGGACAAGTGCGGATCCTCATGGCCTTGGGAGGGGGCAGGGATAGATAGCAACCACAGTCTATGAAGCCCCATAGAGGGTGATAACTTGCACCTTTTCTCCTCCCTTCCAGGTGGAGAAATCCTGTCTTACCAGGACTGGGTCTCATCCCAACAGCTTCTGAATGAACTGGAGGAATTGCAGACTCATTGGTTTCTGAAGTGGCCAGTGGCACCTGGTTGCATTGGCAGAGAAACTTTGGAATGGTCTGCCCATTAAGACATTTTAATCAATCTCAGAACTTAGTCACACTGATTGTGGTCAACTGCTTTTACTACTGACTTTGGGAAAAAATCCTTCCAAGATGTTGGCCTCAGTTTCTCCATCTGAAAATGGGGAAAGTAAAAGAAAATTCAAGGGCCTTCTACTGTTATTTGTTCAGGAGGTCTAAGCTCAAGTTACCCTGAAGAGCTGGTAACTTACTGACAGACCCTCTTGACTAGCCCAGTGGCATTTCTTACCACGTTGTTGAGGTCAACCTTTGGCAAACCCATTGGCTCGTATGTGTTCATGTGTCGACTCAAGAAGGCACACAGCTTAGGCACACAGGTTAGACTGGAGAAATTTTGTGCCAATTTTTTTTTTTTTTTTTTTTTTTTTTTGTAAATGTGATGAGGACACAGGTTGTGCTTTCACTCATGATTGGAAAAGAAAAGAGAGAACAGGGGTATATGTGGATGGTTGATGATGAAAACTTGGCCAATGAACTCAGTGTGACTTCCAATATGTGGATGATGGGCTTTCATCCCTGAGTATCCTTCATTCTAACTCTTGATTTTCACTCCATAATAATTCCTTCAGTGTCAATGTTTCCCAGATTTTAAGTTTCCACCTTAATCTAGAAGCCTCTCTTTGGGCTTCAATTCAACCAGGGTCCTCTCCAGGCCAGACTTCACTCCTGACTGCTGAATGCATTTCCTGTCTCTTGGAAACCTCCTCTTCTATATCCTATAGCTCCTTTAACTTGGCAAGTCCCAGCCTGAATTGATCCTCTTTCCTGCCTGACTTGCTCTTCATCCTCAATTCCCTGCTTCAGGAATTACACCATTCCCCACCCAGTCACCATGGTTGGAACCTGGGAGTCATTTTGGGCTCCTCGCCAACACTCACTCTTACATCCATCCATCGTCATATCCTGCGTGCTTGGCCCGTGCTTGGCTAGAATCTACCCTGTTCTCTCCTACCGCTGCCTCCTTACTCAAGTTCAGTGCTGACTTACTTCATCTTGTACTGAAGGTTCCTATTTGTTTTCTCACACACTGATCTCCTCTTCTCCCCAGCTGACTTTCCCTTTGCTGCTACAGCAATTTTCTTAAAATTCCAATATGGCCATGTCTCTCCTACTTGAGATACCATGTAAGGTCTTCATGGCTTATAGAATAAACTTTACATATCCTAGCCTAATATATGAAGTCATCCATAAGAGACCATCTGATGTTTCCTGGATGCACCTTCTCTTTTTGAAGCTCTATGCCTTTCCACATGCTGATCCTGCTGTTTGGTTTGTCCATCCTCTCAGTTCTTGTGTACTTGACCCTGCTGACCTTTGATCCCTGTTGACCTCTCAAGCCTCACACCTTATTACTCTCCCCCTACCTGTGTGCAATCCTTGCTGCTAGCAGCTCATCCCTGGAACAGTTTCCAGAGTGGCCATGTCAGCCTACTCGGAGGGCTTTTGAGATGGCCAAAGAGCCTCTCTCACCAGTGGCCTCTCTTGCATATGATGGATATGTGATGTGCTCTTCTGGGTTGGCTGTAGTCATGTGGACAAGGGACAGAGATTTCTTGTGTGGACAGAACCACCCTTCTTGCTTTTCCCTGGGCCCCTCATCTGTGCTCACCACTGGTAACTGTGAGTGGAAAGCAGGTATGTGGTCAACAATGAAACAGGGCATGTTCTAGGAATACAGTGGTTATGGCTGAAAGATTTCCAACATGATTGAACATGATTGGAAGATGTCTTTCTCCATGTGTAGTTTGAAAAATTCAAGTGATAAATTTGACATAGTTGGAATGAATCATCATTCACATTTCCATGCACATTTGGGTAAAATTTGCATTTGTGGTCTTCATCAATGGAACTTAGTAATAACCTTTGAGTCATTGGGAGCTGGTATTCATAGGTGGCATGATTGATGAAGCAGCATTGTGAGTAATGATGCAACTGGCATTAAAGATGCTGCTAGGGAACTACATAGGCACAGGGATCTGTATTGTCTCCAAATAAGCAGGATTTGAAATGCCATGTCATTGGAAGGAAATACAGCATTAACACATTTTTTTCTCATTATAGGAGATATAAAACCAGCCAGAAATGGTACATTTGACAGCAAAGAACACAAATAGATGGTTCTTGGTCATGAACAGGAAGAGATAGTGCCTGGACCCTAAGAAAAATCTTCTTGGACAATAGACAAAATTACCTCTTCTTTACCCATGAGTCTAAGTCTTCACTGAGAAGTCACTATGTCTCGTAAGGATCTATGAATTTTATAACATATTTTTAAGTTAAACTGACTATTTGTCAGGGCCCCACAACCATTTGCTCAGGGCCCCATATACTCTAGAGATGGCTCTGCTCTGGAGAAAGACTTTATAAGTATCTTGAAATGTCCTTAACTCCCCAAAGGCAACAGTATGCATGCTGTAGAGCTAATATTTTATGTTGTATCATCTCAAAGAACTCTTTAAATTTGGTAGATATATGTCCATCTGTTTTTAAGTGATGTGATAGCAGGAGTTCAGGCAAACAGACAAAACTCTATGTTCACTGAAGGGAAAATACCTGAGATAAATTCAGTAAAAGGAAGCCCATGAGGGGCTGTCGCAATGATACCCACTCTGTATAGCACTATGAGATTGAGTAGCTATTATTATCCTAATTGAGAGATAAAGCTCACACTGTTAATGAGAGAATCAGGTGATGTTCAAGTCTCTGAATCCGAGAAAGGGCACACAGCCAAACCCCTGGGGAAAATACCCATGTTTGTAAAAACCGTGTCCGAAAGGCTAATCTTGAGGACAGCTAAGGCCTTTGAAAAGCCACTGAGAATAAAAACGAAGGTTTTTATTGTTTGGAGACAGTTGGCAGAGAAGGAAGGAGTGCCCATAGCATGGTGTGATGGTACAACGTTGACAGTTATCGGAGAGAATTGAGAGAGATGTTCAATTCATCAAGGCAAAAGCCTTTAATCTGGAAAGATTGAAGCTGAAGATAGGGGAAAGGCAGAAGGCACACCTCACTGCTCTTAATTAATTCAAGTCTCCATCTCACATGAATTATAGCCCAGGGTCCTGAAAGGACTTGCAGAAGTCTTTGTGGGATCCCTGTCAGTCTTATTTGGAGAGCTGTAGAAGGAGAGACGCCAGGAAACTGGGGATGGGCACGTCCTGTCTTGATTTTCAAAACCCGGGTTCTAGAAATTATAGGCTTAAGTCCAGTTTCTGGCGATGATCTAGAAATGATTATTTAAATGATATAGGGGTTAAATATACTTAGAAGAGGAAGTAGGAATCTGTTCAGAGCCATAACAGTTTCGCTAAGTACTACTAACTCTAAAATATGATTCATTTTTTAAATTTAATTTTATTTTTTCAATGTTCCAAGATTCATTGTTTATGCACCACACCCAGTGCTCCATGCAATATGTGCCCTCCTTAATACCCACCACCAGGTTTATCCATCCCCTATCCCCCTCTCCTCCAAAACCCTCAGTTTGTTTCTCAGAGTCCACAGTC